>NC_133828.1:2017500-2330000 GCF_047830755.1 Zonotrichia albicollis | reverse complement strand
CTTGAATTGCTGCCTGGTTTTTGGTGTTTAATGCAGGATGAGTTACATTTGAAACAAAAAAAAAAAAAAAAGAAAAAGAAAAAAAAATGAAGCAGTTGTGTCACTTGTGATGGTGACAATAGGGAGAAAAGGGCTGAAAATCGGGATTTTCATGGTTGCTCGTTCTCCCTTCTGCTTTGGGGCAAACCCCTTGGATCTGGAGGGTGTTGCCTTTGTAGGGTGCTGTCCTGTTTTCGGCTGTTTGAAGGGCCTGGAAAGGCCCGGGGTGGCCTTGGGGCAGCCCAGGACGAGAAGAGGCTTCAGTTCTTTTCTCGGTCTCGGTGTTTATTAATTGTTTATCTAAAAGATTTTCTCTGGGCCCGACAGAGCTCTGCTCAGCAGCCAGCCATGAGCACACTCCCTGCCCTCCGGGCGGTCACCTATCTTTATACCCAAAGTTACGTGTACAATATTTATCATTTTTCCCCAATACCTTTCACCCTTATTGCCCAGTGCACTTTCAGTAATAACCAATCCAAAAGTGCCACCATCACCACAGAAGATGGAGGAGAAGAAGAAGAAGAAGAAGGACAGGACACGCCCCAATTCCTCCATCTTACTTCTCTAAACCCCCCTGTACAGAAATCCTAAACCCTGTGTTTCACTCTCTAATTAACCAATCCCTTCACCATTCACCCCGGTGAAACCCTCCTGTCCTCATACAGGTGTCGTCTCCTGTGTAGGATCAAAGTCCAGCCACCAGACACTTCTGGAACATTCCAGGACTGCCGAGCCCCCCAAGGGTGCTCTCGGTGACACCTCAGTGCTGAGGGGCTGAGATCCCACAGGGTGCACGTGGCTTTTGTTGTCCTTGAGGAAAACCTGTCAGAAAGAGGGAGGTGACAAAATTCACCCAAAGAGCCCCACAGAGCCGGGTGGGTGTGGCTGTGAGGAGCTGGGGGTGCAGGAGGAAGGCTCAGGGAGATCCCAACATTTATAAATATCTATATTTATAAATATCCCTGATATTCACAGGATTATTCCCCCAAAATTTACATGGCTATTTCCCCAGTGTTTACAGGTTAATTTCCCCAATATTTACTGGATCATTCCCCCAATATTTACAGGGTTATAGTCCTAATATTTAAAGGGTTTTTCTTTTGGTATTTACAGGATTATTTCCCCAAAACTTCCATGGCTATTTCCCCCAATATTTATGGGGTTATTCCCCCAATATTTACAGGTTTGTTTCCCCGATATTTGCAGGATTATTCCCCCAAAATTTACATGGCTATTCCCCCCATATTTTCAGGATAATTCTCCCAATATTTAGAGGGTTAATCCCTTGATATTTACAGGATTATTCCCCCAATATTTACAGGATTGTTCCCTCAATATTTACATGGCTATTTTCCCCAATATTTATGGGGTTATTTCCCCAATATTTACAGGTTTATTTCCCCAATACTTACAGGATTATTCCCCCAATATTTACCTGGTTATTCCCCCAATATTTACAGGGTTATTCCCCCAATATTTGCAGGATTATTCCCCCAATGTTTACAGGATCATTCCACTGATATTTACACAGTTATTCCCCCAACACTTACATTAAAATTTCCTCAATATTTGCATGGCTATTTCCCTGATATTCACAGGATTATTCCTCTGGTATTTACATGGCTATTTCCCCAGTTTTTACAGGTTAATTTCCCCAATATTTACTGGATCATTCCCCCAGTATTTACAGGCTTATAGTCCTAATATTTAAAGGGTTTTTCTTTTGGTATTTACAGGATTATTTCCCCAAAACTTCCATGGCTATTTCCCCCAATATTTATGGGGTTATTTCCCCAATATTTACAGGTTTGTTTGCCTCATATTTGCAGGGTTATTCCCCCAATATTTTCAGGATTATTCCCCCAATATTTTCAGGATTATTCCCCCAATATTTTCAGGATTATTCCCCCAATATTTACAGGATTGTTCCCCGATATTTACATGGTTATTCCCCCAATACTTACAGGATTATTCCCCCAATATTTACATGGCTATTTCCCCAATATTTACGTGGCTATTACGCCAGTATTTACAGGATTATTCCCTTGATATTTACAGGGTTATTCCCCCAATATTTTCAGGATTATTCTCCCAATATTTACAGGGTTAATCCTTTGATATTTACAGGTTTATTGCCCCAATATTTACAGGTTCATTTATTCCCATGATATTTATATGGCTATTCGCCCAATATTTACATGGCTGTTCCCTCAATATTTACAGGTTTATTTCCCCGATATTTGCAGGATTATTCCCCCAAAACTTACATGGCTATTTCCCTAATTTACTGGATTATTTCCCCAATATTTACTTGGTTATTCCCCCAATATTTACAGGATTATTCCCCCAATATTTACATGGCTATTCCCCCAATATTTTCAGGATTATTCTCCCAATATTTACAGGGTTAATCCCTTGATATTTATAGGATTATTCCCCCAATATTTACAGGATTGTTCCCTGATATTTACATGGTTATTTCTCCAATACTTACAGGATTATTCCCTCAATATTTACATGGCTATTTTCCCAATATTTACATGGCTATTTCCCCAACATTTACATGGCTATTTCCCCAATATTTACAGGATTATTCCCCCAATATTTACAGGTTCGTTTATTCCCATGATATTTATGTGGCTATTCCCCCAATATTTACATGGCTGTTCCCCTCAATATTTACATGGCTATTTCCCCCAATATTTACAGGTTTATTTCCCCGATATTTGCAGGATTATTCCCCCAAAATTTACATGGCTATTTCCCCAATTTATTGGATTATTTCCCCAATATTTACATGGCTATTCCCCCAATATTTTCAGGATTATTCTCCCAAAATTTACAGGATTGTTCCCCGATATTTACATGGTTATTCCCCCAATACTTACAGGATTATTCCCTCAATATTTACATGGCTATTTCCCCCAATATTTATGGGGTTATTCCCCCAATATTTACAGGTTTATTTCCCTGATATTTGCAGGATTATTCCCCCAAAATTTACATGGCTATTTCCCTAATTTACTGGATTATTTGCCCAATATTTACTTGGCTATTCCCCCAATATTTACAGGATTATTCCCCCAATATTTACATGGCTATTCCCCCAATATTTTCAGGATTATTCTCCCAAAATTTACAGGATTGTTCCCTGATATTTACATGGTTATTCCCCCAGTACTTACAGGATTATTCCCCCAATACTTACAGGATTATTCCCTCAATATTTACATGGCTATTTCCACCAATATTTATGGGGTTATTTCGCCAATATTTACCTGGTTATTTTGCCTATATTTACATGGCTATTCCCCCAATATTTTCAGCATTATTCACCCAATATTTTCAGGATTATTCTCCCAATATTTACCTGGTTATTTCCCCAATATTTACATGGCTATTCCCCCAATATTTTTAGGATTATTCTCCCAATATTTACAGGGTTAATCCCTTGATATTTATAGGATTATTCCCCCAATATTTACATGGCTATTTCCCCAATTTACAGGATTATTCCCCCAACATTTACATGGCTATTTCTCCAATATTTACAGGATTATTCCCCCAATATTTACAGGGTTAATCCCTTGATATTTACAGGTTTATTGCCCCAATATTTACAGGTTCGTTTATTCCCATGATATTTATGTGGCTATTCCCCCAATATTTTCATGGCTATTCCCTCAATATTTACATGGCTATTTCCCCAAATATTTATGGGGTTATTCCCCCAATATTTACAGGTTTATTCCCCCAATATTTGCAGGATTATTCCCCCCAAATTTACATGGCTATTTCCCCAATTTACAGGATTATTCCCCCAATATTTACATGGCTATTTCCCCAATTTACAGGATTATTCCTCCAATATTTGCAGGATTATTCTCCCAATATTTACAGGGTTAATCCCTTGATATTTATAGGATTATTCCCCCAATATTTACAGGATTATTCCCCCAATATTTACAGGATTATTCCCCCAATATTTACATGGCTATTTCCCCCAATATTTATGGGGTTATTCCCCCAATATTTACAGGTTTATTTCCCTGATATTTGCAGGATTATTCCCCCAAAATTTACATGGCTATTTCCCTAATTTACTGGATTATTTGCCCAATATTTACTTGGCTATTCCCCCAATATTTACAGGATTATTCCCCCAATATTTACCTGGTTATTTCGCCAATATTTACCTGGCTATTCCCCCAATATTTTCAGGATTATTCCCCCAATATTTACAGGATTATTCCCCCAATATTTGCAGGATTATTCCCCCAATATTTACAGGGTTAATCCCTTGATATTCACAGGTTTATTGCCCCAATATTTACAGGTTCGTTTATTCCCATGATATTTATGTGACTATTCCCCCAATATTTTCATGGCTATTCCCCCAATATTTTCATGGCTATTCCCCCAATATTTACATGGCTATTTCCCCCAATATTTATGGGGTTATTCCCCCAATATTTACAGGTTTATTTCCCCGATATTTGCAGGATTATTCCCCCAAAATTTACATGGCTCTTTCCCCAATTTACAGGATTATTCCCCCAATATTTACCTGGTTATTCCCCCAATATTTACAGGATTATTCCCCCAATATTTACCTGGTTATTTCCCCAATATTTACAGGATTATTCCCCCAATATTTACAGGATAATTCTCCCAATATTTACAGGGTTAATCCCTTGATATTCACAGGTTTATTGCCCCAATATTTACAGGTTCGTTTATTCCCATGATATTTATGTGGCTATTTCCCCCAATATTTTCATGGCTATTCCCTCAATATTTACATGGCTATTTCCCCCAATATTTATGGGGTTATTCCCCCAATATTTACAGGTTTATTTCCCCGATATTTGCAGGATTATTCCCCCAAAACTTACATGGCTATTTCCCTAATTTACTGGATTATTTCCCCAATATTTACATGGCTATTCCCCCAATATTTTCAGGATAATTCTCCCAATATTTACAGGGTTAATCCCTTGATATTTACAGGATTATTCCCCCAATATTTACAGGATTGTTCCCTGATATTTACATGGTTATTTCTCCAATACTTACAGGATTATTCCCCCAATATTTACATGGCTATTTCACCAATTTACAGGATTATTCCCCCAATATTTACATGGCTCTTCCCCCAATATTTTCAGGATTATTCCCCCAATATTTACAGGGTTAATCCCTTGATATTTACAGGTTTATTGCCCCAATATTTACAGGTTTGTTTATTCCCATGATATTTATGTGGCTATTCCCTCAATATTTACATGGCTATTCCCTCGATATTTACCTGGCTATTTCCCCCAATATTTATGGGGTTATTCCCCCAATATTTACAGGTTTATTTCCCCAATATTTGCAGGATTATTCCCCCCAAATTTACATGGCTATTTCCCCAATTTACAGGATTATTCCCCTAATATTTACATGGGTATTTCCCCAATATTTACAGGATTATTCCCCCAATATTTACCTGGTTATTTCCCCAATATTTACATGGCTATTCCCCCAATATTTTCAGGATAATACTGCCAATATTTACAGGGTTAATCCCTTGATATTTATAGGATTATTCCCCCAATATTTACAGGATTGTTCCCTGATATTTACATGGTTATTTCTCCAATACTTACAGGATTATTCCCCCAATATTTACATGGCTGTTTCCCCAATATTTACAGGATTATTCCCCCAATATTTACAGGGTTAATCCCTTGATATTTATAGGATTATTCCCCCAATATTTACAGGATTGTTCCCTGATATTTACGTGGTTATTTCTCCAATACTTACAGGATTATTCCCCCAATATTTACGTGGCTATTTCCCCAATATTTACGTGTCTGTTCCCCCAATATTTACATGGCTATTTCTCCAATTTACAGGATTATTCCCCCAATATTTACAGGATTATTCTCCCAATATTTACAGGGTTAATCCCTTGATATTTACAGGATTATTGCCCCAATATTTACAGGTTCGTTTATTCCCATGATATTTATGTGGCTATTCCCCCAATATTTTCATGGCTATTCCCTCAGTATTTACAGGATTATTCCCCCAATATTTACAGGATTATTCCCCCAATATTTACAGGATTATTCTCCCAATATTTACAGGGTTAATCCCTTGATATTTATAGGATTATTCCCCCAATATATACAGGATAGTTCCCTGATATTTACATGGCTATTTCTCCAATATTTACATGGCTATTCCCCCAATATTTACATGGCTATTCCCCCAGTATTTACAGGATTATTCCCCCAATATTTTCAGGGTTAATCCCTTGATATTTACAGGTTTATTGGCCCAATATTTGTTTATTCCCATGATATTTATGTGGCTATTTCCCCCAATATTTACATGGCTATTCCCTCAATATTTACATGGCTATTTCCCCAATATTTATATTTAACTAATTACATTTCCTTCCCCCTGAATTCCCAGGAGGGGAAGGGAATACCCAGCTCCTGCAGTTCCAGCTGATTGTGTCCCACATCCGTGGCTGTGACCCCAGTGTGTCACTCAGGGAACATCTGCCACCTTTTATTTACCAGCCACAGCGAAAAAAATGGCTTTGGAGCACCCAAAATTCCCCATCTGTTCACAAAATACCCCTCTGTGCAGTGCCCTGCCCATTTTCCAGTGGGAAATCCTGCATTCCAGGCTGGAAAAGTGCAAGAAATGATCTGGATCTCATGGAATTTCTCATTTTTTTTGGTTTTTTTTTTTGCAGCAAGGGAAGCCCTATGTCTTTGACAGGGTGTTACCTCCCAACACAACCCAGGAACAAGTTTATAATGCCTGTGCCAAGCAGATTGTCAAAGGTAGGTGTTGTCCTCGGAGGTTTCTGTGCCCTCCAGCTGTTTAAATCTGAATAATGAATATTTAGAGTGTTTGGCATTGGTAATTCCAAGTATTTCCTTTTTTTTGAGGGGTTGTCTGGGTGAAAAAAAAAAAACAAAGAAATGAACTAAAGGAATTGCAGCAGTTGTTCTGTGTTCTCTCCTTGTTATCCCACACAAAATATTTTTTTTTTTGGGATGTGAGGGGTAAAAAGTGTGGTTGTGGTGCAGTTCAGTGCAGGAGGAGCGTGGAATTTCTGTAAAATTGAGTGGATGTGAAATTGGAGTGGGGATGTGAAATGAGTGGATGTAAAACTGTAAAACTTCAAAAGCATTGAAGAGCTGGTTTGGGAGTTGCTCTGCATGCAGAGAGTTTGGATCTCAAACTGAAATTTCAAACCTCATGGAAAACACCCTGTTCTTGGAACAAAACCTCCATAAACTGGGGAGATTTCAAGGTTTGCACTTGATAATCCAATTTTTTTGGGGGGCGTTTTAATCACAGGCCGTACTCCCCCATCATTCAAAAAATATACAATATTTTATATAATAATCGAAATAATATTTAATGTAATATTTATATAATTCAAAAAATATACGATATTTTATATAATAATCGAAATAATATTTGATGTAATATTTATATAATTCAAAAAATATACAATATTTTATATAATAATCGAAATAATATTTAATGTAATATTTATATAATAATGTCAAAATAATAATCACCCTCATGCTTTGTTTTTGTGCTGGATGATCCATCCTTGCTGATATTGATAAAACTATCGACATCAAACTATCAAAGTGAAGATGCTGAGCTGGAGAACATCTTTTTTGCAGTTTTAGGAAAAAAAAAATTCAACTTTCTGGTCTCATCTTTAAACATTTCTTAAAGTTATTATGTATTTCCATATATACATATGTATGTAATAAATATATTAAATTAATTAAATGGGATTTAACTGAAAATCCTTGAGGGGAGAGTTGGAATTGAGAAAAACACTTGGACTTATTATTTCATTTTTTTTCTGCAAATGATGTTAAAACCCCACCTGCTCTTGCTTCAGTGTCTTTTTTAATCTGATTTTTTTTTCCTCCTTTCCCTCTGGAGTTTTGTGCAGGTTTTTGGTCACAGATGGTCTGTAAATGACTAAAGGTGGAAAATCTTCCACCAAAAATAACTCAAAGCTGCCACTTGTGATTTGTTTTCACTGCAGGTGATGCAGAGGGCTGGGGTTTTTTGGGTTATTTTGGTTTTTTTTGGGTTTTTTGTTTGAAGAGGATGAGGTGGGTTTTGTTAATTGGGAAGGTAAATTGCTGCTCTCTGCTTCCTCCAGCAAAATGCAAATATCGATGCAAATTCTGAGCAATTTTCTTGCATAACAGTTCATTAATCAGTAATTAATCAATAATTAATATTTCCTGCTGGCTCAGCTGGTGCTTTGCATTCACCTGGACATAACAACCCTTTTTTCCCCTTTTCTCCCCATTTTGTCCCCCTCTTTTTTCCCCCTTTTCCTCCTTTTTCACCCTTCCCCCTCAATTCATTTTCCTTTATTTTCCCCCCATTTTCACCCTTTCCTCCCTATTTTTCCCCTATTTCCCCCATTATTATTTCCCCCCATTATTATTTCTCCCTATTATTATTTCTCCCCATTATTATTTCCCCCTATTATTATTATTACCCCCCTTATTATTTCCCCCCATTATTGTTATTCCCCGTTATTATTTTCCCCTTATTTTTATTTTCCCCCTATTTTTCATTTCCCTAATATTTTTCCCCTAATTTTCCCCAATTTTTTCCTTATTTTTCCCCTTTATTCCCCCCCTTTTCCCCTATTTCCCCCATTATTATTTTCCCCCATAATTATTTTCCCCATTATTATTTTCCCCTATTATTATTCCCCCCGTTATTATTTTCCCCTTATTTTTATTTTCCCCCTATTTTTCATTTCCCTATTATTTTTCCCCAATTTTCCCCTATTTTTTCCCTTATATTTCCCCCATTATTATTTTTCCCCATTATTATTTTCCCCCATTATTATTTCCCCCTATTATTATTATTCCCCCATTATTATTATTCCCCCATTATTATTTTCCCCCCATTTTTTCATTTCCCTATTATTTTTCCCCTAATTTTCCCCTATTTTTCCCTTATTTTCCCCCCTTTTTCCCCTTATTAATTTTTCCCCTTATTTTTCCCTTTTTCCCCTTTACACCCTTTTATTCCCCCCTTTCCCCACCTTTCTTCTCCCCCTTTTCCCTACTTTTTTCCATTTTTGCTTTTAATTCAAGCTAATTTTTTTAAATTTAACCAAATTTAATAATAAATATTATATAAAATTTACTTTAATATATAATATAATATAATATAATATAATATAATATAATATAATATAATATAATATAATATAATATAATATTTCATTAAATATATATGTAATGTATTTATGTGTATTACATATCATATAGTATATAGAATGTAATATATGTTATATAATTATGTTATACATTATATATGACATAATTATATAATATTACTGTATATTTTATTTAATTTATAATATGTAATATATACTATATAATATTTATACACTATATACTATATATGCTACATATATGATATGATAAATAAAATAATAATAATGCAGTGTAATATTTTTTAGCCTAAAATTACCTCAATATTTCATATTTTCCCCATTTTTTATTGCACAAATTGCTTCCCTTTTCATCCTCAGCACTGTAAAGACTTGAAAAATGCAGATTATTCATCCTGAGGGTGTAATTGAAGATTTTTAATTGTTTTCCCTCTTTTTGCAGATGTTCTGGAAGGCTACAATGGCACCATCTTTGCCTATGGACAGACCTCGTCAGGAAAAACACACACCATGGAGGTACTGGGGAAAATGAAATTAAAATTAAATCTGTTGGGTGGGAAGGAGCTGAATAAATCCCAAATTTCTCCAAATAAATCATAATTTGGCTAAATAAATCACAAATTTGTCTAAATAAATCCCAAATTTCTCTAAATAAATCATAATTTGTCTAAATAGATCCCAAATTTGCCAAAATAAATCACAAATTTATCTAAACTACAAATTTATCTAAATAAATCGTAATTTGGCTAAATAAATCACAAATTTGTCTAAATAAATCACAAATTTATCTAAACTACAAATTTATCTAAATAAATCATAATTTATCGAAATAAATCCCAAATTTATCTAAATAAACCACAAGATATAATTATATTTCATAACAAAATATAATAAAAAAATATAATACTAACGCTACTAAGAATGAATAATTATTTTAAATAAAAATTGCACAGAAGTTTCTGGTGATTTTAAACAGTGGCTGATTGTCCCTCACACATCAGCTTTTACACCTGGATTTCCTTAAATATAGTCTAAAATACAGATTATAAAAAATATATGCATACATACATATATGTTAAAAATATATATAATTACAATAACCATAATTTTTAATATAATAAATAAAAGTAATATATATTATATAGTATATTAAATATTGTATTACATATATAATGAAATATAACTATTATTATTATTATTATTATTATTATTATTATTATTATTATTATTATTATTGTTATTGTTATTGTTATTGTTATTGTTATTATTGTTATTATTGTTATTATTGTTATTATTGTTATTATTATTATTATTAATTTCTACTGAATTTAAACAGTGGCACCTGTGGCTGAGTGTCCCTCACACTTCAGATTTTACACCTGGATTTCCTTAAATACAGTCTAAAATATAGATTTTTAAAAATATATACATACATATGCATGTTAAAAATATATATAATAAAAATAACCATAATTCCATATATAATGTATAAAATTAATATATATTATACATTATATAATATATTAAATATTATATAACTTATATAATTATATATAATAAAATATTATAATAAATGATAGCAATAGTAATAAAACCAATAGTAATAATGACAATAATAATAGTAACAATAGTAATAATAATAGTAATAATAATAGTAATAATAATAATATAGTAAAAATAATAGTAATAATAATAATAATAATACATAGAAATTTCTATTATTTTAATCAGTGGCAGCTGAGGCTGTTAATCAGTTAGTTAACTGATTAACAGTTAATTAACAGTTAATTAACAGTTAATTAACTGATTAACAGCTGTTAATCAGTTAGTTAAGTTAATTAGTGTCCCTCACACTTCAGGATTTACACCTGGATAAAATATTGATTTTTTAATATATATACATACATATATATATATAAATAATAAAAACAACAATAATAATACATTATATATAAAAATAGAAAATAATAATAATAAATAAAAATCCACTGAAATTTCTGATTTAAGCAGAAGGAACTGTGCCTGGGTGTCCCTTAAACTTCAGCTTTTACACCTGGATTTCCTTAAAAATAGTCTAAAATATAGATTTTTATATATACACATACATGTATATATAAATATAAAATAAAATTTTAAAAAAATTATTTTTAATAAAAATCTACAGAAATTTCTGCTGATTTAAATAATGGCAGCTGTGGCTGTGTGTCCCTCACACTTCAGATTTTACACCTGGATTTCCTTAAAAATAGTCTAAAATATAGATATTTATATAAACACATACATATATATATATAAATATAAAATTTAAAAAAAATTATTTTAAATAAAAATCCACAGAAATTTCTGCTGATTTAAATAATGGCAGCTGTGGCTGTGTGTCCCTTACACTTTGGGTTTTACACCTGGATTTCCTTAAAAATAGTCTAAAATATAGATTTTTATATATACACATACATATGTATATAAATATAAAATAACATTAAAAAAAATTTATTTTTAATAAAAATCCACAGAAATTTCTGCTGATTTAAATAATGGCAGCTGTGGCTGTGTGTCCCTTACACTTCGGGTTTTACACCTGGATTTCCTTAAAAATAGTCCAAAATATAGATTTTTATATAAACACATACATATATATATAAATATAAAATAAAATTTTAAAAAAATTATTTTTAATAAAAATCTACAGAAATTTCTGCTGATTTAAATAATGGCAGCTGTGGCTGTGTGTCCCTTACACTTTGGGTTTTACACCTGGATTTCCTTAAAAATAGTCCAAAATATAGATTTTTATATATACACATACATATATATATAAATATAAAATAAAATAAATAAAAAATAATAAAATTATTATTTTTAATAAAAAAATCTACAGAAATTTCTGCTGATTTAAATAATGGCAGCTGTGGCTGTGTGTCCCTCACACTTCAGATTTTACACCTGGATTTTCTTAAAAATAGTCTAAAATATAGATTTTTATATATACACATACATATATATAAATATAAAATAAAATTTTAAAAAATTTATTTTTAATAAAAATCCACAGAAATTTCTGCTGATTTAAATAATGGCAGCTGTGGCTGTGTGTCCCTTACACTTTGGGTTTTACACCTGGATTTCCTTAAAAATAGTCTAAAATATAGATTTTTATATATACACATACATATATATATAAATATAAAATAAAATTTAAAAAAAATTATTTTTAATAAAAATCCACAGACATTTCTGCTGATTTAAATAATGGCAGCTGTGGCTGTGTGTCCCTCACACTTTGGGTTTTACACCTGGATTTCCTTAAAAATAGTCCAAAATATAGATTTTTATATATACACACACATATATATATAAATATAAAATAAAATAAATAAAAATAAAAAATAATAAAATTATTCTTTTTAATAAAAAATTCACAGAAATTTCTGCTGATTTAAATAATGGCAGCTGTGGCTGTGTGTCCCTTACACTTTGGGTTTTACACCTGGATTTCCTTAAATTAAGGCCAAAATATAGATTTTTATATATATATATATTAAAAAATATATAAATATAGATTTTTATATATACATACATACCTACATACATACATATATATACACACATATATATATATACATATATATTTACATGTACACATATGTACACATATATACATGTATATACACATATATACACATATATATCTACATTTTTTTTAATATATATATATAATCCAATAAAGTAATTTGAAATATTCTAACATTAAAATATTATTTAAATATTTTAAATATAAAAATCAACAGAAATTTCTACTGATTTCAAACAGTGCCAGCTGTGGCTGAGTGCCCCTCACACTTCAGGATTTTCACCTGGAATTCCTTAAATTAAGGCCAAAATATAGATTTTTGTATATACATACATACCTACATATATATAGTCATATATATATATATACATATATATATATTTTTAATATATATACATACACATATGTACACATATATACACGTATATACACATATATATACATATATATCTACATATTTTTTTTATTTATATATATAGCCCAGTAAAATAATTTCAAATATTCTAACATTAAAATATTATTTAAATATTTTAATTATAAAAATCAACAGGAATTTCTACTGATTTCAAACAGTGCCAGCTGTGGCTGAGTGCCCCTCACGCTTCAGGATTTTCACCTGGATTTCCTTAAATTAAGGCCAAAATATAGATTTTTATATATACATACATACCTACATATATATATATTCATATATATGTATACATATATATATATTTTTAATATATATACATACACATATGTACACATATATACACGTATATACACATATATATACATGTATATCTACATATGTTTTTTTATATATATATAACCCAATAAAGTAATTTTAAATATTCTAACATTAAAATATTATTTAAATATTTTAAATATGAAAATCAACAGGAATTTCTACTGATTTCAAACAGTGCCAGCTGTGGCTGAGTGCCCCTCACACTTCAGGATTTTCACCTGGAATTCCTTAAATACAGTCTAAAATAGAGATTTTTATATATGTATAAAATCAAAAAGGCCCTCCCATATAGCCCCTATGTACAATCCAACAATAAATTGGGGCAGCAGTGGGATTCCTGTGTAAATTTTGGGATTTTGTCCCCAGGGGAAGCTCCACGACCCTCAGCTGATGGGAATCATCCCCAGGATCGCCCACGACATCTTCGACCACATCTACTCCATGGATGAGAACCTGGAGTTCCACATCAAGGTACATTTATGTGGAATTTTTGGGTGCAATTTTGGTGGCATCACCCCTTGGTTGGGTACATTTATGTGGAATTTTTGGGTGCAATTTAGGTGGGATCACCCCTTGGTTGGGTACATTTATGTGGAATTTTTGGGTGCAATTTTGGTGGGATCACCCCTTGGTTGGGTACATTTATGTGGAATTTTTGGGTGCAATTTTGGTGGGATCACCCCTTGGTTGGGTACATTTATGTGGAATTTTTGGGTGCAATTTTTGGTGGGATCACCCCTTGGTTGGGTACATTTATGTGGAATTTTTGGGTGCAATTTAGGTGGGATCACCCCTTGGTTGGGACCAGTCCATGGGAAATCTGCCTTGCCACCTTCTATTTTGTTTTGGGGTTTTTTTTTTTTTTTCCCTCCATCCCTTTTACAACACAATTTTCAAGATTTATTGCTGATGTTGCTTCTGGATTAATTTTTTTTTTTTTTTTTTTTTCTGGGGGGTGTGTCCAGCTGGGGTTTGCTGGAACCAAAAATTGATTTTCTGCAGCTTTTCCAGAGGTTGGGTTCTGCTGGTTCTGACCATAAAGACCATGGAGATTTGGGAAAATCCTGACATGCTGTGTCCAAGATGTGGGATGGAAGTTATTATTTTTATTTGTAAAAGTTAGTCAGTGTGAGGACACAATTATTTGTAAAAGTTAATCAGTGTGAGAACACAATTATTTCTAAAGTTCATCAGTGTAATGACAGAATTATTTGTAAAAGTTAGTCAGTGTGAGGACACAATTATTTGTAACAGTTAATCAATATGAAGACACAATTATTTGTAAAAGTTAATCAGTGTGAGGGCACAATTATTTGTAAAAGTTCATCAGTGTAATGACAGAATTATTTGTAAAAGTTAATCAGCATGAAGACAGAATTATTTGTAAAAGTTCATCAGTGTGAGCACACAATTATTTGTAAAAGTTGATCAGTGTGAGGACACAATTATTTGTAAAAGTTCATCAGTGTAATGACAGAATTATTTGCAAAAGTTCATCAGCATGAAGACACAATTATTTGTAAAAGTTCATCAGTGTGAGAACACAATTATTTGTAAAAGTTAATCAGTGTGAGGACACAATTATTTCTAAAGTTCATCAGTGTAATGACAGAATTATTTGTAAAAGTTAATCAACATGAAGACAAAATTATTTCTAAAAGTTAATCAGTGTGAGGACACAATTATTTCTAAAAGTTCATCAGTGTGAGGGCACAATTATTTGCAAAAGTTCATCAGTGTAATGACAGAATTATTTGTAAAAGTTCATCAGCATGAAGACACAATTATTTGTAAAAGTTCATCAGTGTGAGGACACAATTATTTGTAAAAGTTAATCAATATGAAGACACAATTATTTGTAAAAGTTGATCAGTGTGAGGGCACAATTATTTGTAAAAGCTAGTGTGAGAACACAATTATTTGTAAAAGTTCATCAGTGTAATGACAGAATTATTTGCAAAAGTTCATCAGTGTGAGGACACAATTATTTGTAAAAGTTCATCAGTGGGAGGACAGAATTATTTCTAAAAGTTAATCAGCATGAAGACAGAATTATTTGTAAAAGTTCATCAGTGTGAGCACACAATTATTTGTAAAAGTTCATCAGTGTGAGAACACAATTATTTGTAAAAGTTAGTATGAGAACACAATTATTTGTAAAAGTTAAACAAAATGAAGACACAATTATTTCTAAAAGTTCATCAGTGTGAGGGCACAATTATTTGTAAAAGTTAATCAGTGTAACGACAGCACTATTTGTAAAAGTTCATCAGTGTAATGACAGAATTATTTGTAAAAGTTAATCAGCATGAAGACAGAATTATTTGTAGAAGTTCATCAGTGTGAGGACACAATTATTTGTAAAAGTTGATCAGTGTGAGGGCACAATTATTTGTTAAAGTTAGTGTGAGAACACAATTATTTGTAAAAGTTCATCAGTGTAATGACAGCATTATTTGTAAAAGTTAATCAACATGAAGACACAATTATTTGTAAAAGTTAATCAACATGAAGACAATTATTTGTAAAAGTTCATCAGTATAATGACAGAATTATTTGTAAAAGTTCATCAGTGTGAGGACACAATTATTTGTAAAAGTTCATCAGTGTAAGCACACAACTATTTGTAAAAGTTAGTGCGAGAACACAATTATTTGTAAAAATCAGTGTGAGGACACAATTATTTGTAAAAGTTAATCAATATGAGGACACAATTATTTGTTAAAGTTAATCAGTGTGAGGACGGAAAAGTCTGTCTATAAATTATTATGATTATTTTAATCATCTTGGATTATATAACCGTGGAATAGTTGAAAATCTGAAAATTAATGGCATTTTTTCTCTCCCCCTCTCTAATGGGGATCCATTTAGAATCTGGTAGGAGTTGGGTTTTCAGTGGGAAATATTAAGTGTGGCCTAACTGGGATGTGGGAATCAGCTGGCTTTAAATGGGGAAGGAAAGGCAAAAATTCAAAATCTGTTTGTGTTTAAATAGCAGTTTCACGTGGAAAGTTCAGCTCATCTCTGTAAAAAGCCCAGACATTATTTTTCAGATGACAGAAAATGACATTTTATGAAATGCCAGGGGTTTCTTGATGCCCAGAATGCAGCCATGTGGTGTTCCAGCAAAATAATCTGGACAAACCTTAATTAGAGAAGGGTTAGGCCCTTCTCCCCTCACACATTTCTGTTTCCTTCAGTGAATCAAATCCCCTTTTATTAAAAAACTCATTCATTCAATCATTCTCCTCTCTTTTTTTTTTCCTTTTTTTTTTTTTTTTGAGGACAATTGTCTCTCTTTGTTACAGCAAAGCTCATTTTCATTTTCTCCTTTGGATTTGATTCAAGGCAGAAGCACCACATGTGCTTCATTTAAAAGTTTAATTCAATGTACAGTGCTGAGCTTTGTGGAAATGGAATGGGGAAGGTGCTCTCTGTTTTCTGGGGGGTGAAAATCAATGTACAATTTTTAAAACCCTCAAACCTGCAGCTGCACAGATACAGCAGGAGCTGGGTTGGTTTGATATTTTTTTGTCAATTTTGCCTATGTTACAAAAATAATAAAAAAAAAAGAAGAGAAGGTTTGGCTGCAGGTTTTTTTTGTGTATTTTCCATTGATAAATGGAGGAAGATCAATGGCTGGTAAATCATTCAAGGCACAAATGTGTTCCCATCAAAGATGGAACTCCAGCTGTGTGGGAGGTGGGGTTTTATTTTTATTTTTAGTTTGGTGCTTTGACAGGGATGGAAACACAGAGGCATCAAATCAGCAACATTTACATCTGTGCTGTTTGTGATTATTTAATTAGGTTTCCTACTTTGAGATCTATTTGGACAAAATCAGGGACCTGCTTGATGGTAAGTTCTGGGTTTTGTTTGAGTGCTTTGGCTTCCCCCATGCAGCAAAGCCTTGATTTGGGAGGGGATTAAATTTAAACTAATTAAAATTTAAACTGGAGAATTTGGCAATTTGAGGCACCTGACGCTGCGGCCCTGCCTCTGCAGAGCACGAGCCTGCTGTGAATCACAGAGCTCTGGGATCCCACAGCCTGCCAGGGCTGCTCTTGGAGGGAAAAAATATAGAAAAAAATCAAATTCACAATGCAGGGAGGGGTTTGGAATGATCCCCTGCTTCTGGCGGGGAGCATCTGCTGCTCGCACAGCTCTGCCCCTGCAGGTTGTGTGGTGATAAAAGGGAGATTTGTTCGTCAGTGAGGGGGCAGAAAGGGCTGTAAATGTGGAAATATGTGTAAATATAGAAATGCTTCTAAAGGTAGAAATGGCTGTAAACAGAAATATGTGTAAATATAGAAATGTTTCTAAAGGTAGAAATGGCTATAAACAGAAATATGTGTAAATATAGAAATGTTTCTAAAGGTAGAAATGGCTGTATAGGTAGAAATGGCTTTAAAGGTAAAAATGGCTGTAAAGGTAGAAATATGTGTAAAGGTAGAAATGGCTGTAAAAGGAAAAATGGCTGTAAACAGAAATATGTGTAAAGGTAAAAATATGTGTAAATACAGAAATGGCTTTAAAGGTAAAAATGGCTGTAAACAGAAATATGTGTAAATATAGAAATGTTTCTAAAGGTAGAAATGGCTGAATAGGTAGAAATTACTTTAAAGGTAAAAATGGCTGTAAAGGCAGAAATATGTGTAAAGGTAGAAATATGTGTAAATATAGAAATGGCTGTATAGGTAGAAATGGCTGTAAATGTAGAAATATGTGTAAATATAGAAATGTTTCTAAAGGTAGAAATGGCTGAATAGGTAGAAATGGCTTTAAAGGTAAAAATGGCTGTAAAGGCCGAAATATGTGTAAAGGTAGAAATATGTGTAGATATAGAAATGTTTGTAAAGGTAGAAATGGCTGAATAGGTAGAAATGTCTGTAAAGGGAAAAATGGCTGTAAAGGCAGAAATATGTGTAAAGGTAAAAATATGTGTAAATATAGAAATAGGTGTAAATATAGAAATGGCTGTAAAGGTAGAAATGGCTGAATAGGTAGAAATGTCTGTAAAAGGAAAAATGGCTGTAAACAGAAATATGTGTAAAGGTAAAAATATGTGTAAATACAGAAATGGCTGTATAGGTAGAAATGGCTATAAACAGAAATATGTGTAAATATAGAAATGGCTGAATAGGTAGAAATGGCTTTAAACGTAAAAATGGCTGTAAGGGTAGAAATATGTGTAAAGGTAGAAATATGTGTAAAAATAGAAATATGTGTAAATACAGAAATGGCTGTATAGGTAGAAATGGCTGTAAACATAGAAATATGTGTAAAGGTAGAAATTTCTGTAAAGGTAGAAATGTCTGCAAATGTAGAAATATGTGTAAATATAGAAATGTCTGTAAAGGTAGAAATAGGTGTAAAGGTAGAAATTTCTGTAAAGGTAGAAATGTCTGTGAATGTAGAAATGTTTGCGAATGTAGGTCGGAGCTGCTCTGAATTCCAGGTTTCTCTCCTGCCCCCTCTGCTTTGCCAAAGCCCAGCTTAGTCTGGGTTTATTTAATTCACCCAAGCAATAAACAAAAGCTTTTGTGCCCCAAAGTTAAATTTAAATGAGCAAGTACAAGATTGACAGAGCAGGAAACGATTCCTGTGTGTTGGAAATATTGGAGGTTCATTAGGAATGGGGAATTTCAGATCTCAAATACAAATTTCCATCCCCAAAATGTGTCTGTCAGGCCTGGAGCTGACATTTTATTTATTGATTTATTGATTTATTTATTACCTCTGGAATATTCCTGATGATCTCCACGTCTCTCTCCAGTGTCCAAGACAAACCTTGCTGTACATGAAGACAAAAACAGAGTCCCCTATGTTAAGGTAAAAGAATAATTTCACCCCCAGCTTTTCATTCTTTCCCACAAATGCATTTATTTGCACATTTCCATTTGCACCCAGTGTTATTTGCTGAAATAATTCAACTCCTGTTTGAAGCCTTGAATGTTCAAGTTGTGTTGGCTCCTGGGTTTAAACAAGTTTCCTGAAATATTAATGGGCTTGAATCGTGTTTGTTTCATTCTCCTGACTTTGAACATTGCCATTTTGTTAGGATGCTGTTAAATTTTAAGCATTCAGATTCCCCTTTCATGTCAGATATGAAAGAGAACAACTTGAGGAATTTTGTTCTTTAATATTTTGCTGCATGGGCGCTGTAATCTCTCAATATTTCAGAACAGATTGGTTGGGTTAGGAATTTGTTTGATGACTTTCTGGGCCCTCACTCGAATGCAATATGCTTGATACGAACATATGTGAGCCTAAATTTTATATATATATATATAATATTTTTCTGTTTATTCTCAGCTTGAGGAGCAAAAAGGAATTGATCAAATAATTTATTCAGTGATATTGCATGGAGAGAGAAAGACTTTGTTGTATTGTAGCTTGAGGGAGAAAGATTAACTTGGGGTTAATTAAATTAAATTAACTTGGGCATGAAATCCAACCCAAATTAGGAATATGTGTTGTTATGGAAAATTTTCATGGGATGACACAGAACACCATGTTTTCTGTGGGAAATTTCCTGCTGTTCACTCTGGATTTCACTGGGCCTTTAACCCTGTGGGGAGAAATTTCTGTGGAAGTCACCCCGAGGTGGGGTCGGGTCTGTGGGATGCTGGGGGCTGCTGATGCTTCTCCTAATTACTGTTGCTCATTAGTGCTTAACGAGCACTGCTGACTGCCCCTCCTGTCCCCAGGGCTGCACAGAGAGGTTTGTGTCCAGCCCTGAGGAAGTTCTGGACGTCATCGACGAGGGGAAGGCCAACAGGCACGTGGCTGTGACAAGTGAGTGTCCCCAGGTGTTTGAGATGGCATTGTGTGGTTAGACTCATGTGTTTATTTTTAAATGTATTTTATTTTCAAATAAAATTAAATTTCTATTTTAAATTTTATTTTATTTATTTAATTTATATATTTACATTTTAGATATGTGAAATATATCCACATATTTATATGATTGATATTCTATATTTATTTATTTATATTAATGGATATACTGTAGATATACAGATATACTATATATATATCTATCTATATAGTGTATATACTATATATATCTATTTATATACTATATGTATACTATATATATCTATATATATAGTATATACTAAGATATACTATATACAAAGATATACTATAGATATATAGTATACTATAGATATATAGATAGACTATAGATTTATTTTATTTCTATGATTTATATATTTACATTTTAGATATGTAAAATATAGTCACATATTTATATGATTGATATTCTATATTTATTTATTTATATAAATAGATATACTGTAGATATATAGATATACTATATATATACTATATATATCTATATATATAGTATATACAAAGATATACTATAGATATATAGATATACTATAGATATATATATATACTATAGATATATAGATATACTATAGATATAATATAGATATAATATAGATATATTAATAGATATACTATTGCAGTTATATACATATATATATGTATACTAAGATATACTATATACAAAGATATACTATAGATATATAGATATACTATAGATATATAGATATACTATAGATTTATTTTATTTATATAATTTATATATTTACATTTTAGATATGTAAAATATATTCACATATTTATATGATAGATATTCTATATTTATTTATTTATATTAATGGATATACTGTAGATATATAGATATACTATATATATACTATATATATCTATATATATAGTATATACAAAGATATACTATTGATATATAGATATACCATAGATATAATATAGATATATTAATAGATATACTATTGCAGTTATATACATATATATGTATACTAAGATATACTATATACAAAGATATACTATAGATATAGAGATATACTATAGATATATAGTTATACTATAGATTTATTTTATTTCTATCATTTATATATTTACATTTTAGATATGTAAATATATTCACATATTTATATAATAGATATTCTATATTTATTTATTTATATTAATAGACATACTGTAGATATATAGATATACTATATATATACTATATATATCTATATATATAGTATATACAAAGATATACTATTGATATATAGATATACCATAGATATATAGATATACCATAGATATAATATAGATATATTAATAGATATACTATTGCAGTTATATACATATATATGTGTATACTAAGATATACTATATACAAAGATATACTATAGATATAGAGATATACTATAGATTTATTTTATTTATATAATTTATATATTTACATTTTAGATATGTAAAATATATTCACATATTTATATAATAGATATTCTATATTTATTTATTTATATTAATAGACATACTGTAGATATATAGATATAGTATATATATACTACATATATACTAAATATATCTATATATATAGTATATATATACTATGTATATACTAAATATATCTATATATATAGTATATATATACTATGTATATACTAAATATGTCTATATATAGTATATATATACTATATATATATCTCTATATATATAGTATATACGAAGATATACTATATACAAAGATATACTATAGATATATAGATATACCATAGATATAATATAGATATATTAATAGATATACTATTGCAATTATATATATTGCAGTTTCCCAAGCTATGAGTTCTACAGCTGAGAGCTGCTGAGTTCTACAGCAAATAAAATGAAATCTTAATTTAAAATATATTTTCATTTATATATAATATATAGTATATATTTTATATACAAAATAGATTTTTATGATTTTATATCTTTATATATAAAATATAGTCACATATTTATATAATAGATATTTTATAGTAATATATTTGTATTAAAATATATACCATATATATTTTTATATTGCAATTTCCCAAGCTGTGAGTTCTACTCACTTTTACTTATTAGTAAAATACTGTATAATAATAAAGCATATAAAAAATAAATAAAAATATTGTGTATTATTAACCTATATAAATAAACTATATAAATAAAATAAACTCAAGTTGTGAGTTCTACAGTATTTTACTAATAAGTAAAATACTGTGTAATAATAAAGCATATAAATAAATAAAATAAATATAGTCTATTATCAAACTATATAAATAAAATTTTAAAATCTGTATAATTACTTGCCAATGAGTTGTAAAAATGATTTTGGATCCATCTGTACAAGGTTTTTGAAGGAAAAACTATCAAATTAAGAAATGACGCTTACATTATTTTTATTTTTAACTTAATAGCTAATTACTTGTGTCTGGCATTGCGGATTTTTTTTGTCTAATTATAAAATGCTACTCAAACCTATGAAGAAGGTGCAGAGAAGGATTAGCAACTGCTTCCAAAATTTTTACTTATTTTTATATATATTACGATATTCTGAAACCTTAAACTCTAAGTTTTCTACTGTGTGGTATTACACACTTCTAGTCTAACTCCACATCCGTAATTTTAATGTTATTAATCAATTTTGGAAGCTTTCTCTACAGCCTCAGGTCAAATATAATGATTTTTTTTTTTTGAGGGTCTGTGCTTAAAAACACAGAAAGTCTAAAAATGGCATCGAGGGTTCAAACACCTCCTGCCCACCAAGGCCTGGGAGTGGCTTTGTGGATGATTTAATTGCTGAAATAAATAATAAATAAATGATAGCACTGCCAGTTAATTGAGTTAATTGAGTGTGCCTTTGTACAGGAGCTCTGTGCCTTTCAGCTCTGCACTGGGAATTCCAGGCCTGGCATTAACTGGAATTTTTTCCATAAACCGTCCCAGCAGGGATTGGTGGTGGGAGTGGGGATAGTTTGGAATTAGAAAGAGCAAAAATGCTGGAATTCCATTTTCCTCTGGGCTGTAATTCCCTGCTCAGGCAGCAGCCAGAGAGTGCAGGGCACTTTTCAAACCCTGCCTGTTTTATCCCAGCTTGGGTTGGGTTCCAGGGATGGCAAAACCAACAAACCAGAGCACACAGCCTCAAGGGAAGTTTAGGTTGGTTATCAGGAAAAACTGACAAAGTTCTGGAGTGGATAAATTTCTAAAGTTCTGCCTGGGTCGGTGGTGGAGTCGCCATCCCTGGGTGTGTTTAACAAGGCCTGGATGTGGCACTGGGGGCCAGGGTTGAGCTGAGCTGTTGGGGCTGGGTTGGAATCCATGATCTTGAAGATCTCTCCCTGTTGGGAATTTAGCTGCTAGAAAATGGAAAAGTACAAAACCATGGCTAATTCCAAGTCCTGCACCTGCACAGATAGCAGTGTCCTTGAGGCCTAGCTGTGGTTGGATAACAAACAGTGAAAGAGACATGAGAAAAGAGAGATGGAACCCCTAAGGAATGAGGAAGAGTTGATGGTGTAGTTTAACCAATAGATTGCTTGGCTTACAGAATATTCATAAGCTTATTATTTGCTGTATAAGTGTCTGATGCTCTCTTCAATAAACGGAATTTGCTCATCACTCATATTGAGTGTCCGAGTCTCCCCTCACCGACAAATGGCTCACCCCGACAAAGGCCTCAGATTTCTCCGACATCTCCCAACCTGATGATTCTCTGAATCCTGTGAGTTACACCAGGACCTGCCCAGCTGCTCTGGGATCTGGGAATTCAGGTGGGATGGAATTTGAAAGGTTTGAAAGGCATTTTTAGCAGAAGCTGTGCCCTGTGATTTCAGACATGAACGAGCACAGCTCGAGGAGCCACAGCATCTTCCTCATCAACATCAAGCAGGAGAACGTGGAAACGGAGAAGAAGCTCAGTGGGAAGCTCTACCTGGTGGACTTGGCTGGCAGTGAGAAGGTAAATTCTCCTTTTTTTCCTCCACTGGGACCCCACACTGAGGATGGGAGGGTGTCTCACAGAGCTCTCAGCTTAGATTACCATTAAAAAAGCTATTTTAATTTTTATTTTTGAATGTGGGATGGAGAAAAGGAACAGATCACAATTATTGGCATGAAAGACAACTCTACCAAAATCTGAATTTATAATGGAGTGAGTTGAACCAGTGTGTTTTATATGCCTTCACATTTACATCTGTGTAGCTGAAAAAAAATAATGTATTTTAAATATAATTTTATAAAAATATAAAATATTATTGTAATTATAATAATTATATTATTATTATTATTATTATTATTATTATTATTATTATTATTATTATTATTATTTTAAATGTCCCTCTTTTAATATAGAAAGAATTTTAATATAAGTTAAATATATTTATATATTTATAGAAAATATTTATATTTAAATATATGCATAAAATTTAAATCTAATTTATCAAATTAGACATATTTTAACTTGCTTATACTGTCGTGTCCTGTTTTCAGGGGTTTTTTTTGTAATTATTCCACATATTAAATGAATTAAATACCAGCAGTTAATGCAGTTTTCAAATCTACTCAAAGCTCCCTGAATCTTGATTGTGGTGACTTCTTCTGCTTTCCAATGTAGAAAAATAAACCCCAGAAAATGACTTTTATCTATTTACCAGAAGAGGAATGGTTTGGAACAGTGCTGCAATGCAAAAAAGTTTCCCAGTTCTCATTCTGGGGTCATCTGGGAGTGTTTAAAATCAGCTTTATTGGGATTTTGGGTTGCTCATTGGGACATGTTAATCAATAACCCATGGGTAAAATGTAGACGTGATTTGTCAGAGTAATTAATCATGTTAATGTCCATGATTGCATGGATTTGTTAAATTAAAAACTCTTTATGATGTTTAAAAAACGAGGGCCTGGGCAGGCACTCCCTCCTCTGGAAAATCAACTTTTGTGGTTTGTTTTGGTACAGAGAACCTGAAATATGAATTTCTTGGGTAGGTTGCCTTCTTAAAAGACACAACTGCTTTTCCTTCATGTCATGGGGCGTTTTTAGGTGAAAGTAGATGTAGTTTTAATGTAGAGAAAAAAATGTGGATCTATCCTGTATTTGGATACATTAGAAAGTCCAAATTTTGTTTTATTTGTGTAGTAGCAGAAAGGAAAAACATTAGCAAGTTAGGACTGTGTAAAATAAAATTTAGCAGTGTAGAACACAATACATTTGTCTTGCTGTGAAAATGGGGTTTTTTCCACCACATCTTGTTTTTGGCCTGAGAAAGGAGGCCGTGGCCATGAACAAAATCTATGATTTTTGGTTTTTTTTTTGTCCATAAAAAGGCAAGATGCTCTTTTTGGGGCCACTGGGATGGTGCTCCCTGTCTGTGTGGACAGCTTGGTTTTGGGATTGGTTCCCAAATGTCCTCAGGTGAGCACAGACTTCTCCCTGGATTAAAATAAAATTACAGCTTGCTCTTGGAATGGGAGAAAAGTGGAATTATTCCAGTCTTGCACTACCAAAAAAAGTTATAAAAGTTGATATAAAAATGGGATGTAAAAAGTTGATGTAAAATTCTCCTGGCCCACGCTGAGCTGAGCCGGGTTTTGCTCCTCCAGGGGCATCTTTAGGTGCAGCTTTGCAGGGCTGGAGCTTTGTGCTGGGGCAGAACCCGACTCTTTGCTGCTCTCTTTGCAGGTCAGCAAAACTGGAGCAGAGGGGGCAGTTCTGGATGAAGCTAAAAATATCAATAAGTCTTTGTCTGCTCTGGGCAATGTGATCTCAGCCCTGGCAGAGGGAACTGTAAGTAATCCTGGCTGGGGGTGAGGAGGGGGTTTTATTTATTTACCTGCTTCTCTGCCATCCACAGAGAAAAAAAGGAATGGAGCACAAGGAGCTAGCATTTCAGCTCTGAAGGCAGAAAATACTGGCTGTTAATAAAATATTAACCAACAAAATGTTGTCACAAACCAGTGGCAGTTTGGCTGCTCTGCCCGAGATGAGGAATTAATTCTCAGTGATGGCACTGGAGCAGCTCCCAAATCTGGGCACAATCACAACAAATTGTGACTCTTGCCAGCATGGACTCACCTCCTGTTCAGTTTGGAAAGGCAGGTGCCTGCTAAGGAAGGCAGGAGCCTCCCCTGAAATGGAGAATGTAAACCCCCTCCCTCTGAATTGCTATAAATTTTAAATTAAGGGGCTCTCAGGCAAAAAATATGGGAGCAGGAAATAACAGTCCTTTACTAGGGAAGACAATAAAAGGATAAAATAAACAATGCAGTGAACTAAACCAACAGTGACAGAGTCAGAACCCAACCTGACACCCTGTGGGTCAGGCTGGTGGCAGCAGTGCCATTGGAATTGTGGCTGCAGAGCCCCTGCAGTGTCAGGGCTGGTTCTGCTGGAGCAGGATCCTGGAGAATCCCATTGGAATTGTGGCTGCAGAGCCCCTGCAGTGTCAGGGCTGGTTCTGCTGGAGCAGGGATCCTGGAGAATCCCATTGGAATTGTGGCTGCAGAGCTCCTGCAGTGTCAGTGTGGTTCTGCTGGAGCAGGGATCCTGGAGAATCCCATTGGAATTGTGGCTGCAGAGCCCCTGCAGTGTCAGGGCTGGTTCTGCTGGAGCAGGATCCTGGAGAATCCCATTGGAATTGTGGCTCAGCCCTCCTGCAGTGTCAGTGTGGTTCTGCTGGAGCAGGGATCCTGGAGAATCCCATTGGAATTGTGGCTGCAGAGCCCCTGCAGTGTCAGTGTGGTTCTGCTGGAGCAGGGATCCTGGAGAATCCCATTGGAATTGTGGCTCAGCCCTCCTGCAGTGTCAGGGCTGGTTCTGCTGGAGCAGGGATCCTGGAGAATCCCATTGGAATTGTGGCTCAGCCCTCCTGCAGTGTCAGTGTGGTTCTGCTGGAGCAGGGATCCTGGAGAATCCCATTGGAATTGTGGCTGCAGAGCTCCTGCAGTGTCAGTGTGGTTCTGCTGGAGCAGGATCCTGGAGAATCCCATTGGAATTGTGGCTCAGCCCTCCTGCAGTGTCAGTGTGGTTCTGCTGGAGCAGGGATCCTGGAGAATCCCATTGGAATTGTGGCTCAGCCCTCCTGCAGTGTCAGGGCTGGCTCTGCTGGAGCAGGGATCCTGGAGAATCCCATTGGAATTGTGGCTCAGCCCTCCTGCAGTGTCAGGGCTGGCTCTGCTGGAGCAGGGATCCTGGAGAATCCCATTGGAATTGTGGCTGCAGAGCCCCTGCAGTGTCAGTGTGGTTCTGCTGGAGCAGGGATCCTGGAGAATCCCATTGGAATTGTGGCTGCAGAGCCCCTGCAGTGTCAGGGCTGGTTCTGCTGGAGCAGGGATCCTGGAGAATCCCATTGGAATTGTGGCTGCAGAGCCCCTGCAGTGTCAGGGCTGGTTCTGCTGGAGCAGGGATCCTGGAGAATCCCACTGGAATTGTGGCTGCAGAGCCCCTGCAGTGTCAGGGGTGGCTCTGCTGGAGCAGGGATCCTGGAGAATCCCGTTGGAATTGTGGCTGCAGAGCTCCTGCAGTGTCAGTGTGGTTCTGCTGGAGCAGGGATCCTGGAGAAAGGTGCAGTGTCCCTCTGAAGATCCAGGGGAAGAGGCAGCTGCTGTTCCTTTGGGGAATCCAGTGCAGAAGCCGTGCTGGTGTTCCAGAATCTCCAGACTATATCCAGGCAGGAATGCTTGGCTGGTGTTCCAGAATCCCCAGATTGTATCCGGGTAGGAATGCTGGGCTGGTGTTCCAGAATCTCCAGATTGTATCCAGGCAGGAATGCTGGGCTGGTGTTCCAGAATCTCCACATTGTATCCAGGCAGGAATGCTGGGCTGGTGTTCCAGAATCTCCGGATTATATCCAGGTAGGAATGCTTGGCTGGTGTTCCAGAAGCCCCAGATTATATCCAGGCAGGAATGCTTGGCTGGTGTTCCAGAATCCCCAGATTATATCCGGGTAGGAATGCTGGGCTGGTGTTCCAGAATCCCCAGATTATATCCAGGCAGGAATGCTTGGCTGGTGTTCCAGAATCCCCAGATTGTATCCAGGCAGGAATGCTTGGCTGGTGTTCCAGAATCCCCAGATTGTATCCAGGCAGGAATGCTTGGCTGGTGTTCCAGAATCCCCAGATTGTATCCAGGCAGGAATGCTGGGCTGGTGTTCCAGAATCTCCAGATTATATCCGGGTAGCAATGCTTGGCTGGTGTTCCAGAATCCCCAGATTATATCCAGGTAGGAATGCTTGGCTGATGTTCCAGAATCCCCAGATTGTATCCAGGCAGGAATGCTTGGCTGGTGTTCCAGAATCCCCAGATTATATCCAGGCAGGAATGCTGGGCTGGTGTTGCAGAATCCCCAGATTGTATCCAGGCAGGAATGCTTGGCTCCTCCCTCTGGGCTCACATCTCCCAATGGGATGCTGCAGTTCTTATCAGCCATGCAGGGACATTCAATAGCTGTTATCAGCTGATGTTTTATCAGCCATGCAGGGACATTCAATGGTCTGTTATCAGCAGATGTCTCCCCAGGGGAGGAGTGATTGTGGAAGAGATAAGGAAAATGCCCACATGACAGAAGACAGCTGCCATACAGATGGCAAACAGAACAGATCTTGCCTTGCAATCTGGAGCACTATTGCAGTGACCTGAGACGGTCACTGTGGTGAGAGAAGGACGAGAATCTTGTTCCTTGATCAGAAAGCTTGATTTATTTGTATCAAATATATAGTGCATTATAACTATACTAAAAAGAATAAAGAGAGAGCTTGCAGAGGCTGCTAAGCTAAGAATAGAATCGAAAGCATGAATAACAAAGTTTTGTGTTCAAGGAATCTCCCCTGAGCTGCTCCTGTGATTGGCCCTTAGTTGGAAACGTGCAAAATGAGCCGATCACAGGATCACCTGCCGCATCTCACAACAGCCGATAACAATTTGTTTACATTCTTCTTCTGGGGCCCTTTGCTTCCCAGAAGATGGACAAATCCCAAAGAAAGGATTTCTATGAAGAAATGTCTGCGACAGAGCAGCTCCTCTCTGGTTAAACCAATTGTTCTCGTCTTTTGCTTGTGTTTGGATCAGAAAACCCACGTTCCCTACCGAGACAGCAAAATGACCAGGATCCTGCAGGATTCCCTGGGGGGGAACTGCAGGACCACCATCGTCATCTGCTGCTCCCCCTCCGTCTTCAACGAGGCCGAGACCAAATCCACGCTGATGTTTGGCCAGAGGTGAGTGCCATGGGATCAGCCTGGGTGCATCCCTCCTCCCTTGGAATCCAGAGCTTTTTTTTTGGTAAAAAAAATCTGGAGAGCTTCAGAGAGCTGGCTCTTTATTCCCAGCAATTCCAGGAAAATCCTCTAGGAAAATCGAGGTTAATGTTGGAGCAGCTGCTCTGCTTGGGACCACAGTGGGGTTGAAAAGTGGGAAGGATTTGGCAATCCATTAAGAAATTCTTGAATTCCTTCCTGGTTGATTTTCCTGCAGAAAAATTAAAATGTTATCTTAATTGCTTGAAATTTTATGGGAAAGATAAAATCACTGGGCAGTTTCCTGTGGAAAAATTCAGTCTTGCTTCATTGGAGGCTTCAGAAAATCAAAATTTGGTTTTATTTGTGTAGTAGCAGAAAGGAAAAAAAACACCAGCAAGTTAGGATTGTGCAAAATAAAATTTAGAACACAATAGATTTGTCTAGCTGTGAAAATGGGTTGCTTTCCACCACATCTCACTTTTGGCCTGCTAAGAAATGTAAAGGCACTGGGCAGTTTTCTGTGGAAAAATTCAGTTTTGCTTTATCTAACAGTGCTGTTGATGCTTTAAGAGTTGTCTTCTCCTTCAGTTCCACCTCAGGGATCATTGTTATGGTTGTAAAAATATCTCTGAAAATTAGGAAAATTGAAGAGAGTGGGCTCTGTAATATTGACAGCTTTGAGAGCTTGCCATGGTAGCTCATGGACCTGATGTTTGGAGGATCTGGACAATTTAGGAACAAAAATTATGGAAGGATCCAGAGGGAAATTTCTCTTCCTTGTGTGTTTATTGACAAGAGTGATATGAAATGCATTGGGAAGGTTTGCAGAAATAGGTCAGGCTCATTATGTAATTACTGCTTTTGTGGTAATTGAGGAGAGCTGGGATCCTTTGGAAAATTACTTGTTTTGTTTGATTTGTGCAGTAGCAGAAAGGAAAAATACTGGCAAGTTAGGAGTGTTTAAAGAGAGCTGAACAGTTTGAGGATACAATAGCCTTGTATTTGTTTAAAATTGGGTTGTTTTCCACCATGTGGAGCTTCTGGACTGCAAAAAGAGGCAGTTTTGAGCAAAATCAGGTTAAAGAGTTGCTTTGTAGGTTTTTTTCCCCCCATTGTGAGCTGAACATGGTTTTTAGCTATTGAAGATCCAAACTTGTACTGGTCAGATCATGTGTTGAGCAAAACCAAGCATCCCGAGATGCAGGAATGAAACCAAGAGCGTGAACAACTCTGAACTCCAGCTTCCAAAATTTCAGTTTACATTCCCCTTGGCTTCATTCCTCTTTCCACAATGAGTGAAATTTGCCCTTTTTTGGGGCAAGGCAGTTTTCTGACTGGCTCTGCACATCCTGGCTGAATATTCAACAGTTTCCTGGGAGGAAGAACATTTTGGGGCTGATCCTCACTGAGGACCAGGATGGCAGAGCAAGAACTGGGAAAACAGGGAAATATTTGTGAGGAGTTCCTCATGGACAGCAACTGAATTTCCAGGAATTCTGAATTGTCAGGAAGGAAATAATTTGTATTTCCCTGGGAGGACTCCATGCAGAGCAGCCCATGGATTATCCATGCACAACTTTCTCTGGCAGGATTTTGGGTGGGAATGGTGGAAATGGGGTTTTTTTTTCCCAGGCTCTTGGGTTGTTGTGTCTCATTTTTCTGATGTGACCCCACTGAGGAGCTCAGTGGCATTAAAGGGAAGGTCCATGACTCATGGCTGATTGCTGATTTTTCCCGGGAAAAGAAAAGAGTTATGTCACCATTAAAATAAATGTCAGGGATGAAATCCATCTTCAGAGGAGCTCTTGTACCAATCAAACTGTACAAGTGCTCCTTTGATAGTAGTGAATCAGCTTTTTCTTTTTCTACTCCATCTTTCCTCGTGTTTTTATCTCATTTTTAATTGTGGTTGTCAGTAAGGGCTTCATCCATCATCAATCCTGGTGTGGTGGGGATTTTTTATCCCTGGTCCAGTTAAATGAGTGGAGACCTGAGCTGTGCTTTTAGCAAAGTGTAAACCCTGACCATCAGGAAATTATTTTAAAAGCTTATTTAAAGCTTTTAACATTATTTAAAATTAAATTAATATTTAAGATTATTTTTAAGATTATTTAAAAATACTTTTAAGGTAATAAAAGTCCTGCTTGCCACAGAGTGCAAATCTCTGGAGCTGTATAAACTGCTGAGGGTTTATCTGTTATCCTTTTCCTTATCTGCTTTATTCAACAGCACTGGGGGCATTTGAAGGGACTCAGTGTCTGAGCAGTGAAGGGCAAAGATCTGAGGCTTTCTTAATTCGTAGTGATGGGTTTGGTTTCCCTTTTCAGTGTGGATTTGCTGGAGTAGGTGCTGGGCATTGTTTTCTGCTGGCTTTGCATTTCCTGGCACAGTTGGTTGGGCTGGGTTGGAGCTGAGCACTTTCAGAATAATAAAGTGGTGGTGGTTGTAAAGAGGCTTGAAATTTGGGATATTTTTGCCTAGGGAGGCAGGAACAACTTTCCTTCTTCTTTCCTTCTTCTTTCCTTCTTTCTTTCCTTCTTCTTTCCTTCTTCTTTCCTTCTTCTTTCCTTCTTCTTTCCTTCTTTCTTTCCTTCTTTCTTTCCTTCTTCTTTCCTTCTTTCTTTCCTTCTTCTTTCCTTCTTCTTTCCTTCTTCTTTCCTTCTTCTTTCCTTCTTCTTTCCTTCTTCTTTCCTTCTTCTTTCCTTCTTTCCTTCTTTCCCTTTCCCTTTTTTTCCTTTTTCCCTTTTTTGCCTTTTCCCCTTTTCTTCCTTTTCCCATTTTTTTCCTTTTTTTCCTTTTCCCCTTTTTTCTTTTTTCGCTTTTATCCTTTTTCCCTTTTTCCCTTTTTCTTTTCCCTTTTTTTCCCTTTCCCCCTTTTTTCCCTTTTCCTTTTCCTTTTCCTATTTCCTTTTCTTCTTTCTTTTTCCTTTTCCTCTTTCCTTTTCCTTTTCCTTTTCCTTTTCCTTTTCCTTTTCCTTTTCCTTTTCCTTTTCCTTTTCCTTTTCCTTTTCCTTTTCCTTTTCCTTTTCCTTTCCTTTTCTTCTTTCTCTTTCCTTTTCTTCTTTCCTTTTCTTTTCCTTTTCTCCTTTCCTTTCCTTTCCTTTCCTTTCCTTTCCTTTCCTTTCCTTTCCTTTCCTTTCCTTTCCTTTCCTTTCCTTTCCTTTCCTTTCCTTTCCTTTCCTTTCCTTTCCTTTCCTTTCCTTTCCTTTCCTTTCCTTTCCTTTCCTTTCCTTTCCTTTCCTTTCCTTTCCTTTCCTTTCCTTTCCTTTCCTTTCCTTTCCTTTCCTTTCCTTTCCTTTCCTTTCCTTGAAATTTCCTTTCCTTGAAATTTCCTTTCCTTGAAATTTCCTTTCCTTGAAATTTCCTTTCCTTGAAATTTCCTTGAAATTTCCTTGAAATTTCCTTGAAATTTCCTTTCCTTTCCTTGAAATTTCCTTTCCTTTCCTTGAAATTTCCTTTCCTTGAAATTTCCTTTCCTTGAAATTTCCTTTCCTTGAAATTTCCTTTCCTTGAAATTTCCTTTCCTTGAAATTTCCTTTCCTTGAAATTTCCTTTCCTTGAAATTTCCTTTCCTTGAAATTTCCTTTCCTTGAAATTTCCTTTCCTTGAAATTTCCTTTCCTTTCCTTGAAATTTCCTTTCCTTTCCTTGAAATTTCCTTTCCTTGAAATTTCCTTTCCTTGAAATTTCCTTTCCTTTCCTTGAAATTTCCTTTCCTTTCCTTGAAATTTCCTTTCCTTGAAATTTCCTTTCCTTGAAATTTCCTTTCCTTGAAATTTCCTTGAAATTTCCTTTCCTTGAAATTTCCTTTCCTTGAAATTTCCTTTCCTTGAAATTTCCTTTCCTTGAAATTTCCTTTCCTTGAAATTTCCTTTCCTTTCCTTTCCTTGAAATTTCCTTTCCTTTCCTTTCCTTGAAATTTCCTTTCCTTTCCTTTCCTTGAAATTTCCTTTCCTTTCCTTTCCTTGAAATTTCCTTTCCTTTCCTTGAAATTTCCTTTCCTTTCCTTGAAATTTCCTTGAAATTTCCTTTCCTTTCCTTGAAATTTCCTTTCCTTGAAATTTCCTTTCCTTGAAATTTCCTTTCCTTGAAATTTCCTTTCCTTTCCTTGAAATTTCCTTTCCTTTCCTTGAAATTTCCTTTCCTTTCCTTTCCTTGAAATTTCCTTTCCTTTCCTTGAAATTTCCTTTCCTTTCCTTGAAATTTCCTTTCCTTTCCTTGAAATTTCCTTTCCTTTCCTTGAAATTTCCTTTCCTTGAAATTTCCTTTCCTTTCCTTTCCTTGAAATTTCCTTTCCTTTCCTTTCCTTGAAATTTCCTTTCCTTTCCTTGAAATTTCCTTTCCTTTCCTTGAAATTTCCTTTCCTTTCCTTGAAATTTCCTTTCCTTTCCTTGAAATTTCCTTGAAATTTCCTTTCCTTTCCTTGAAATTTCCTTTCCTTGAAATTTCCTTTCCTTGAAATTTCCTTTCCTTTCCTTGAAATTTCCTTTCCTTTCCTTGAAATTTCCTTTCCTTTCCTTTCCTTGAAATTTCCTTTCCTTTCCTTGAAATTTCCTTTCCTTTCCTTGAAATTTCCTTTCCTTTCCTTGAAATTTCCTTTCCTTTCCTTGAAATTTCCTTTCCTTGAAATTTCCTTTCCTTGAAATTTCCTTGAAATTTCCTTGAAATTTCCTTTCCTTTCCTTGAAATTTCCTTTCCTTGAAATTTCCTTTCCTTGAAATTTCCTTTCCTTGAAATTTCCTTTCCTTGAAATTTCCTTTCCTTGAAATTTCCTTTCCTTGAAATTTCCTTTCCTTGAAATTTCCTTGAAATTTCCTTGAAATTTCCTTTCCTTTCCTTTCCTTGAAATTTCCTTGAAATTTCCTTTCCTTTCCTTCTCCCTTTCCTTCTCCCTTTCCTTCTCCCTTTCCTTTCTCCGTTTCCTCTCCCCTCCCCACCCTGGGCACTTGCAGGGATGGAAATTCCACAATTTCCCCGTTCCTTCCCCTCCATATGATGGCAAAACCCCCAATCCCCCCGGCTGCACTGGGGTAAAAACCCCAAATCAGCTTCCCTGGGGTTTGTGTGCAGGGCCAAGACCATCAAGAACACGGTGTCTGTGAACCTGGAGCTGACAGCAGAGGAGTGGAAGAAGAAGTACGAGAAGGAGAAGGACAAAAACAAGAGTTTGAAGAACGTCATCCAGCACCTGGAGCTGGAGCTGAACAGGTGGAGGAATGGTAGGTGCCAAAAACTGGGAGCTGGATGGGTCTGTGTTGAATTCTTGCCCTAAATCATAATTTTTATTAATTGTGCCTGGCCACTGCATCTAAACTCACATTATAACTCACTCATAATAATAATAATGGAAGGTGAATAAGCAAAAACCAGGCAAACCACTTGTGGGAGAAACCAGTGAAAATGCCAAAAATTGGTGATTTCAGGGTGGAGCACAAAGGAGGCATCACTAATGTTAATATTGTTAATGATAGTAATAGAAAAAAGGAAAAATGTCATTATATTTGGGGTGGTTTTTTTTAATAACTCTCTCCTCAGGCATGAGAATCATTGTGCTTTAAGGTAATTGGACCTTGGGTTTGGGGATTTTTTATAATTGACTTTCACATTAAACTAATTAGTCCTTTAGTACAATGACAGGGAGTGGCATCTGCTTAGAAGAATCACCATTTGTCTGCTCCTGTGGCTTCTAAATGAAATTTTTTGTTGAGATCAGCCAGTTTTCTGATTAGAAACGTGGGGAATTGCTGTTCAGGGCAGGTTGTGACATCAGCTGTAGGATGGTACAGGAGGTAGAATATGGATTCACACAAATGAAAGAATTTTTATTGAAAATCAAACTTTAAAAATGTAATTTAATCTGGAACACTGGCAGATAATTTCTGGCAGCAAACCAGCCTTGGTTTGAATTGTTTATTTCACATTTTAAAAAACAACCCAATCCAAAGCCTTTTTTTTTTTTTTTTTTACAAAAGCCTGGATGGATCCTTTTGTTTAAATATCCTCCTCCTCTCCTGAGTGCTGCTGTTACCCAGCAATGCATTCACAAGATTATTGATTTTTTGACTGACCTTGTGCACTCCCATCCTCTGGAAGGATGCAGGGTTTATACAAAGGGAGCTGTCCCAGCAATCCCATCTTGGACAATATTCCAGCAGTTTATTTATTTCAGGAATCAAGGATTTATTCTGCAAATTAAAAGGGTGGCAGGGAATGGGTGAGCTGAGCATTTCACCTTCCGAGTACCCAATTTTTTTGTGTGTTTTACAGGAAGAAGGTTCTCATCCAGTGAATGAGAAATTAAACATTCTTTTGGGAAGGTTTAATCCCAAAATGTTTATCCTGGTGGATTCTCCACAGCCTGAGGAACATTTTTTGTGTACAAGGCCCTGCATTTTAACCAAACCCACCTTTCCTTCCCTGCTCCAACGGCAAAAAAAAATCAATTCCCATTTCCCTCATTAATAATAGAAAATACCATCAAGCTTTCAGAAATAGGGCAGGAAACATTTGGAGTCAAGTACCTTGAGGGAGGTGATGCTGCTTGATTTCAAATTCCACTTTTTCCATGCTTTCAGCTGGGGAAAAAAAAATAAAAATAATCTTGTGCTTTTTCTTGCCCTTTTTGTTTTGCTCTGGGGCCTCACTCATCCTTTCTGGCTCTCATCTATTGGTCCTGTTCCCCTGCCAGTGAGATAAACTGGCAAGAGGAATGGCTGGTAAAGCTTTCAGGAGCTAAAATATTGGAGATTTTTAATGGAAAAGGAATAAAACCGTAACTTTCCCACCCCCTGGGCAATGTGTGCAGCATCCAGGGGCTTCCCCAGCCTCTGGTGAGGGTGGATTTAATTTCTGCCACGAGCAGCTCACCCATCCCTCATCTCTGAGCCTGTAATTGTAGCCCAGGGCTGTTCCTGAAGGAAATATTCCTTGGGGACAGGGATTTTGTAGGAATTGTGTCTGCTGTGCACAGGCAACCTCTGGAAGTTGGTGTTTGTGGTGGAATTTGCAAGGTGAAAATTGAATATTGTTTTAAACGTGGCTGTGCTGGTCCACCCTGGAGGAAGAGATATTTAAATGGCAGCAGATTTTAGGCTGGAATCTGGGAGGTTTCCCTGCTTTTTTATACCTCTGTTAATCCATGGAGCTAATCCTGAGTATGAAGGGAGTGAAAGGAGAGCCAGGAGTTCTGTGCTTTTAGTGTTCAACCTGCTGTTGGATTTTATGGGATTGTCAGGGTTGGAAAAGAACTTATGGGGTCCATGTGATGCCTTGTTCAGGCTGCCCTGGAGCAGGGGCTGGGCAGAGTCCCAGAATAAAGCAGGGATTCATTCCCAGCATCTCCTCCATGGATCCACCTTGGGCAGCACCAGAGCCCAGCCAGGGCTGCACCCAAGATGAACCAAAATGGCCCCAAAATGCACGAGCGCTCCCGGGCTCTGTCCCTGGGATCAGTTCTGCTCCATTTGCACCTTGCAGTTCATTGTCCCATCCCAGCTTCAGCCCCTGCAGTCCCACCCTGCTTGTTTTTCTCTCTCCAGCCCACGGGGTTTGTTGTAGTGGAGACAGAGACAGCACAAAGCAGCACACTCCATTTTCAGAAGGTTCAAACTGGTTTTATTCTAGCATGTGTGCTTTTTATCCGTTCTTACAAAGCTCATAGGTTTACACTTTACTCATTGGTCATGAGAAACAAACAAAGTGCCCATTGGAATAGGCAGCTGCAGGTTTCTTTTATTTATCTTTCTTCCTTTCTTGGTTTCTATGTCAAAGACCTTGGTAGAAAATTCTTTCAGGGCTAAAAATGGATCCTCTTGTCAAACTTCTCTGTGGCTCACAGAAGCTGCTGTAAAACCTCTCCCACACTTGTTTGTGCTCCTGGGCTGAGATTTGGGTCATTTGTCCTTGGTGCCCAGCTGGAGCAGGAATTGTTTTGTCTCCCTGCTCTGTGCACAGAGCTCAGCAACGCTGAATGTGAAGCTCAGAGCTGCACACTAAAGCAGCAGAGAGCCTGAAAAATATAAAATCTAAACCCTGAGGCATCACATGGAGTTTGCATTCCCATGGGATCATCACCCACACGAGGGTGGCCACCTCCCCACACCTTTTCCTTGTCATTTGTATCCCTGGAAGTGGCACGAAGCCCTTCCTTGACCAGGAACGCCCATCCTGGAGAATCCCTTGGGATTTGGGATGGCAGGATTTCCATGAGCTGTGTCCCTGCAGGAGAAGCTGTGCCCGAGGAGGAGCAGATCAGCGCCAAGGACCAGAAGAACCTGGAGCCTTGTGATAACACCCCGATCATTGATAACATCACCCCCGTGGTCGCCAGCATCTCCACGGAGGAGAAGCAGAAATACGACGAGGAGATCGCCAGCCTCTACAGGCAGCTGGATGATAAGGTGGGAATGCTGGATTCCAGTTGGGAATGTTGGATTCCTGGGGGAAACGGATTCCATGGGGGAATGTTGGATCCCATGGGGAAATGTTGGATCCCAGGTGGGAGTGTTGGATTCCATTGGGGAATGTTGGATCCCATGGGGGAATGTTGGATTCCAAGGTGGAAATGTTGGATTCCATGAGGGAATGTTGGATTCCAGTACAGAATGTTGAATTCCAGTACGGAATGTTGGATTCCAGGTGGGAATGTTGGATTCCAGGTGGAAATGCTGGATTCCATTGGGGAATGTTGGATTCCTGGGGGAAACGTGGGATTCCATGGGGGAATGTTGGATTCCATGAGGGAATGTTGGATTCCATGAGGGAATGTTGGATTCCATGAGGGAATGTTGGATTCCAGGTGGGGATATTGGATTCCACTGGGGAATGTTGGATTCTAGGTGGGAATGTTGGATCCCAGGTGGGAGTGTTGGATTCTATTGGGGAATGTTGGATTCCCACAGTGTTTGGGATCACTCTCCAGAAAATCAGATATTTCTGATATCAGAAAACAATCAGATTCTGATAGTTTGAAGTCCAGACTTTCCCTTTTCTTCCGTGATTTGTGCAAAATCCCTCAGCAGACTGTAATGTCATCTTGGAGTCACCAGGGGAGGAAAAAAATCCTAAAATTTAAAGGAAAATACATCCACAACCTTTTGTTTGTGTTGTGGATGTATTTTCCTTTAAATTCTAGCCCAGAGGGCTCGTTTATCTGTTTATTTCTTTGCACATTTTTCTGTTTATTTCTTTGAGGGACACCAATGGCACTTAAAGCTCTCAGCAATTCCCTTCTCCGGCCATTAAGAGCTTTGGCTTGTGGGAAGATGAAAAGTGGAGGGGAAAAAAGGCCCAGAAAAAGCCCATTCACCACCCTGGATGAGAGCAGCATTAAAAAATTAACAGCATTCAGCTCTCATCATGAATCAATAGCCAATTTTAAAATCCAGTTGTAATTAGCAGGAAAACAGCAGCAAAAAGCCCAGTGTGTCCTTGCCTGTTAATAGTGAGGTTTGGCTGTTTGTGGACGCAGAAAAATTGTGTTTAAACCTGAATTTTGGTCTCCTTGCACTGTCTGGTGGCACTGAAAAGAGCAGTTTTCTGTAAGAAATGAAATTGTTTCTCTGATTGCAATCTCCAGCTTTTCCATATTGATAAGTAAAAGGAAAAAAAAAAAAAAATCAGGCATTGTTTCACTTTCCTCATCCAAAGCAGCAAAGCCCAGTAAATTATTGCAGAGGGAATTGGAGCAGGTTTGAGTTTTTCCCTAGAAAACATGGGAAGCATAATTTGAGACAGGACTGTAGGAAATGAGAAGATATTTGATCCCAAACAAAGGGATTCCCAACCCAAAATATAATTTATACCAAAAGGGATTTATAAACAAAGGGATTCCCAACCAAAATATAATTTATATTTTTAGCAGCTTTTACAGCAGAGCTCTGTGTATATTTATTTGTTTTATTTCTGGTATATTTATTTATGTATATTTATTTTTCTCTCCCCTCATGTCACTCAAACATGCACAAAGTTTTATTCCCCTTTCTTTTCCTAGAAAGAGGAAATAAAAGGTGATCGAATGAGAGCTGTGAAAAGGAATTAAAAATCTCCACCCCTGTTTCATTGCAGGATGATGAAATCAACCAGCAGAGCCAGTTGGCTGAAAAATTAAAGCAGCAAATGTTGGATCAAGAGGAGGTAAGGAACTAAAATAAATAAACCAGCCTAAAAAAAATCCCTTTACATTTTGCTCCTGAGCCCTTGTTTAGTGATTCTGTCCCAGCTGTTCATATTAACTGGCTGAAATTCAAGTGGAAAATTCAGGTGTCAGCCAGGCTTAAACTTGAAATTTCATAATATTCTCATTGAGCCTTGATAAAAGTCCTCGAAATAACAATTCCCCCTGCTGGGAAGTGATGCTGGAGGTCCAAGGTAGGAGTGGGGCCAGGATTTTTCACTCCAAATGTGATTTTTGATGTGTCTGTGCCCATTCAGGTGCCCAGGCACGATGGACCACAGGCAGTTAGAGATTTCCTGATATTAAATCATTAATTATCATGATTTTGGCCATTAGAGACAGCAATCTGTGAGATGGAAAAACTTGATAATTGGTGCTGCCCCAGATTTGCTGTGAAATCTTGGATTGCTCACTTTGATTGCATCGTTTCTGTCCCTGAAATGAATTTTTGTTGGGTTTGGGATGCAGAACGTGAGCACTAAACCCACTCAAGCCATTCCCTTCTATGAGCAATTCTGAGGATGCAAAATGAGGCAATAACACCAAATTCCCCAAGTGTTGCTGTGATCTTTCTCAGGAATTGCTTTTTTTGTGTATCCAGGCCCTCAGAAAAGGTTTCCAAGGTGTTTTTAGAGGAATAAAAACAATTTATGAACATGTCTGGTATTCATCACTCAGGGTTCACCTGCCCCCTCTGCAGACTTGTCCTGGCTGGGGGAATCTCTATTATTTTATTTTATTTTATTTTATTTTATTTTATTTTATTTTATTTTATTTTATTTTATTTTATTTTACTTTAATTCTTTAAAATTTTATTTTATGATGAAGCTCCTAATTCTCTTGATTTGATTGCCCTGTGCTGGGGTTACAAAATAATAATAATAGTAATAGTAAAAATACTACTACTACTACTACTACTACTACTACTACTACTACTACTTATTATTATTATTATTATTATTGTTATTATTATTATTGTTATTGTTATTGTTATTGTTATTATTATTTTCAAGTGCATAATAATAACACACTTGAAGTATATTGTTATATGTTTATAGAATATAATAAATATAAATAGTATCATATATAATAGTTGTTATTATATAATAACATCAATGTATATTATGTTATTATATAACAATATATTGTTATATTCTTATTATTTTATTTATTTATTTTTTTAAATTAATTATTTCCTGATGTGTATTATGAATTTATTTGTGTCACCTCACTTCTCCCATTTTTTTCACATCCGTTTTCTCACCTGAGGCTGATTTTCCCCCCACATCTGTGGATTTGGATTTTCCCCCACACCTTGGTTTTTGGGTGCTGTGCATCCCTCCTGAATTATTCCTCACCCTCCCTGTTCCAGTGCCACCTCTGGAGGACCAATCAGCTTCTCAGTGCCCATTTTCCCCTTTTTTTGCACATTCCCAGTCCAGCTTTGCCAAATTCCAAACTCTCTGCAGCTGGTGCTGCTCAGAGCCTTTTTCTGCCTGGTCCCTTGCTCTTACCTTGGGAGGAGAAAGTGACATTTTATTATTCAAAGGCGATATTTTATTATTCAAAGGCGATATTTTATTATTCAAGGGTGCTATTTTATTATTCAAAGGTGATATTTTATTATTCAAAGGTGATATTTTATTATTCAAGGTGGTTTTTCCCACATCAGCTGTCCCTGGAGAGGTGATGAGCTCGCTGATCCACCAGCAGCTGCCTCACTCTGCCCCCCCTAATTAACCAGCCCTCATTTCTGCTTGATTAAGCCAGCAGGTTAATTATAAACCTGCTGCAGATGAGGCTGATTTTAGGGGGGTTTTTGGTGCCTTTTCACCTCTGGCTGCTGCTTCAGGTGGGTGTTTTGGGGGATTTGGGATATTCCATGGAGCGCTGCAGCCATGGGCCTTTTCCCTTATTTACAGCTCACCCTTATCATGTTTTTTTGGTGCCTTTTGAGAAGCTCGCTCCATTTTTCCACACCATATCACCCAGAATCTCCTTGTTTACGCTGCAGGTGATGCCCACCACTCCTCGAAGCCACGCAGAAAATTTCTGCAGTAAATGGAAATAATATCTCCATCTGTGTTTAGCAGGAGGATGATTTGAAGCTATTTTGTTGTTTAAATATTTACATGCCATCTGGCTCTGGCAATGCAATGGCTTTTTTTCCGTAACGTGAGTGCACTTGTGAGGCTGCAGCATTAGCAGGGAGATGAATTTCCCTCACATCTGAGTCCTCCCTGGGCACGTGCCAGCCTCCAGAGCTGCCTGCCTGCTTTCCTATTTTCCACAGGCACTCTGAGCCAAAAAGAAAAAGCCATTTCTTCTGGGACATTCTGCTTTTTGGGTGCTCTGCTTGACAGAAATGTGGGTTTTTTTTGTTTTTGGGGGTGTCATCTGCTGGGTGGGCAGATCAGGAGAAACCCACCCAAAACACTTCAGCAGGGAAGGTTTTATTCCACTGTCTGCAATGTTATACCAATCCATAATTCAGATTTCTTGGGAAGGAGTGAATTCTGTGAATGAATGCCCCAAACTTTGCTGTTAGGATGAGCATGAGGCCCTCCCACATCTCCTGCACTGCTTTTATCCGTTGTAATTCCCTCTCTGATGCTGTCAGGCCACGTCAAGCCCTGGTTTTGTTATCATTCTTGAAAGTGCAGTATTAGCAATAAATGCTGGGTGTCACTTTTATTTATTTTCACATCACCCTGCAGTGCAGGGCTGCTGGTGGGGCTGGGGTTGTGTGAGGACACCACAGCTGAATTCTCAAAGCTTTCACATCTCACTGAGCATTGATTGCTTCAAGGGCAAGGGACAGTGACCTCCCACCATCACCGAAACCTCAGCAGCAGAATTTACTCATTGCAAACAGTAAATTTAAGAAGTTTTCCAGCTTGGAAGCACTCTCTAAAGTGTGTGTGTATGTGTGAAGTCAGTATTTTCTTCTGAGATTAATATTTTCCCTCAGCAAACAGGAGCAGCTAATCTGTCCTCAGCATCATCCTGCAGGTGATAAGGGAGAATAATCGTCTTAGGTTTGCTTATCAAAATATTTCTGTGAAGCCACGAGGTCTTTGAGGCTGCCCTTTTCCCTCAGCTCAGCTCAGAGCCCTGAGCCTCTGGTGAAACATTTCACTTTGTGGGATTTTTTCTTTGCTCTGAGCTGCAGCACTGGATTGAGGGCAGAAAATGTCTTTGGAGCTCTGACACTGCTTAGAGTCACTTTCTCTGCCTCAGCCTTGGGTCATAATAGGATTTGATGAAGATTTTTTTTCTCGCTGAAGTTCAGAGCTTTTCTTTGTGCTTCCTTCAAATGCTTTCATGCTGGAACTGCTGCTGCTTTCAGGATTTCTCCCCCTGCTGCACGCACGATTTGTGCTCGCTCTTTTTTCCCCCTCCCTCCTTTTGTAATTTCTCCTTGTCGATATTGCCTTTTGAAGGAGTTTCTGGGTCACTCAGTGCTGCTGTGCTGTTCCTCCCCAGCTCTTGGCCTCCACCAGGAGGGATTATGAGAAGATCCAGGAGGAGCTGACCCGGCTGCAGATCGAGAATGAGGCGGCCAAGGATGAGGTGAAGGAGGTGCTCCAAGCCCTGGAGGAGCTGGCCGTCAACTACGACCAGAAATCCCAGGAGGTGGAGGACAAAACCAGGACCAACGAGCAGCTGGCAGATGAGCTGGCACAGAAAAGTGTAAGAGCAACTTCTTCATCCTCTTGGGTGTCCGGTTTATCTCGGCTGTTTGAGGGGCCTGGAAAGGCCCGGGGTGGCCTTGGGGCAGCCCGCGTATCGAAGGACGAGAAGAGGCTTCAGTTCTTCTTTCGGTTTTTATGTTTATTAATTGTTTATCTAAAAGATGTTCTTTCAGCCGAACAAAGATCTGCTCAGCAGCCAGCCATGGGCACACTGTCTGTCCTCCCGGGCAGCCACGTATCTTTATACCCATTGTTACGTATACAATATTTATCATTTTTCCCCAATACCATTTATTCTTATAACTCGGTGCACTCTCAGTAATAACCAATCCAAAGGTGCCACCGTGGCCAAAGAAGATGGAGGAGAGGAGGAAGAAGAAGAAGGGCAGGACACACCCCAATTCCTCCATCTTACTCCTCTAAACCCCCCTGTACATAAATCCTAAACCCTGTATCTCACTCTCTAATTAACTAATCCCTTCACCATTCTCCCTGTGAAGCCCTCATCCTTGTCATCTCCTGTGTAGGGTTAAAATCCAGCCACCAGACACTTCTGGCAACATCCCAGGACTCCCGAGCCCCCCAAGGGTGGTCTCGGAGGCTCAGCATCTCAGGACTGAGATCTTGAGATCCGACACTTGGGTTCTCTCTTTGCACCCCAAACATCCCCAAAAACCTGCTGGGGTCACCCTCTCTTCCCTGCCTCAATTAAACACCGAAACTGAGGGGATTCAGAAGCTGCTCTGTGGAAGTTGGTGGCAGATTGTGGCTCTTGCAAGCAAAGGGACTGGATGTGAGAAGTGGCCATCCTGTGTTTTGGGTATTTAAAAGCTGTATTTTGCCAAGAGAGCTGTGAAAATCTGCCTCGTGCAAATGGCAGCGTTTTTGTGGTTTTTCTGGACGCTGCGCTGTGGAGCTGGGATTTTACAGGGAGCCAGGGGATCTCAAGGAAGGAATGAGGAAAAAAAATTAATCGGCTTTTTCAGCTCGGATGTGGCCTGAATCTTAAGCAAAAAATGGGATCTGAGGAAAATCAAGCTTGGTTTAGCAGCTTAAAGCATCCTTTTTCCCTTAATTCATTACACCAACTTAAGGAGCTGTTGTTAACAGATCTGTTTCATTAAAGACTTTGTTATCTCCCCCAGTAAACCAGATTACCACGAAATCCATTGGAAAAAATTGAATTTTCTATCCCTCCCTACCTATTTCCCTGTGATTAACCTCCTTTGATGTATTATGCAAATCAGATTCTTAGCGGATTTGCTACATTTAATAGATCCAAAGTAGCCTTTGGTGGCAAGCGAGTTGTGAAAGTGGATTATGCCAAGGTGGAAGTGGATGTGTCACTACATTGTGCCAGCGGGCACGAGGAAAATACCCCCTGAAAACTGCCCAGCCTGCAGTGGGGAGGGTAATTCTTGTTTTTGAACCTTTGCAGAGCGCCCTGACGGCCACGCAGAGGGAGCTGGGCCAGCTGCAGGAGCTCAGCAACCACCAGAAGAAGAGAGCCACAGAAATCTTGAACCTGCTGCTGAAGGACCTGGGCGAGATCGGGGGAATCATCGGCACCAACGACGTCAAAACCGTGCGTGGGCTCTGTGCTCTGTGCTCTGTGTTTTGTGTTTCCCCAGCAAAGCAGGGAATCCCACTGGGGCTTGCCTTGTGGGACTTAGAGCTCTTCTGGTTCCACATCTCTGCCTGGGACAGGGACATTTCCACTGTCCCAGGGTGCTCCAGCCTGGCCTTGGGCACTGCCAGGGATCCAGGGGCTGCTCTGGCAATCCCAGCCCAGGCAGGAATTCCCAATTCCCAGTGTCCCACCCATCCCTGCCCTCTGGCACTGGGAGCCATTCCCTGGCTCCTGTCCCTCCATCCCTGTCCCCAGCCCCTCTCAGCTCTCCTGGAGCCCCTTCAGGCCCTGCCAGGGGCTCTGAGCTCTGCCTGGAGCCTTCCCTGCTCCAGCCATCATCCACAATTCCATGTGCTGCTCTGGCCCAGCATCAGGATTTGGGAGGCACCATGGGGAGAAGGCAGGGAGGGGTAAGAAAAGGAGATTTTGGAACAATTATTTTGCTGCATTTTGTCCCCAGAGAGAATCTCCAGTTCTTGGAGCATCTCCGTGGCCTCCTCAGGACTCGCTCCAGAGCTTCTCTGTGCCAGGGCCTGCCCACCCTCCCAGCCAGGAATTCCCAATTCCCAACAATTCCCAGTGTCCCACCCATCCCTGCCCTCTGGCACTGGGAGCCGTTCCCTGGCTCCTGTCCCTCCATCCCTTGTCCCCAGTCCCTCTCCAGCGCTCCTGGAGCCCCTTCAGGCCCTGCCAGGGGCTCTGAGCTCTGCCTGGAGCCTTCCTTGCTCCAGGGGAACGTTCCCAGCCTGGCTCCAGCCCTGCAGGGAGCATCACAGGTGTGGGATGTGTGGATCCAGCAGTCCTTGTGCCAGGACATTCTGTGTAAATCCTGGCTGAGGACACTGCAGAGCTCTTTGTCTGCCTGGGAGTGATGCCTTGTGAAGGCTGACCTAGAACAGAGACTAAACAGAGCTAAAGAATAAAGCAGGGATTTATCAAGAAGCCAGCTCAGTAAATACCCCAAGATATCAGAATAAGGAATAGGAATAATAAAGGAATAGCAAATCCCCTCCTTGAGGACTGGGAATTCATAAAGGAATGAGAAAATTCCATTTCTCTGCAGAGGAGCCAAGGTGTTGAGGCTGCAGGAAAACCAGGGAGGGGACAGGGGACAAAGCAGGGCAGGGATTGTGACAGAGGCGATCCCACAGAAACGGGGGTGATGATTTGTGAATGCTGCCCTGGAGCAGGGGCTGGGCAGAGTCCCAGAATAAAGCAGGGATTCATTCCCAGCATCTCCTCCATGGATCCACCTTGGGCAGCCCCAGAGCCCAGCCAGGGCTGCACCCAAGATGAACCAAAATGGCCCCAAAATGCACGAGCGCTCCCGGGCTCTGTCCCTGGGATCAGTTCTGCTCCATTTGCACCTTGCAGTTCATTGTCCCATCCCAGCTTCAGCCCCTGCAGTCCCACCCTGCTTGTTTTTCTCCCTCCAGCCCACGGGGTTTGTGCTCCTGGGCTGAGATTTGGGTCATTTGTCCTTGGTGCCCAGCTGGAGCAGGAATTGTTTTGTCTCCCTGCTCTGTGCACAGAGCTCAGCAACGCTGAGTGTGAAGCTCAGAGCTGCTCACTAAAGCAGCACAGAGCCTGAAAAATATAAAATCTAAACCTGAGGCATCAGGAGAGGCTCAGTGTCTGGGCTCACAGCTCCCACAGTTATTTCCAGCTCAGTTTTTGGGGCCAGAGCCCATCTGGGAGTCACTGAACTGATTAATGAGGGGTCTGAATTCCCCCAAAACAATCCACACATAGCCCAACTCCTTCCCTAGCTGACATGACTCAGAATTCCCAGAATATGAAAATACTGGCTTCTGAGGTGGCCAATTTTTGATCTGAAGTTTGGTGCACATTTTGGTCAGCCCTGCTTTGAGGTTTGCCTTTGTGTGGCTCTGTGTGCTTTGGGGATGCAGTAGAGGAGCTGGCTGCTCACTTTGTCACATTTTTAGAAAAACAAAATGCTGATTTCAGAGAAAATATTTGTATGATCATTGCTAAACTGCAGCAATGGAAACTTTGCATGGCCTGGAAAAATCTCTTTGGTGCTGTTAATGCCATCCTTGCCTATTTTAAACCCACATGAAAAATAGCAGTGGTTGAAAGTGGCTATGTTCATTTTTGAGGTGTATGAACATTCCTTGCAATACATTTTTGTTACTTTCAGTTCAGTTTTTGCCGACGTCCTGCCAAGGCTCTGTCAGGCCAGCAGGAGCTCCAGGCTGTCCTGCTGCAGGGGACACAGTCCCTGCTGTCCCTGTGTGCTGCATTTGCAGGATTGCAGCCTTTGGAGATGGCACAGCAGCCTCTGGTGGCCGCGGGAGCCAGGCTGGGACAGGAAATCTTTGCAAATGGAGGCAGAGGCAGTTTGGGACCAGTTCTTGTAGGAACTGAGGTGTCAGCACTTCAGGGGACAGCTGCCAGTGGAAATCAGGCCAGACTGAGGAGCTTTTAGAGAATAATTTCAAATTTGCTGGCAATTAGCATCTTTTCCAAATGTGTCGAATCTCAGAGCAGACTGAAAATTTTGGAAGAAGCGTCATTTTTTCAGGATTTTTGGGACAAGAAGCAGCACATGTTCCCTTCCCCTTGGCTGTGCTGGGACAAAAAAGGAAGCAGATGAGGTTGAGCTGGGTTATTGCTCAGGGAGAACCTGCACCGATCCTCAGTGGAATATCCAGAGTTTGAAGGGACCCACAGGATCACAGATCCAGCTCCTGGCCCTGCACAGATACCCCAAAATCCCACCCTGGGCACCCCAAACCCTCCTGGAGCTGTTGGGAATGTGCCCATTCCCTGGGGAGCCCAGCACCCTCTGGGGGAAGAGCCTTGCCCTGATATCCATCCTAATACCTGGATATGATATCCCTATATGATATCCATTCGCACAAATGTGAGATATCCAAGATAAATAAAATAAACAAGATAAAAGGACAAATCAAACCAAAGATTCTGAAGGAAGGTATCTCCTTAGTGTAATAAGCACTCAATTGCTTTGTGCAAAGATCCCAATTCTGATATTTTTGTCCTCCAAATAAGCGTTTTAAGTTTTCAGAAGTAACTTCTGCTCTTCTCCCCTGCTCCAAACTCTCTTTCTGAAATGCCCCCTGGTCTGTGAAACCATCCCAGACCCCAGCCCCGGCTCAGGCTGGTTCCCAGAGCAGGAGCAGCTCTGGGTCTGAGCTGCCATCCGTGTGTGCTCAGTTGGCAGATGTGAACGGGGTCATCGAGGAGGAGTTCACCATGGCCAGGCTGTACATCAGCAAGATGAAGTCGGAGGTGAAGTCGCTGGTGAACAGGAGCAAGCAGCTGGAGAGCGCCCAGATGGACTCCAACAGGAAGATGAACGCCAGCGAGAGGGAGCTGGCGGCCTGCCAGCTCCTCATCTCCCAGGTGCGGCTGCCCTGGCCTGCCCCAGCCTTGGGGATCTCAGCGGGGCTGGGGAGAGGGTTTTGGGATGGGCTGAGAGATGGGAATTTGACTTTGCGTTTTCAGAAGGTTGATTTATTATTTTATGATATTATATGATAGCATAGCACAACATATCACATTATTATATCACATTATTATATCACACTATTGTATCACACTGTATCACACTATATTATATGAAATGATATTATACTATGTTATACTAGGTTATACTATGTTACATTATATTACAGTATATTATGGTATATTATAGTATAGTATACTATACTATTCTTATAGTATACTATATATTTATTTATTATTTTATGTTTTTATATGATACTACATGATATGATATAGCATAGCATATCACATCATATTATATTACACTACATTATATATTATATGAAATGATATATGATATCATATTGTATTATATTATTTTACATTATATTACATTATACTGTATTATACTGTATTATACCACATAGCATTATATTATGCTACATTATACTACATCTTGTTGTGTTGTGTTGTGTTATGTGATGTTTTTTATGTTATTATAGTATATTATATTATGGCACAGTATAGAATATTATAGTGTATTGTATTGTATTACATTACATTACACTACATTATAGTGTATTATTATAGTGCATACCAGTTTAGTATATTATATATATAATATACTATACCATCTATATTATATATATAATATACTAGGCCATATATATTATATATTATATATTATAGATTATAGATTATAGATTACAGATTATAGATTCTATGCCAGTATATAATATTATCACATATCATATCACATATCTCATATCTCATATCATATATCATATCATATATAATGTAATATATGATATATGATATATCATATATAATATCATATATATCATGTCATATATCATATCATATATCATATCATATATCATATAGTATCATATTCCACGGTATAGACTCTCTCTTAGCTCCGTCCCAGCCATTCTGCTGCAAGTTCTCCCAGTCATGGATGTGGAAATTCTCTGTTCCCTCTCCCTTCCGTGGGCCGCTTGTCCCTGAACACCCAGGGCAGGGCTGTGCTTTTCCCCTCTCACTGCTGTTCCTTGTCTCTGAAGCACGAGGCCAAGATCAAATCCCTGACAGACTACATGCAGAACATGGAGCAGAAGAGGAGGCAGCTGGAGGAGTCCCAGGACTCCCTCAACGAGGAGCTGGCCAAGTTACGCGCTCAAGGTACAGCTCTGGCTCTCGTCATTTCTGTCTCACTCACTTTTGTGTCTTTAGTGATGTGAAAATCTTTAAAACCCCCACACAGGTCCTTTACCAAGCAGCACCAATCAGTCTTGCTGAATATTCTGTAAAATTCTAGATTTCTGAATTTTAATATTCTAATATTCTATTCTAAAATTCTGCATTTCTGAATTTTAATATTCTAATATTCTGTGAAATATAAGGATTTATCTAAATTTCACTTGTCGCTCTGCAACATCCCTGCCTCATTCCCTGCTTCCCTCAGATGTGCACAAGTTGTGTCTTTGCCAGCTGACTTAATTTTTAAGACTTGGTTTTCCCCTTCCAATTCAATGTGGAAAATGTGTAGGTATCAAAAGAAGCTCTTGTAGCTTTGTTAAGCTCCTGGGTTATATCAATTTATAACCTTGCAGCCTTAAAACCATTCTGGATTTCTGCACAAGGGATTTTCCCTCTCTAGGGAAGCAGCAGGTGGAGACAAGACTTTTTATTAAAAAAAAAAAAAATTTATCATCTTCTGCATTGTTAGAACAGAATCTTTATTCCATCTCCTGGAATAAATTACATTTATTTTAAAATCCACAATTTAAAATTAAAACTGTTTCTGCCTTTAAACAGAAAAAATGCACGAAGTCAGCTTCAAGGACAAGGAGAAGGAGCACCTGACACGACTCCAGGATGCAGAGGAGATGAAGGTAGCTTGGCACAGTGGAAATTTTGAGGGAATTTCTTGGTGAAATTGTTCATTGGGGTGGAATTTTGTCTTCCTGTTCACATGGCCAAAAATGATATTGATTCACCTCTGTGTTACACTAATTTTTAGCTGCTGGAGCTCTGCTGGAAGTCAATTTGCTGAGTAGTGAATGAGGCTGCTGGGGTTAATATCATTTAGGTACTTACAAATTTGATTTTAAAAGAGGCTGCTTCCCCAAAGTTCTGCTGGAATTCTGATTATCTCCTGGAAATAAGAATAAAATATGTAAACTCGTTTTCTGGCATTTTTCCTTTGGAATGCCAGGAAATGTTTGCAATAATGAGTTGTTCTGATGGGGTTGCACATTGCCGACAAGGAAAAATGCAGTTTTACAAGGACAGCGACAGAGGTTTGTCAGCTGCAGAACTTTTCTCTCCATCACAAAAATTTTAAGTGATGAAAGCAGTTGTAAAGTGATTAAAGCAGCTGTGATTAAAGTGGTTGTACCTCACAGCTCTGAGGAAAAACGCAAAGTTTGTGTTAGCAGTCTAAAGACATAGATTTTTTCCTGTTGCTTGAGGCCTGTTTACTCATAGAATTTAAATTTAAATGCAATTTCAATAGCAGGGCTGTGGATAAACAATTCTCAGAGGTTTGGGTTTCGTTTCTGACACAGGTAGAGCTGTACAAGTATTTCTGGGTGAATAAACAGGGGAATTCACCAAGTATTTCTGGGTGAATAAATAGGGGAATTCACCAAGTATTTCTGGGTGAATAAACAGGGGAAATAAGAGAGGATTGGTGTAAAATCAGTGGATTTGAGGCCAAGCCCTGCGTTTTCATGGGGTACTTTTTGCAAGAAAATGAGTCAAAAGTGTTGTACAACTGTTACTAAAACGGAATTAAAATGTTGGATGGGCAGGGACGGAGTTCAGTGATGCCAGAAGGAAATGGCAGGCAGGTTCCTGGATGGGTTTGGTGTTCCCCTCAGAGCCAGAGGCTGGGTGAGGGGGAGCTGTGTGTCCCTGGGTGTTGCCGTGTGCTTTAAACTTTCAGGTCCCTTCCCCAGGTGTACCAATACCCTCTTCCCCTCCCCCCCTCGCCCCTTGCTGAGTGAGTCCTGTCAATCAGGCTTAACATTCCAACAAGGCGTCGTGTGGTTGGTCGAGTTCAAAGGATGCCCCTCAGGCCTGGGGGTCATTGGTCTGTCTGGGTGTCCCTCGTCCCTTGAGACCCCGCCCCTCCTGTCCGGTTTCCGGCTGTTTGGAGGGCCTGGAAAGGCCCGGGGTGGCCTTGGGGCAGCCCGCGTATCAAAGGACGAGAAGAGGCTTCAGTTCTTTTCTCGGTCTCGGTGTTTATTAATTGTTTATCTAAAAGATTTTCTCTCGGCCCGACAGAGCTCTGCTCAGCAGCCAGCCATGAGCACACTCCCTGCCCTCCGGGCGGTCACCTATCTTTATACCCAAAGTTACGTGTACAATATTTATCATTTTTCCCCAATACCTTTCACCCTTATTGCCCAGTGCACTTTTAGTAATGACCAATCCCAAAGTGCCACCATCACCACAGAAGATGGAGGAGAAGAAGAAGAAGAAGGACAGGACACGCCCCAATTCCTCCATCTTACTTCTCTAAACCCCCCTGTACAGAAATCCTAAACCCTGTGTTTCACTCTCTAATTAACTCATCCCTTCACCATTCACCCCGGTGAAACCCTCCTGTCCTCATACAGGTGTCGTCTCCTGTGTAGGGTCAAAGTGCAGCCACCAGACACTTCTGGAACATTCCAGGACTCCCGAGCCCCCCAAGGGTGCTCTCAGTGACACCTCAGTCCTGAGGTGCTGAGATCCCACACCCTCCCACCTGGTTGGTGGCTCACCTGTCCCCTTCCCCTGCCCCGGCAGCTTAAAAAGTGAATCAGGCCATGTGGTCGCCATTCTGTTGGAGCTGTTCCTAAGATTCAGGCCTCTGTAACCATGGAATAAACCACTGGATGTAACCCTCCAGCAGAATCCTCTCCTTTTTCTCTCTTCACCATCGCCTGAAGCTTCCTCCTGAGGTAAACGGAGTTCCTAACAAACCTGGACTTTTTCAGTGCCCAGCTGCAACCACCAGCAAGCCAAAGGTGTCTCTGGGGTGATACAGCACAGCAGCAGCGAGGGTCAGACTGGCCCAGGCACAATCCAACTGGTAATATTGGGACTCATATTCCAATACCTGGGCTGCTCTGATTCCCACCCTGTGTCTGCAGAAGGCGCTGGAGCAGCAGATGGAGAGCCACAGGGAAGCCCACCAGAAGCAGCTGTCCAGGCTGAGGGATGAGATCGAAGAGAAGCAGAAAATAATCGATGAAATCAGGGAGTGAGTTCACCCTCTGCACCCCTCCTCTGGCCTGGGATGCTTTGGGCTTCCTTTTCTTAGCTTTGATTGATGTTTCTTTGCAAGTTCTGCCCTTACACGCAGCACCCAACCCTGTAATTATTTTGCAGGGTGGATTACAGTGCCTAATTCTTTATTGGGGAGCTTTAACAAGGCCATAAAATCACAGGGAGTTTATAAAGAAGGGTGATGTTGCACCTGCAGGTCAGGAGGTGAGAGGAGCTTGGAGGAGAACAGGTTTTAAAGGATCATGGAATCATTTGGGTTGGAAAATCATTTAAGGTCATCGAGTTCAGCCACCACTGAAGGTTTTGAGATTCTCACAGCATCCAGTCCTGCCCCAGACCTTCTGAGAGGCTGGCTGACTCCAACAGCTCCCATTTTCACACATTTTTATATTTTTTCCTCACACACCAACGTTCTTATTTTTCTAAAATCTAGGCATTCTTTTATCATGTTTATTCTGTATGGCCAAAGATTAATTGTAGGGAAATGAGGAAGCAAGGCAGAAAGATGCCAACCACAATTTGAGTCCTCCTCTGAGGAAAACAAACCAAACCACTGAATTTAGCCCTCCAATATTTTAAAATAATGTCCTCCAGGTTCTTTATGCTTCATTTCTTCCCAAGTTTTTCAGTAGAGAGTTACAGCTTTACTTTTCCTCTGCCCAGTCCCATTGTGTTTGTGGAGATTTTCCCTCCCTTCCTCCTGAGCTGGGCTGACTTTTCCTTTCTCATTTCCAGCATGAACCAGAAGCTGCAGCTGGAACAGGAGAAGCTGAGTGCTGATTATGATAAATTAAAAATTGAGGACCAGGAAAGAGAAATGAAACTGGAAAAGCTCATGTAAGTGCACAGTTTGGTATCCCTGAACCTCATTATGTTGAAAAATATGCTAGAGAGAGGGATTTCTGCTGGAATATTCACACTGAAAATATCATTTTAGTAGCAAAGCCAGCAGGAGCTACTAATAAATAATTACCCATTGTTCTCTATTTTTACACCACAGGTTTTTTTAATAGTGGCTTTGATAACTACCAAATAGAGATCATTAGAGCTCTGATTTTATAAAATATCCCAGCAAGTCTCAAATCTCTCATTCCTTAATACACAGCAAAACAAGCATGAGAGAAGTTGGGAATTTTTGGTGGGGTTTGTTGATTTTTTAGGGGGTTTTTAATCAGATGTTTTGAGTAAAAAGCCTTTCCTGGAAATGAGAGAGAAAAATCCCATGTATGGACACAAAGATGGAAGTGGTGACTCAGCCCTTCCAGGTGATAAAATTGGATATTTGGGGCAATCAAAAGCATAATTAGAGATGTGCAATTTGCTGCCACCTGCAGATGTGCAGCTCCAGGGGGATGCTGTTGATTCTCCTCAGTTTATTTGGATTGATTTGTGTTCCATGTTGTGATCTTTCCAGACTCCTTAATGATAAAAGGGAACAAGCAAGAGAAGACCTTAAAGGGCTGGAGGAAACAGTGGTAAGTCTTAATTACACTTTATTCAGCTTTTTCCCCTATATCTGTATACCCTGATACAGATTTTAATTTTTGAGTAAACAGCTTTGAACTACCTAAATTAAAATTTAAAAAGGGTTATCAATTTAACAATTTATTTTGGAGAAACTGTTTTCTTCAGTTTGGTTTTGGGGCTGGCTGGGGTTTATTTTGTGCATTCAGAGTTATTCCTAGAGAGAAAATCCAGAGTTCTTTTCTCCTCTTACCAACTCAAATCCAAGGAGAACTTTCACACCAGAGCATCTACTATATCCTAGTAATTTGTGCTTTTTAAAAAATTATTGTTTTGTTGTTTTTATTCCAGGCAAGGGAGCTTCAGACTCTTCACAATCTGCGCAAGCTGTTTGTCCAGGATCTTACCACCCGTGTTAAAAAAGTAAAACTCTGCTCTTTTAAACCCAAATCTTCTCCTTTATGTGCAGTATTCTTGTGATTTGCTGGAAGCCTTTAGTGCATGCATTTACAAAATGGGATAATGTCTTTTTTAGTAGCAGTGAGAAACAAGATTAAAGCTGTTCTGATGTTTATCAGCTTTTATTTGGTCCTAATTAGATAAGGAAAATTTATCCTGTGCAGTTCAGCTACAAAATTCTCAAAGATGATGAGCTTCAGAAATTATTTAGTATAACTTAATTTTCCTATTCAGGATTCCCTCATAATTGTTCAGTAAAAAGAGTTTGGGTTTTTTTATGTAAGGGGAAGTGCAATTCCTAAATATCAAAAAAAGAATTAAAATAATTTCTCTTAAATTTGGAGCTCTGTAAGACTTTTCTGCCTTTGGGGAGCCCAAATTTCCCAAAGAGCTGAGCTTCCCCTTGAGTTTGTGCCTGGCTTTGCTGAGTGCTGCAATTTTATGTGCAGAGTGTTGAACTGGATAGTGATGATGGAGGTGGAAGCGCTGCGCAGAAGCAGAAAATTTCCTTTCTTGAGAACAACCTGGAACAACTTACAAAGGTTCACAAACAGGTAAAGGCTCATTTTCCTTCCTTTTTTCCCTTCCTTTTTTCCTTCCTTTTTTTCCTTCCTTTTATTCCTTCCTTTTTTCCTTCCTTTTTTCCTTCCTTTTTTTCCTTCCTTTTTTCCCTTCCTTTTTTCCCTTCCTTTTTTCCCTTCCTTTTTTCCCTTCCTTTTTTTCCCTTCCTTTTTTCCCTTCCTTTTTTCCCTCCTTTATTCCCTCCTTTATTCCCTCCTTTTTTCCCTCCTTTTTTCCCCTCCTTTTTTCCCCTCCTTTTTTTCCCTCCTTTTTTCCCTCCTATTTCCCCTCCTTTTTCCCTTCCTTTCCCCCCCCTTTTCCCCCCCTTTTTTCCCCCCTTTTTTCCCCTCCGTTTTTCCCCTCCTTTGTTTCCCTCCTTTTTTTCCTCCTTTTTTTCCTCCTTTTTTTCCTCCTTTTTTTCCTCCTTTTTTTCCTCCTTTTTTTCCTCCTTTTTCTCCTCCTTTTTCTCCTCCTTTTTCTCCTTCCTTTTTTTCCTCCTTTTTCTCCTTCCTTTTTCTCCTTCCTTTTTCTCCTTCCTTTTTCTCCTTCCTTTTTCTCCTTCCTTTTTCTCCCTCCTTTTTCTCCCTCCTTTTTTTCCCCTCCTTTTTTTCCCCTCCTTTTTTTCCCCTCCTTCCTTTCCCTCCTTCCTTTCCCTCCTTCCTTTCCCTCCTTCCTTTCCCTCCTTCCTTTCCCTCCTTTTTTTCCCTCCTTTTTTTCCCTCCTTTTTTCCCTCCTTTTTTCCCCTCCTTTTTTTCCCTCCTTTTTTTCCCTCCTTTTTTCCCTTCTTTCCTCCTTCCTTTCTCTCCTTCCCTCCTCTGCCCTTTGCCCCCTTTCCCTCCTATTCCTCCTGTCCTCCTTCCTTCTTTCCCTTCTTCCTCCTTTTCCTCCTTTCCTTCTGTCCCTTCATCAAAACTTGCACTTTTTGAATACTTGCAAGCGTAATTTTGGGAGGTAACCCATGCTGTCTGAGGAAAAGGTGCCACTAAACTCCTTGGAATTAGGAGCTAGAGCTGCTCTTCCCACTCTCTGTACTTCCAGGAACGTGGTAAATAAGAACATTTTTTTTTCCTGTGAAAATAGATCTGTTTTGGCACTAGGAAATACATAAAAATAGCTTGTTTTCTGGATGGATTGTGCATCCCCAATTTGACTCCTGGCCTGAAGCTGCCCAGAGGCACCTTGGAGGTGGTTGGAGTGGATTCAACCAGCAGGGTTTTCAATGAAAACAATAGAATTGGGGTTTTCTGGGCAGCTGAAGGGCTGGTGCCTCCCTGGGGTGCTGAGGTTGGTAATTTTTGGGCTTGTGCATTTGTGTGTCTTCCCTCCTTCGTGGAATTCCAGTTTCATGCAATCCCTGATGTGGAATTAAAGCTCATCAAGTCCCATTCCTGCCATGTCCCACACCTTCCACTATCCCAGGTTATTCCAGCCTGGCCTTGGGCACTTCCAGGGATCCAGGGGCAGCCTCAGCTTCTCTGGGCACCCTGTGCCAGGGCCTGCCCACACTCCCAGGAATAATTTTTCCCTAAAATCTCCTCTCCCACTATGCTGGAGCTGTGTGCCACCCTTCAGGTGCACACCACTAAGCACTAAAGCTGTTTTAATTTCTTTTTTGAGCAGTGGCATTACACTGTGCACTGCACTCTCTCAAAGCTCTGTTAGTGACCCACACTCCCAGATCTGCTTTTATTACTCCTGTGGAAGTGCCCAAAGAGCAGCAAGTGCTGGACTGTGACAAGTGTCTGCTAAGGTTTGGGGTTTTCAGATTCCCAGGGAACAGATGGTTTCAAGACCTACTTTCTAAATGTGGAAACTGGGACATGTTCAGAGTGGTTTTTCTTTTTACCATTTTGCCTTTTTTTTGCACTCGTTTCATGCATCTGCTGGGTTTCAAATGCGGATTTTTATAGCTCTCATTAGTGTGTATTTACTCAAAATCAACTTGGAATCCACATCTTGTAGGAAACTTGCAAAGAAAAGTGACATTGGACTTGATACCACCCTGCTTGAATTTTATATCATAACTATTTCACACAACAAGGGTTCAGCACTTGCAGAAAAAGCACATTGTGACAATGTTTTTTTAGCTTATTTGTGTTTTTCTCCAGCACTAAGCCTGGCCCAGCAGGTGTAAATTGCTCTGATTGTTAAACAACGTGTGAATGTCAGGACATGCTGTTGCTTTGCTGCATTATTAATGTGGTTGTTAATCCATTTTTCTCTCCAGAAGAGGGAGAGTCACTCCTTTGGAGCAGGTTTCTGTTGACTTCCAGCAGTGGTGTAATCTGTTCAGTGGAAATTGGGCTGGATTTTTCTGCCCGTTTGCATCAGTTTTGTGTTTATTAAAAATCAATCCTCTCTTGGCTGTTGTGCATGAGAGGTCAGATGTGATTTGTATAATTGATAGACCTCGCTCAGGTTCATGTTAGACTGAGGAAGTGCATAAATTCAAAGTTGCACATAATCATTATATTTGTAGTTATAGGCCTAAAAGTGATTTCTTAGTGAAGTTCCCAGTTTTCCCACATGGCTGAGTAGGGAACACACAGGTGAACACATCAGAGCCACTGGAAATGATGAATTTGGGGTGATCCCTAGTGATGTCTGTAAGACATATTCAGGCATTATTATTTTAAAATAATGAGGTGATCAAGGATTTGCACAATCCTGGAGATTTCTGTGCGCTGAGGAAATGTAGAGTTTCTGCTGCAGTTTTTGATATGTAGAGAATTTTTACATTAATTTGTAGAAGAAATCTATTTAATTTTACTATACCTGGCATGGAGAGCAACCAGTGGCATTTCCTCTCTCCTCATGAGGGGACTTTTCCCGCCATTTCTCTGAGGAGATTTTTGTCACTTTCTTTTGATCTTGTGGGTCCATTCCAGCTCAGGACATTCTAAATTTCTCTTTAACCTAAGCTTTTCACAAGAATTTTTGGAATAAATCTGTTTAATTTTAGTACATGACATATGGAGAGCATAGTGGCATTTTCTCTCTGCTCGTGAGGCGACTTTTCCCACCATTTTTCTGAGGAGATTTTTGCCACTTTCTTTTGATCTTGTGGGTCCATTCCAGCTCAGGACATTCTAAATTTCTCTTTAACCTAAGATTTTTACATTAATTTCTAGAAGAAATCTATTTAATTTTAGTACATAACATATGGAGAGCAACTGGTGATGTTTTCTTTTTCCTTGTAAGGTGACTTTTCCCACCATTTCTCTGAGGAGATTTTTGCCACTTTCTTTTGACCTTGTAGGTCCATTCCGGCTCAGGACAATCTAAATTTCTCTTTAAACTAAGATTTTTACATCAATTTCTAGAAGAAATCTGTTTAATTTTACTACATCTGGCATGGAGAGCAACCAGTGGCATTTCCTCTCTCCTTGTGAGGGGACTTCTCCCACCATTTTTCTGAGGAGATTTTCACCACTTTCTTTAGACTTTGTGGGTCCATTCCACCTCAGGGCATTCTAAATTTCTCTTTAAACTAAGATTTTACATTAATTTCTAGAAGAAATTGGTTTAATTTTAGTACATGACACATGGAGAGCAACTGGTGACATTTTGTCTCTCCTTGTGAGGCGACTTTTCCCGCCATTTCTCTGAGGAGATTTTTGCCAGTTTCTTTTGACCTTGTGGGTCCATGCCAGCTCAGGACAATCTACATTTCTCTTTAAACTAAGATTTTACATTAATTTCTAGAAGAAATCAGTTCAATTTTAGTACATGACACACAGAGAGCATGGCGGCGTTTTCTCTCTGTGAGGGGACTTTTCCCGTCATTTCTCTGAGGAGATTTTCGCCTCTTTCTTTTTACCTCCATTAATTTTGCGCCACTTTCCCCACAGCTGGTACGTGATAATGCAGATCTTCGTTGCGAGCTTCCTAAGCTGGAGAAACGCCTTCGAGCTACGGCAGAGAGAGTTAAGGCCCTGGAGAGTGCACTGAAGGAGGCCAAGGAGAACGCCATGCGCGACCGCAAGCGCTACCAGCAGGAGGTGGATCGCATTAAGGAGGCCGTGAGAGCCAAAAACATGGCCCGGAGAGCACACTCTGCCCAAATTGGTGAGGACATGGAGCTAAAGGGGCTGCCCACGTGCTTCAGGCTCAGGCTGGTTGCTGGGGCTTGAGGGGAGGGAGTAGAACATAAAACACAGGGGCTGCTTCTCCTCTGCTGCGCAGGAATTTTCAAAGGCCTTGTATTTTCGTGGAATTTGCCCCACCTTGAGTTTAAAGAGGCTCTGCAGTTCCACTGGGTAAATAAAGGGCATAATGGGTCTTGTGTGCCCTTCTAGTGACCTGAAAACTTGTCTCCTTAAATTAGTCGCTCACTTTCTTCCTCCTCCTCCCCCTACATGCTCCCTCTCTGCTTTCATTTTTTCCTTGCCTTTCTGGACCTTGTCCATTTCTCTTTTTTCCCCCTGATTACTCCTCCATGTGATTTAATTCCAGAAAATCTTCCTTTGTACTTCAGATATTGATGTATCTCCAAGGCACAATGCAGTGCGTGCACACAACAGAGGAATGGGGCAATTCTTGGAATGATTTGTTGGGATTAAACAGGATAATGGTTTAGATGGAGATGACAATATTGGGGTATTAAATCCTGAGGGAGAATCACACAGCACAAAGTGTCACCTCCTGAATGCTTCCTCTTGTCGGGAGCCATCCAAGCTTTGTCTTGCCATCTTCTGGAGTGGTGTAAATTGGACATAAAAAGTGCCTCGCTGCCCAGCAAGTCACTTCCCTCTGTTGTTGGACAGTCCAGAATCTTTGCAGATCCAATGCATGGGAAGGTGGAAGGGCTCTGCCAGCAGGAAAAGGGATCTGCCAGCAGGAAAATGGGTATATTTGTTGTTGGCCAAAGCAGGGAGTGCTATGTTCTGCACAGCTGGATCAGAAACCACTGAGTTGGGAAACAATTGGAGGAGAAGGGGAGGTGGGAAGCTAAAATGGGAAAGCTAACATGTCCTGTTTGGTCCCTCCTTGCCCTGTGCAGCCAAGCCCATCCGCCCTGGTCACTACCCAGCGTCTTCTCCGACGGCCGTCCACGCCATCCGAGGGGGAGGCATGTCCAACTCCAGCTATTACCACAACACCAAATAAACGAGAGGTAAGGCCAGAGGAACTCACTCACCTCTTCTCCCACTGATCACTCAGTTCCCTTATATTTCATCTTGCTTTTAGGAGACTTACAGTAATTATTTTTCTATCTTTAGTAGTTGTTTGCTGATAATTACAATACTTGTTAATTGAGTGCCCGTTAAGAGGCTTTGCCAGCTGCTGAGGAGAGGTTTTATTTTAATGACTTAAGCACTTCTGAGTTTTTAAAAAACTGCTCTGGTAAATCTGGACTGAAATTCACACATAGAGGTATGAAACTCATGTAGTTTCATACCTCAGAGGTTCCTTCTGCCAGCATCACCTTCTGCTTTCTGTGCCATGGATGTGTTTCCATGTTGGGATATTCCAGCCTGGGATAGGGGTAGAGCAGCTTTCAGTGGCAGCAAGAGACATCTCCAAATTTGAGTGTCACCATTTGGAACACTTGGAACTCTTAGTTCTCTTCATGAAAATTAAAAAAAACCCTAAATATTTTACTTTAATTGCCAGGGCTTGAAAGTTTCTCCTAAGCAAAAGATGAGCAGCAAATTCCCAGGAGTCTATTCCATGGACTCCATCCTGCCATTTCTTTCTTTAAATGCTCATTGGAGAGATTTTATAAATATTATATATATATTATAATATAAATAAATGCTTACTGGAGAGATTCCATATCTGAATTATTTTAGATGATCACTTTATGCCACAGACATGCCAAGAGCTGGGTGGCAGCGAGTGGCTGTGAAAAGCAGCCTGGGGACAGCAAACTTGTCCCTCCAAGTCTGGCTTTTTGCCTTCCTTGAGGATTAATTCTGTCTCACAACTCTCTTCATGGTCTGTGGTCTCCTTGAGGCATTCTTGGGTGTTTTTAGCTTTTTTTTGGGAGTGTTTCATGTCAGGCTTGCATACCAAGCATCCATCACGCCACACTCAAGCTGTTATTGTGCTGGGGGATTGTTCCTGCTCATTGTGTTTGCCATGAGCTTCCAGCAACAAATATTTCCTCTGTGGATAAATTAGGGCAAGGCCTTGCTGAGAGGTTTTGTCCATTCTGGTCTGAAATTGGCTTTTCCACCTCAGGAGTGAGGTGACTCTGTCCATCTGCTTCATTGCATTCCCACCTCTGTGACCTGGCAAAGAGTGGGGTGCAGAGCCTTGTCAAAGATTTCTAAACATTTCTTGTAACAGCTGCTCTGAGGGGAAAAAAGCTGCCACCTGCCTCAAATAAATGCACCTTTAATTTACCAGCTGCAGCGAAATGAAGAGTCAGACTCAAACAGGCCACAGCTGTCAAGTGAATAACTATAGATTAATAAAAGGTATTCATAAAATAACCACACTTCAAACTAGGCGGGTTTGCAATAACAAGGCAGGATTGTGGAAGTCAAGAAAAAGCAATCAGGAGGCATAAAATACTCACCAGGTATTTCAGATTTTAGGTATTTTAGATTTAGCTGAGGTTTAGGTTTGAGGGCTGTGGAGATGAGCAGGTTCAGGCCATGTTGCAGAGGAGCACCAGGGAAAATGAGGCTGGAGAAAAAGAAGATGGAAGATCTCAGAGGAAACTGGATAAAGTTATGGGCTTGGGGCTTCTGGAAAAAAACTAGGAAAAATCTGAAAACCAAATGGCAGCCCTAGAGGTTGGAATGAAACCATTTCAACAGCGTGTTCTTGGTTTTTTGCTCACATCCAGAAATAAGTGTGGAAGGTGTAGTCCAGGAAGGCTGGGAAGTGATTGGAGAAGGTCAGTTCTCCTCAGTTTTGGTCCTTTGGTTAAGAATTTTATTGGCAAATTCCAACTATTTGGCTGCCAAAATTGGGAGTATCTGAGTAATCTGAATTCTGAGCTTGGATGGAAACCCAGGGGTCTGAGTAAGGGTGTTAGTAAAGGTGCTGCCAGTGCAGGGAGAATTTCATCCAGATTATTTCTGATTATTGTTGAGACATTCCTGGGCTCTGCAGAAAGTGATTTGGAATGGGGCAGATCTACCCAGCTGGCACCAGAACAAAACTCTCTTTTATAGTCATTTAACAGCAGAGATATAAAACTGAGGTTCCTATTTCAATATTTGCTGAGGAGCGATTTATCTTGTGTTCATTCATTATTCACCATAAAGATAAAAGACACTTAGTGCTGTTAGACTGGTCTGTGGTTATGATTGATTAACCCAGCAGATGGAAGAGAAAGAAATGTGGGTTTTAATAAAATGTGCTTGTATAATGTGCATATATAAAATTATAGAGTATATTTTTATAATATTATCATTATATTATATATAAAATACTTCAGGTGTTTCTGTAAACACTTATTTTATATATGTGTTTATATATCAGGAAAATATCTCTGTCAGAAGACAGAGAACAGAAGGATTGGTTTGAATTTGTATTTTTTTCATCCTTTTGATTATATAATTTTCAAATTCTGCTGCTGTTACTTTCCCCCCTTATTACATGAGATAAACACACACCAGCTCTTCAGCACATCTAATGAGCCAAGAGAAAAATCCCATGAAAGGAACAGAAAACTAAAGGGGGGGTGAAAAATTAGACCTTTAGATGGTGTTTATGGGAAGTGGATTTGTTGAAAATTCTTAAAACTTGATAGAAGGCTCACACAGTGAGTATCAGTATGTAAACTTTGAGTGTGTATCTGTATGTAAACTTTGAGATAAGAAATGTTGACTTAGAAATACCATGGAATAAGACAGGTATTATTGAGAGAAAAATTGAACTAGAAATAAGTTTCAAAGGATGGTTTTGTAAAAAAGATTAGATATTTTGGAGAAATAGAGCCATGAAAGATGTGTTAGGACTCAGGAGGGGTAATTTTAGATTGGCTTTAGGGCATTTACAGCATGGTGTGGTAAAAGCTGATAGGCCAAGAAACGTCTCTAGTGTATTGCAATTAGGAAATAGTTGGGGTTTGGATTGTGAGGGTGTGAACTGTAACACTTGTTGAGAATTTTCCACACATCCATTTCCCACAGCGTTTGGGTGAGACATAATTCCAGGCTGCAGGTGGCAGAGGGTGAATCCCATCAGGAGAGCTGGCTCATTTTGTGAGACCCAACCTCCATCATTTTTTAATCACGATTGCAGATCTTTGCTTGCTGCCCACCCGGTATGGGCTCTCTGCTTTCCAATCCCCCAAATCCACTAATTTCCCTCGCCTTTCTCTCTCTCTCCCTGGCAGGTCAGTTCCACTTAGCATGTTAAGGACTGTCATTAAGTCACATTAGTTTCTTTTTTGCCCCTCTCCGACCCGGCCCACGTCCTGTCCATCGTGCGCTCCCCACGGCGACGCCCCGCTGCAGGTACTCCGAGCTTCGTAGGATCTCCACGTGTGCAGAAGTGTCCAGCTCAGCTCCTCCAGATCCCTGTACGGCATCTGGAACATCCCCACCTCAGCAAGGATGAGAGGGAGTCTGCCACTCCGAATTCCACGGCCCCTTGGGCGCTGCTTAGGTTGGGGCTTCTCCACTCAGAGCGATGATTTTTTTATTTTTCTTTCCTCCGAGTCCTCCCGTTGGCATCGGTAATTCCCGACTTCTGGCATCAAGGAATTAATTATTCAATGACCAAGTGCCATCAAAGGCAGGTGATTGTGCTCTGTCATGACTGATTTCCTGTATAATATACATATTGTTTTATATTTTTAGGGGATGAAAATGTGCTGCTATGTGGTTTAATTTTACTGCTTAACATTTTCAGAAGGAAATTTCCCCAAAGAACCATTTGTAATATCCTGATTTAAAGGAAAAAAAAAAAAAAATCTTTGGACTGTATAAAATAACCTTTATTGCAGTACCTGGTAAAGAACAAACGGGATGCAGAGAAATCTGTTAGTATAGACGTAGGATTTGAAGTTTGGTAGTTCCATGAATTTATCTGTGTGACCTGTTTGGAAATTAAGCTCCTATTCCCTTGTAGTTCTCCCTACAGTGGTGGGTTTTCCTGGAGTGGCATGGCTTAGCCACGTGTTTGTAAGAGTTGCTCCCTAGGAATTTTTGAAGGATTTCAGAATGCTGTGGAAATCTTGCCTTGGAAAAGCTGACAAGCATCTCCCCCCTCCTTCCCTCCCCCTTTCCCCAGACAAGCCCTGATCTGTTCACACCGGAATTCAGATCCCGGAGGGAACAGTCCCCTACCAGAACAAAGGAAAATAAAATCCCCCAAACCCTTCCTTAAAAAAAAAAAAAAATCCTAAAGGAGGTGAGAGTTGTACACTCCAGCAGAACAAATCTGGGAATTTTTTTGTTGGGATGTGAGGAGCACATTTCCACGGGAAGGGAATGTCTTTTTAATCCGCTGCGTCCTCTCATCCTGTGGAAGGTCCAGAGGGAAGGAAAAGCAAATTTCCATCTTCCCAGCAAGGGGGCACTGGAATTGCTCTGGGAAGGTTCTGCTGGCAGGCAGAAGGTGCTGCTGCTCCTCCTCCTCCTCCTCCTCCTCCTCCTCCTCTTCCTCCTCCTCCTCCTCCTCCTCCTCCTCCTCCTCCTCCCCATCTCCTGGGGCAGGTGGGACTCCAGGAAGCCGGGATTCCAGGAAGCTGGAATTCCAGGAAGGCTCCAGCCGAGCGTAGCCCTCTGGTCTTCTTTTGCTCTTCTTTAATTTGAGATTGATTGGGATTTTTTTTTTTTTTTTAATTTCTGAACGTGTAGGTGTAGAACTCTTCAGTTCCGTAGAGCGTTTTGGGAGATTGTGAGTTGACTTTAGATATTTTTTTCTACTGAAATTAGGGTGTTGCAAAGTAAGTTGAACTTAATTTAACTGTTTTTTGGGTTTTGTTTGTTTTTTTTTTTTAATGTTGCACTATTTTGGGGAAGCATTTTGCTAAACATATTTAATGAAGTTGCAGATTTGCATGTATTTAATTTATTTTGTATTTTCCAAAGTTTTATATTTTCTTTCGTTACGTGCATGTGCACTGCCAGAAGAATGAACTGTGAACTTGCCATATGCAATCTTTAATAAAATCACTAACTCAGAACTACTCTGTGCTATCTTACCCAGCTGGTCAGAGCTGAGCTTTCTACTAGGAATCAATAATCCTCTTGTTTTGGTTCTAGGAAAAAATCCCAAGCTTATTTGCTGTCGGAGATTTTTGTACTGTAGGCAAACCTTTTTGTTGCGTCTCTCAGCGTTTGGAATTCCATTGTAAATGCAGCATTCATGACCACACAAAGGTCTGGGTGGCTCAAGGCATCCCCAGGAATTTTTTGGGGACGGTTTCTGCCAGCTCCCTGCAGCTTGAGGGGGAAGTGAGCTTGGACATCCCTTCCTCGTGCTGGTGCTGATCAGCCAGTCAGTGCCACCAGCAGCGAAACCACGGAAGCTTCTCCAAGCTCCCTTCACACCAACGCTGCAGGAGGGCTTCCAGCAGCTCCCCAAAGATGCCTCAGGCTAAAATCCTCAGAATTAAACACCTGAGATATCTAATAGTTGGAAGTTATGAATTCTCAGTTGAACGTGCTCTGCTTGTGTCAGTTTTTATTTTTGAAGCCTATTTTAATTAGGCAACTTCAGTTTGTACTGCGTGTTGTATATTCAATTTTTGTACCATTTCTAAGGCTTTCTCACATTTTATACCTGGAAAGGAAAACCACACATCTGCTCTGCAGAGGTCAGAACCTGTCTCTTGCTGTTTCCTGAACCCCATCTTCCTTTCTTTGCTCTTTGAGTGTTGTGTTCGATTTATTCCAGGCTCATTTTTAAAGTTGTGGTTTGTACAGCGCAAATGAAACTTCACATCTAAAAAATGTCATGCATGGGACAAATTGGGGTGGAAATACCATTCCCAAATGGAAAACGGATTTCAGATGGGACTAAAGTGCATATTGTTCTTTTTGCTAGTAATTGAAAAGTATTTCTGGCTCACTTGAGCTTCTCTTATTGATATGTTCAAATATCTTGTGTTTGTCCTTGAGTTCACGTTTCATCGACTTGTTTTCTGGAAAGCAAGGAAAGTTTTAAGCTTGGAAAGACCTTGGCTGATGCATTCTTAAGTTTTGTATTAAACTCAACAAGGGTGAGAGTTGGATTATCCTGAAGATACTGAAAACTCAAAAATAAGTCACCAAAAAAAATTTTGCTACAATTCCTGCCCACAGAGCCTTGAGTAGCTTTTCAAACTCACTTTATAAAGCCTAATGGACTAAGATGCACGTTGGTTTGAAATCTTTATAAAGTACAGGATCATGGAATGGTTTGGTTGGAAGGGAATTTAAGGATCAGCTGATTCCACGCCCCTGCCATGGCAGGGACACCTTCCACCATGCCAGGCTGCTCCAAGCCCATCCAGCCTGGCCTTGGGCACTGCCAGGGATCCAGGGACAGCCCCAGCTGCTTCCAAATATCCCATCCAACCCTGCCCTAAGGCTTGAAACTGAACAAAATCAAGAATTTCAATTTGAACACGCTTTTACTCGAAGAACAGTTTAAATAAAGTTGATGAAGGTCCGACAGCAAAGGGCTCACCCAGATTCCCCTCGCTGGAGGAGAAATACCTCACCTACCCACGACTGAAGTGCTCCTCCATGGGGGAAAGGAGAGGGAAAGGGAAGGGCAGGATAATCTGAATCTCCCCTTGTTTGGCTGTGCCCGCAGGAGCCGCACCATCCGCTGTGCGGGATGGAGCCGCGGGCCGAGCGGGGCACGCTGTGGATTTACCCCTGTCTAGTTTGTAAAGTGTGTAACGTGTACTGCAGATGTGTATTCTCTGGGCTCTATGTATCTTTACAGTAGTGTTCAATTTAGGAGAAAAAAAAAAAAAAAAAAAGAGAGAGAAAAACAAAACAAAAAAAAAAAAGGTAAATAAATGGTGGACACGTTTTGCTGGTAACAAGGGGAAATTTTTTTTTTTTCTTTTTGCCATTGCATCAGATGATGCTGAACTGTATTAAACTCTTGATAGCAGACCTGAACCCTCCTCCTCCTCCCCCCAGCCCGTGGAGAGAAGTCTTTTATCTTCGTGCTGAAGTTCTGTCGGAGATGGATGGATACACTGGCAGACTGCATGATGTATCATTCGAAATCCGTTACAGTGGAAAATAAAACTGAACTGAACTCTGCCGTGTGGGCCTGGTGTGACGCGGGACAGGGAGCACCGGCAGCTCCTGGTGACAGGGACAGCGCTGAGGGGACGGCTGGGAATGTTTGGGGTGGGATATCAGGGCAAGGCTCTTCCCCAGAGCACTGCCCAGGGAATGGGCACATTCCCAACAGCTCCAGGAGCACTGGGACAGCACTCCAGGGATGCTCAGGGTGGGGTTTTGGGGTGTCTGTGCAGGGCCAGCAGCCGGATCCATGATCCTGTGGCTCCCTTCCCACTCAGGGTATTCCCAGATTCCCACTCAGTGGAACTGTGGGATCTCAGCACCTCAGGACTGAGGTGTCACCAAGAGCACCCTTGGGGGGCTCAGGAGTCCTGGAATGTTCCAGAAGTGTCTGGTGGCTGGACTTTGATCCTACACAGGAGACGACACCTGTATGAGGACAGGAGGGTTTCACCGGGGTGAATGGTGAAGGGATCAGTTAATTAGAGAGTGAAACACAGGGTTTAGGATTTCTGTACAGGGGGGTTTAGAGAAGTAAGATGGAGGAATTGGGGCGTGTCCTGTCCTTCTTCTTCTTCTTCTTCTTCTCCTCCATCTTCTGTGGTGATGGTGGCACTTTGGGATTGGTCATTACTAAAAGTGCACTGGGCAATAAGGGTGAAAGGTATTGGGGAAAAATGATAAATATTGTACACGTAACTTTGGGTATAAAGATAGGTGACCGCCCGGAGGGCAGGGAGTGTGCTCATGGCTGGCTGCTGAGCAGAGCTCTGTCGGGCCGAGAGAAAATCTTTTAGATAAACAATTAATAAACATAAAGACCGAAAGAAGAACTGAAGCCTCTTCTCGTCCTTTGATACGCGGGCTGCCCCAAGGCCACCCCGGGCCTTTCCAGGCCATCCAAACAGCCGAAAACCGGACATGGAACCACACTCCAAAGCAGGCCGAGTCCACGCTCTGGATTTCAGCTTTCCTTCTGAACCTCTAGAAAGTCATTCCCAAAATGATAAAATCCCAGCCTGGTTTGGGTTGGAAGGGACCTTAAAGCTCATCCCATTCCACCCCTGCCTGGGCAGGGACAGCTCCCACTGTCCCAGGGTGCTCCAAGCCCTGTCCAGCCTGGATTTGGACACTGGATCCAGGGGCACTCACTGAAAGATTTGGGTCTGGATTTGGACACTGGATCCAGGGGCACTCACTGAAAGATTTGGGTCACTGGGGAATGAACACAGCAGAGTTTTAAATCTTTTTAATAAATCGTTTCATCGTCTCTACTACCTCTCCATGGATATATTCCTTATTCCTTCTTCCTCCTCTTTTTCATTAGCCTGAGGATGACAGGGAGACTCTTCCACTTCCCTTGTGCATGTATTTCCATTTTTATAGGAATGTTTTTTATGTAAAAGCTCGTGTGTCCTTGCCACTTCCCTAAAGTCATGCTCGGGAGCTTTAGAAACAGCTTATTTCCAGTAATTATTACTCTGAGCATTTCACAATTAAATCATTACTTTTCTCCTCGGCAATGCAAATTCCGGGTGCTCCAAGGTTTCTGTAGGAATGGCCTGCTCTCTTTTTTTGCTGCTGAGTAGACTCCTAATGAAGATTATGTGGTTTTTACGCCATAAAAACATGAGCAGACTTAGGAATCAGTCCCTTAAAATTTGGAGTCGATTGTTAAAACTGATGAATAAATTTTGGATTGTGATAAATGTTGGTTTCCGTGCGTAAGAGGCGTTTCCTCACCCTCTGAGAAGCTCCTGCAGGATGAGGACGGCTCCACCCGGGAAGGAGAGGCTTTCCAGTGGAGATGGTTGATGTTAAGGGCAGCAGGTGGGAAGTCCAAACATTCCCCAAAAGCCCTGCAGAGGAAGGCAAACACCGCAGGGTGCCAGAGCTCTTTCCATGACTCAAAAAACACTCACCCTGCAAGATCTGCCCGATAAAGCTCATGCTTGGAGGATGAACTCAATTAGAGAGCAGACTGTTTGCAGGAATTGTATCCCTACAATTTCGTTTTCGGAATGTGGGATTGCAGCAGTTAATTAACTCTTATAAAAACAGCACAAATTACCGTATCCATTTCCAAGATCCACCTTTCGCAAGAGCCCAGGGAAAACAAAGGAATGGGACTCGCGTCCCTAGAAAAAGACCCACCGCAAGGCCGCCGCTATTGATTCAAACATTTCTTAAACTGAAACACTTCACCTTCCAGCAGAGCTGATCCCGAGGGAAGCCGGATTTATCCTAAAATGAGGATATTCGGTAGCTCGGCATCGAGATCCCTGATGATGGGATCCCTGATTTTCTGATAGAAAACCGATGCGTGGGTCCCGGGGCAGGGGGGATCGGGGCGGTTCCAGTTCCAAGGATCCCGGGGGAGGTTCGGGAGCCGCCCCCTTTCCCCGCAGGTGTCCGGGTCCCGCCCTGCCCGCAGGTGCCACCGCCCCGGGGGCGGGCACGGCGTGTCCGAGCCGCCCGCTCCGCCCCGGCCCCGGCCCCGGCCCCGGCGCCTCCTCCGCCGGCTCCGCCCGCACGGCCAGCGGCGAATATCCCGCTGTCCTGCTGCTCCTGTGTCCTGCTGTCCTGCTGCTCCCGTGTCCTGCTGTCCCGTGTCCCGCTGTCCCGGTGTCCCGCTGTCCCGGTGTCCTGCTGCTCCCGTGTCCTGCTGCTCCCGTGTCCTGCTGCTCCCGTGTCCCGCTGTCCCGGTGTCCCGGCACGCAGGGTGAGTGCGGGGAAGGGGCCCGGGAGGGAGCGCGGAGCGGGGCGGGCTCGGGGCTGCGGCTCCCGCTCCGCCGCCCCAGTTGATGCTGAGCCGCGTCCCAGCCGGGGCACAGCGAGGTGGCGCCGGAATCTGGGTGTCCCCAGCTCCCCACGGGGACAGCGAGGTGGCGCCGGAAATCTGGGTGTCCCCAGCCCCACCGGAGGGCCAAGTGGCACTGAAACCTGTGTTCCCTCAGCTCGTGGGGAGTGGGAGGTGGCACCGGAGTCTCGGTGTCCCCAGCTCCCCATGGGGAGTGGGAGGTGGCACCGGAATCTGGGTGTCCCCAGCTCCCCATGGGGACAGCGAGGTGGCGCCGGAATCTGGGTGTCCCCAGCTCCCCACGGGGACAGCGAGGTGGCACCGGAATCTGGGTGTCCCCAGCTCCCCACGGGGACAGCGAGGTGGCACCGGAATCTCGGTGTCCCCAGGTCCCCCATGGGGAGTGGGAGGTGGCGCCGGAATCTGGGTGTCCCCAGCCCCACCGGAGGGCGAAGTGGCACTGAAACCTGTGTCCCCTCAGCTCCTGGGGAATGGGAGGTGGCACAGAAATCTGGGTGTCTCCAGTTCCACCGGAGGGTGAACTGGCACTGAAGTCTCAGTGTCCCCAGAAGTGGCACTGAAATCTGGGCGTCCTCAGCTCCTGGGGAGTGGGAGGTGGCACTGAAATCAGGGTGTTTACTGCCCCTTTGAGGAGCGAGAGGTAGCACCAAAATCTGGGTGTCCTCAGCCCCTCCAGAGGGTGAAATGGCATCGGAATCTGGGTGTCCCCAGCCCCACGAGGAGTTGGAAGTGGCACCAAAATCAGGGTGTTTCCAGCCCCTTTGGGGAGCGAGAAGTAGCACCAAAACCTGTGTGTGCCCAGCCCCACCGGAGCACAAAGTGGCACCGGAATCTGGGTGTCTTCAGCCCCACTGGAGCACAAAGTGGCCCTGAAATCTGGGTGTCTTCAGCCCCACTGGAGCACAAAGTGGCACCAAAATCTGTGTGTGCCCAGCCCCACCGGAGCACAAAGTGGCGCTGAAATCTGGGTGTCCTCAGCCCCATGGGAATTGGGAGGTGGCACCGGAATCTGGGTGCCCCCAGCCCCACTGGAGCACAAAGTGGCGCTGAAATCTGGGTGTCCCCAGCTCCCAGGGAGTGGAAGGTGTCAGGATGAAATCAGGATGTGTCCAGCCCCACCTGTTCAGGGGAGTGGGAGGTGACACCACAAGAGGGTGTCCCCACACCTGCTGGTTTTGGGGAACAGGAGGGAGCCCCAAAATCAGCGTGCCAGCAGCTCTGGTGCTTGTGGGGAGAAGGAGGTAGCGCTGCAAACAGGTGTCTCCAACCCTGGCAGTCCTGGGGAGCAGAACGTGGCACTTAAATCAAGGTGTCCCCAGCCACACAGCACGCAGGAGGTGTCACCAACGCCAGGGTGTCCCCAGCAGCCGTGGCAGCGGCAGGAAGGAGCCAGGCTGTGGGAAGCGCTGGGTGTGCAGCGTCAAGTGCCTGGGACCCAGTTCACAGCCTGCGTTTAACAGGTCCCTTGTAAAAGTGCAGTTATTACACATCCCCTGATGATTATAGAGCTGTAAAAGGAGCTGGGCTCCGTGTTCCGCAGGTGTGGACGCCAACCTCGGGCTCTTCAGCAGTGGGGCTTCACCGTAGGAAGTGACAGAACGCCATAAAAATGTACTTAGTGCAGCAAAATCTGTGAGTGAAAAATACAGGCTGCCCACCCTGAAGGCTGCAAGGGAATTTTGGATCAGGGCCTGGAGTGGCAGGACGAGGGGGAACGGCTTCTCACTGCCAGAGGGCAGGGCTGGATGGGATTTTGGGAAGGAATTCCTGGCTAGGAGGGTGCCCAGAGAAGCTGTGGCTGCCCCTGGATCCCTGGAAGGGTCCAAGGCCAGTCTGGATGAGGCTTGAAGCAGCCTGGGATGGTGGAAGGTGGACTGGGACGTGTTTAAGGTGGACTGGGACGTGTTTAAGGTGGACTGGGATATATTTAAGGTGGACTGGGACGTGTTTAAGGTGGACTGGGATGTGTTTAAGATCCCCCAACCCAAACCATCCTGTGATCCTATAGAAGCACATGGGCAGGGTGACTTTGGCAGGTTGGAAAAGCGTTGCCTTTAGCGTGGTGTTTTCCTTCAGAAAGGACACAGGATTCTGGTCCCTATTCCCCAAATCCAGGTGCATATCCTGGTGCAGAATCAGGCTGTAAATCCTTGGAACAGCACCCAGCAGTGGTGTGGGGATGGTGGGCACCGAGGGCTCAGTTGTGCACAATGCCCTGGGTGCTCTGCTGATGCAGGGAGTGAAAACACTCGTGGGGCTGAGCAGAGCACGTGGCTCACTCAGACAGAGCTGGTTTGCAAGGCCCAGCTGGCTGGTTCCTGAGGGCAGTGTCAGGAAAACGGGACTGTGTGATTTCCCATCCGTCAGAGGGCAGGGATCAGCGCCGTGTGCTGCAGCAATGCCGTGCTGCTGATCCCAGATGCTCCGAGAACGAGTCAAGTTTCTCTCCCTCAATCAACACGTTTTTGTTTAAAATCGTAAAATACAAAGTGTAGACATCTCTGTTTCTCCGGTCAGTTTTGAAGGTCTGAGTTTTCAAGCTTTGAACCTCCCCATTGTCACACCTCTGCTTGGGTGAGTTTCTGAGAAAAGGACAAAAATATTAAAATGTTTATTCTGACAGAGAGTAAAGTGTGAGAACTCAAAGATGAGCTCAGAGGAGGAGAATTCAGAGCTGACTCTGTCGGTGTTTTGTGTGTCTGTGTCCCCTTGCCCAGCCAGGCCCTGTACCTGCAGCGCAGGTGAATTCCTGAGGTAATTGCAGAGGGATGTTTTATGGCAGGGAGCAGGGGAGTTGTTCCACAGCGTGGTGATTCATCAACCTTTGCATGGTGATATTTTACCCTTCAGTCAGCCCACAATTAACTCGTTTAGCAGAGCTCCCCCTCTTCCCGCCGTGCCTTCCTTGCTTTAAGTCAATTAGCGCTTCCCAGCGTGATAATTGCTCTGCCAGCCCCATGCTCTCGGTGACATCCCTTCCACAGGGATGGATAATCTGCAGCCCCTGGCTCTGCAGGGCCCTCTCTCTGAGGTTTGACATCTGGGTGATGCTGTCAGGAGTGGGACATCCCATAATCGGCTCACACGGGATGGATCCCGCCTGCTGATCCTCTTGGGAAGAATTCCCTTTGTCTGGCGGGAGGAGAGGGAGGAGGGAAAGCACGGCCAAGGTGGGGGAGATGCGCTCTCCAGGTCAGGGAGGTGATTGCCATCGGCAGCCCGAGGTGCTGCAAGGACAAAAATCCATTTTTTAGCTTTTCCTGCACCCTTGGGAGCTCTGTAGGAGAGACACCTTGTTAACTCAAGGCAGGTTATCCCAACCTCTTCCTGCTGGTTTTGCATTTTCCCAAGTTTCACTTGTGGGAGAAGAAGGAATATTTCCAAAAAAATCCATTATTTCCCTTTTCCTGCACCCTTGGGAGCTCTGTAGGAGAGACACCTTGTTAACTCAAGGCAGGCTATCCCAATCTTTTCCTGCTGTTTTGCGTTTTCCCAAGTTTCAGTTGTGGGAGAAGAAGGAATATTTCCCAAAAAATCCATTTTTTTTTCCTTTTCCTGCGCCCTTGGGAGCTCTGTAGGAGAGACACCTTGTTAACTCCAGGCAGGTTATCCCAATCTCTTCCTGCGTGGTTTTGCGTTTTCCCAAGTTTCAGCTGTGGGAGAAGAAGGAATATTTCCCAAAAAATCCATTTTTTTTTCCTTTTCCTGCGCCCTTGGGAGCTCTGTAGGAGAGACACCTTGTTAACTCCAGGCAGGTTATCCCAATCTCTTCCTGCTGGTTTTGCATTTTCCCAAGTTTCAGCTGTGGGAGAAGAAGGAATATTTCCCAAAAAATCCATTTTTTTCCTTTTCCTGCACCCTTAGGAGCTCTGTAGGAGAGACACCTTGTTAACTCAAGGCAGGTTATCCCAGTCTCTTCCTGCTGGTTTTGCGTTTTCCCAAGTTTCAGCTGTGGGAGAAGAAGGAATATTTCCCAAAAAATCCATTATTTTCCTTTTCCTGCGCCTTTGGGAGCTCTGTAGGAGAGACACCTGTGCCTTGTTAACTCACGGTTGAGGCACATTATCCCAATCTCTTCCTGCGTGGTTTTGCATTTTCCCAAGTTTCAGCTGTGGGAGAAGAAGGAATATTTCCAAAAAATCCATTTTTTAGCTTTTCTTGCACCCTTGGGAGCTCTGTAGGAGAGACACCTTGTTAACTCAAGGTTGAGGCAGGTTATCCCAATCTCTTCCTGCTGGTTTTGCGTTTTCCCAAGTTTCAGCTGTGGGAGAAGAAAGAGGGAGTATTTCCTTTTATCCTGTTTATATGGTTGTGCTAATTACACAGGAGAACTCTGCAGAATCAGGAGTTACAAACTCAGAAATCACCAAGTGGAAGATTCCCAACCCATGGAAGATTCCCTGCCTGTGAAAGATTCCCTTCCCATGGCAATGAATTGCAACAAGATGAGCTTTAAGCTCCCTTCCAACCCAAACCCATTCTATGCTTAAAAATCCTAAAAAATAATAATTCTGCTGCATGAAGTCTGAAAATTTCCCTTTTTTTTTTTTTTTTCCCACCCAAGCCTGTGTTCCTCAATACTTTAATTCCTTTGCTCAGATCTATTGGCTGGGTGTTGTGGACTCAAAGGAAAGGAATGCTTCGGTTATTGCCGTGTGTGCCTCAAAGGCCTCCTGGATGAGGGGCATGACCAAGAGCTCAGGAGTGGTGAAAAGACACCTTTGATAGTTCCCTGCCAGCAAACTTCAGAAGGAATTCCAGGTGGCAGCTTTCCTGAGGGATTGGGGCGGATTGAGTGATGCATGAGATGCTGGCAGGGATTTTTTTTCCAGTAATTGCTGAGAGAATCTTTCAGCCTAAATAAGGAGGTTTCAGCTGGGCTTTGCACGTGATTTCTGTGATTTCTGCAAGTGTTGGATCACCAGGATGGTCATTCCAAGGTGCTGAAGGGCAGCTTGGACAGGGCTTGGAGCAGCCTGGGACCATGGAAGGTGTCCCTGCCCATGGCACAGGGGGCAATGGGATTAATTTAAGGTCCCTCCCAACCCAAACCATCCAGGGATTCCATGATTTTCAGTGAAGGCATTCCATGTTTTCTAATATTTATTTCTAATTTTATTGCTATTTCTATTATTTCTAATATTTCTAATGTTTTCATAACCGTTGGCATTCCCCGTTTTCTTGCTATGATCCAACAAAACGAGATTGGGATTTCTTGCCTGGAGCTTTTTGATGTGCTTGGGTTGAAGTACAGGCTTTGGCTTGGGACCAAACTGGGGGTGAAATGGTTTTTATTTGGGTTTTGCTTTGATGTTCACACAAATCTGAGCTGTTGTGTGAAAGCTGCTTGGAATAAACTTACAAACCCCATTGGTGATATCACCTTATAGGTCTGGGAGCGGGGCAGTAAAGGATCAGAACCTGAGGGTTTGTGTGAAAAAAGCCCCAAGGAATCATCCTGGAATGGTTTGGGTTGGAAGGGCCCTTAAAGCTCATCCCATTCCCAGCAATTCTCCTGAGGTTTGTACAGGTGGCAGGGGTAGAACTCAGTCCTGTCCTCACTGCTCTGCAGGGAAAATTGGAGTTTCTTAAATTCAGTGTTTCCACTCCATCCTCCATTTCCATCCTTCATTATCCTGCATTTTCTGCACGTTAAAGAACAAAGTGGGAAGAGATCCTTGCAACAACGGCGTGAAAAATCAGGTGTATAAATAGATTGGGCATTCTGCTTCTTCAAAATGTCGAAATAGAGTTGTTCTCACGCTCTCAATTAGTTTTGCCCATAAATTAGTGTGCTTGTGAGAACAATTGGCTTTCCTATGTCAAAATTCCTGTGTTTTCCTATAAAGAAATGTGGTTTTCTTCCTTGCAGCCCGCTTGCACGATTATTTCCAAATGTTAGGACTGAAATCCTTCAGCCTGCCTTGATTTGTATGGATGGAGAATTAACAAGTTGTAGGAGCAGCCTTGCCTTAGCTTTAAGTGCAAGATATTGCAAATTTTGTCTGTTCCTTCAAAATTAACAAGCAAAAAACCTGTGTGCAAAAAACCCCCATCTTTAGTGGCATCATAACAATTCCTTCCCTGGTGGCCCCGTGGAACTTTTCACCCTTTCAATCCCTGCCACACAGTGCAGGGCTGATGCTGGAATTATGGTTATTGAGAATTTTTGATTTTTTGTGTGTTGATAGGTGTTGATTTTTAAGAGAATATTGTGTTTGATTTGAGGTTGTAGAAAAACCAGTATAGAGAAAACTTTGAAAAATAAACATGTATGTGTTAATTATCATCATAGTTATCATAGTATTTATACCTTGTCTACTTCAGTATATCCAACAGATTTTTAACGAAGACAAAACAGTGTTTATAATTCAAATAGGAGGGAGAGATGTTGGAACCGTGGTTGCTGGGAATTTCAGGTTTTCTGTGCGGGGAATTTCAGACTTTCTGTGCTGAGAATTTCAGCCTTTCTGTGCTGGGAATTTCAGATTTTCTGTGCTGGGAATTTCAGATTTCTGTGCTGGGAATTTCAGATTTTCTGTGCTGGGAATTTCAGATTTTCTGTGTTGGGAATTTCAGATTTCTGTGCTGGGAATTTCAGATTTCTGTGCTGGCAGGCACTGACCCCCAGGAGAACAATTCACTGACCTGAGGGCGTGGAGAAGCTTCCAGAATGGAATGGTGGAACTGGGATTGTGGGTGTGGGGTTTGGATAGAAGTGTGTGATAGCACAGGGTGGGAAACTCAGAGTTTGAGGGTTTAGAATATAGGAATAGATATAGAGCAAGGTGGAAGGTTTTGAGTTGAGGCTGCTCCTTCTTTACCTTCTCCTTCTCCTCCTTTTGCTTCTTCTCCTTCTCCTCCTTCTCCTTGTCCTTCTCCTTCTCCTCCTTCTTTCCTCTCCTCCTCCTTTCTTCTCCTTTCTTCTTCACTTCTCCTTCTCCTCCATGGGTTTGGGGGGTTTTGTGCAATTGGATAAAAAAGTCCCCATTGCAGGCCATGAGTGATTGGTTTTTGGGTTAGATTGAAAATAATTGAAAATAATTGAAAATAACTGATAACATTCCAAATCCACAGCGGAGAAGGGAAAAATTCTTTGTGTTTCAGGAAGGGCTTTTGCTGTGGGTTTTTATGTTTTATGGCTTTTCCTCGGCTTTTACTTTCAGAGCATCAGGTCCCAGCACTGTTTTCTGGCTGGGATCATCATTTTTCCCTTGGAAGTTCACGGTCCCCATCTGTTGTGCCTGGCTGGAGAAATGCACAGTGTTTAAAATTGAAAATAATTTCTTAATGGGACAGTTTATCCTTAAAAGGCCTTGCAGAGAGAGAGACACAGCTCCATTTTTAGTGTGTCAGAGTGAAGTGCTGCAGAACTCAGGGTTTGTGAGACTGTAAAATAGATAAGAACTGATAAACACCTGAGTCCCAATTAGAAACCCCATCTCACACATTTAATCCTGACTTTACAAAAAAACCCGCAAAGAACCGACTCAGGCCGAGGCTGTTTGGGGTTGGAAGGAGCCGCCTCAGGCCCTGGTGAGTTCCTGGTGCTCCAGGGCGCTTTTCCACCCTCCCCACGTCAGGAGCAGCAGGCAGACACCAGCTAATCTCCCCAGCCCTGGGGATGTGCCCTGGAGCATGGTGATTACCTGCTCAGGAGTCTAAACACGCAGATGGGAGCACTTAGCACTTAGCGTCATCTAATCCCTTCTTATTTTTTTGGGAAAAATGCTGCCCCGGTTTTGTCCTGATGTGAAGAAACCTGTTGCGGCAAATTGCACTAATTCAGAGCTCAGCTTAGAGCCTGAAATGGAGCTAAAAGCTTTGAGAGAAGCACAGCCAGGGGCCTCGTGTGCCTCCTGAGTGCCTCAAAACTTATTTTCAGGAGCTGGTTTGGTTTAAATGTCATTTAAGGCTGGGCTTGAGGCGTTTTGGTGCTTGGGACGTGAAGAGTTTTCATGTGTTAGATGTGAGGGCTTGGACAGTGTGGCTGTTCCTTATTTCAGCTGGCAGCTAAGGAAATCCATTTTATGGAATATCCAGAGCTGGGAGGGACCCACAGGATCATGGATCAGCTCCTGGTCCTGCACAGACACCCCAAAATCCCACCCTGGGCACTCCTGGCTGTGCAAAACTCCTGGAGCTCTTGGGATTGGGCCCATTCCCTGGGGAGCCTGGGCAGTGCCAGCACCCTCTGAGGGAAGAATTGTGCCCTGAAACCCATCCTAATTTTGCCCTGAAACCCATCCTAATTTTGCCCTGAAATCCATCCTAATTTTGCCCTGAAATCCATCCACCCAGCTCCAGGTGTTCCCTGGGTCACAGAGATGGGAGCTGCCCCTCAGGAGGAGCGTCCAGGCTGGGCTGAGGCTCCCTCCCCTCACTCTTTACCCCAGGCTGGACACACCAAAGTCTGTCTGTGCTTTGTCTGATAACATTCCAAAGCCACGGCGGAGAAGGGAAAAATTCTTTGTGTTTCAGGAAGGGTTTTTATGTTTTATGGCTTTTCCTTGGCTTTTACTTTCAGAGCATCAGGTCCCAGCACCGTTTTCTGGCTGGGATCATCGTTTTTCCCTTGGAAGTTCACGGTGCCCATTTGTTGTGCCTGGCTGGAGAAATGCACAGTGTTTAAAATACAAACATCTTCCCAGGCTCATCCTTGTTCCTGTAATTCCCACCTTGGGCTCTGTGGGATAATTAATCCCCTCCTTGGCTGTTTCATCAGCAGCTGCTGGGTCCCAGCTATGCAGGAAAACGTGGCTGCTCCAAAACTGGAGTTTGTCCTGTGCCCATCCTTTAAACCTACACATCAAAAACCCCAAAATTAAGATTACAGTGGTACTTCCCTCTTTGGGAAGGTTGAGTGCAGCTCATCTGCCTCACGTGGATGTAGAGTCAAATCTGAGGGTGTTGATATAAATATATAAAAATGAATTTCATTCATTTCACCCAACAGAAGTCAAGGAAGCAGAATGTCCAGGCAAACCCAGGAGATGCTGGCACTGCAGCTGCTCCTCTGGGATGTCAGGTTTTGGAACACCATGTGGGGAATCTCCCCGTGCACAGCTAATTCCAGCCTGGGGCTGCTTTCTGTTCCTCATAATTATTTTATTTTTCTTGAGATTGTTGCGACACTGCCTGATTTCAATCTAGTCTGATAACACTGAACCTCCACAGCACAGAAGGGAAGAATTCTTTCTGTTTCAGGAAGGACTTTTGCTGTGGGTTTTTATGTTTCATTTTCTTGTTTCTTTATTTCAGGCTTTATTTATTTGTATATATATGTGTGTATATATACATACTTATATATGCATATATACATATATATACATACATCTACATATATATAAATTGTCTCTATAACATTTCAGAATTTACTGTTTGGCTTCATTTCTTCCAATGAAGAAACAGAAATTTCTTCAAATTGAACAACTTTGAAGAAATGAAGAAACAGAAATTTCTATCTTTCCTTTCCTTCCCTGTAATAGTTCTCACATTTGGAGAGATTTGTGAAACCATGACTAAAAATTTGAAGAAACGAAGAAACAGGAATTCCTATCTTTCCTTTCCTTCCCTGTAATAATTCTCACATTTGGAGAACTTTGTGAAATCATGGCTAAAAAGCTGACACTGGCACCAATGATCTGTAGTGGGGAAAACCTTAAAATTGGTGTTTATAATATTCATGAGGTATCAAAGAGCTGCAGATTTACAGCTGATGTGCACAGACTTGAAAATCTCTTTTCTGTGAAGCAATAAGTGAAGTTAATAATTACAGCCCAATTAGACCAGCAGAGTGATGTGTGGAGCCAGGCAGGATTTCTCCCTCACTGGTTACAGGAAATGAGAGATTTGGGGTGCAGGGCTGTGAGTGTCCTTTGACCTGCACTCTCTACTACAGCTGGATGAAATAGAGCAGTGAGGTTTTGGTTGAAGCATCCTGCTAATTTAGCTAAAACCTGCATTTTTTTTGTTTTTGAGGAGGCAGAGATGAAGGGCTGCCATTGCCTCCCTGAGTGCCCCAGGCTCTGTGAACTCTGTGCTAAATCAAACTGGAATTTGGGGCATTCACCACCCAGGAGAGGCCTGGGCTGGAAAGGACCGTAAAGATGATCCCATCCCACACCTTCTGATGCCTCAGGTTTTGGTTTTTATATTTTTCAGGTTCTGTGCTGCTTTAGTGTAAAAGGGATAATGTTTAAGGGATGCTGAGCTCTGTGCACAGAGCAGGGAGACAAAGCAATTTATTCCGTGGTGTTTGATAGAACATTTCCTTGGAGAAACCACGTAAATCCAGCAGGAATTCCCTCACCATCTCCCTGAGTGTTGTTAAACTCCTTCGAGTGGAGCTCCCAGGAGGGGCAGAGCCCCTTCACCAGTTATTTCCTCTTCTCCTGATGCCTCAGGTTTTGGTTTTTATATTTTTCAGGTTCTGTGCTGCTTTAGTGTAAAAGGGATAATGTGTAGGGGATGCTGAGCTCTGTGCACAGAGCAGGGAGACAAAACAATTCCTGCTCCAGCTGGGCACCAAGGACAAATGACCCAAATCTCAGCCCAGGAGCACAAACCCCGTGGGCTGGAGAGAGAAAAACAAGCAGGGTGGGACTGCAGGGGCTGAAGCTGGGATGGGACAATGAACTGCAAGGTGCAAATGGAGCAGAACTGATCCCAGGGACAGAGCCCGGGAGCGCTCGTGCATTTTGGGGCCATTTTGGTTCATCTTGGGTGCAGCCCTGGCTGGGCTCTGGTGCTGCCCAAGGTGGATCCATGGAGGAGATGCTGGGAATGAATCCCTGCTTTATTCTGGGGCTCTGTCTAATCTTTGCTCCAGGGCAGCCTGAACAAGGCATCACTTCCAGTGTCTCAGGCTGCTCCAACCTGGCCTTGGACCCTTCCAGCTTCCCTGGCAATCCCAGCCCAGCCAGGAATTCCCAATTCCCAATGTCCCATCCATCCCTACCCTCTGGCAGTGGGAGCCATTCCCTGGCTCCTGTTCCTCCCATCCCATGGAAATCTCTGTCCATCTTTCCTGCAGTGAGGTCACCCCAAAGCTTCTCCTGTCCAGGCTGAGCATTCCCAACTCCCTCAGCCTTTCCCTGTGGGAGAAGTGCAGGATGCTCCTTGTGGGTCCCTTGCAGCTCAGGATATTGTAACCAAACAGATTTATTTTTCAAAATCAGGCCATAGCACTTTATATTATTTATGGATTTGTCTTGTAGAGACTCAAACCACAGCTCCTTTGTTTTTATTGGGTTTTTTTGTCCCTTTGTTGTCCCTCCTTGCCAGCTGCAGTCACTCCTGGCTGTGGCAATGATTGTTTTGAACCAACTCCTCACATTTATTTATCCCTCCCACCCACCTGCTCAGTTCCTGAGCTGTTGTGAATTCCCCAGGGAAGGCTGGAGTAGCCTTGGCTCCCTTTCCTGACCAGCCCTGACTCAGAAATGCCCTGGTGCTTTGACAAATGGGGGTTGGCTGCTGGCAGAGCATTGTTTGCTGTGGTTTGAAGCCACATTTCAGAGGCAGAGAAAAATATATCACTTAAAATTCCCAGGAGAGGAGGGAAAGGCCTTTGTTCGTGTATTTCAGTGCCACAGGATTTATTTTTCCCTGGCAGAACTTAGTGAGCCCACCAAGGGCAAGCTCGAAAAAAGGACAATAATGAGATGTGGGTTTTTGACACAGAGAAGTTTCTTTCCTCTTCTTTTTACCAAAAGGCAAATGGGGTAACTGAAGTCACATCAGATACTTTAAATGCATTTTTTGCTGGGTTATGTAACATCTGAAAGGAGCAGAATTTGTCTTTCTGCATCAGAATTTTGGTTCTGTGCATTGACTGTGGAGCCAGCTGGGACAGCAGATCTGATCTGATCAAAGGCATTTTCCACTTCATTTCCATACCTTGTCATGTCTTCCTCAGCAATAAAACCTGAGGATTTGGTCTTTCCAGAGAGAGTTTTTACTCAGGGAATGGTCAGGCATTGATGTGCTTTTTTAAATTCTAAATAATTTTTAAAGGGCATTCTGCAATGGAATATTATTATCCCGTAATAACGGATCACCCAAACTTCCTGCTTTGTATTTAGGCTACTCTTGGGTTTTCAAACCTCATACTCTCAGAGTATGCAGAGTTTAATGAAATTTTCTGGTAAACCAGTTCTGGTTTAATCTTCTTGCAATCTTGATTTAATTCTCAAAGTTCTGTTTGCTCTTGCCAAGGCATTTTGTCTCTCAGATCTCTTATGTTAACCAGGTCCAAAGTCCATCATGTCTTGTGTCCCAATATCCCAACAGAGTGCACAGATTTTACAGATTTTATGCTCAGTTTTTGCATGAATTTTAGACAATTTTCCCATCTAAGGACACAGACATATATTTACACTTTGAGCTGTTTCTCGGGGTTGTTCTGCCTTGAAAAAAACTGTCCTGTGGTGTCCAAACCCTAGAAAATGTCCTTGGAAACGTGGATTTATTGATGAGCACCCTTTGTGTGCCAGGGGAAGCACAATCAGTGCTGGGATTTGAAGGATTTGGTGTCAGTGATGGAGACAGGGAAGACTGACAGGTGATCAGAATCTTAATTTATTGTGGGCTGCCAATGCTGATACACTGTTTTGGGAGATTAGTAATGGTTACTGCAATGATTAGGTTAAAATCACATTCACAAACTTAGGCATTTTAAACATCTCTTGCTTGCAGAGTTTAATGAAATGTTCTGGTAAACCAGTTCTGGTTTAATCTTCTTGCAATCTTGATTTAATTCTCAAAGTTCTGTTTGCTCTTGCCAAGGCACTTTGTCTCTCAAATCTCTTATGTTAACCAGGTCCAAAGTCCATCATGTCTGGTGTCCCAACATCCCAACAGATTTTATACTCAATTTTTATATGAATTTTAAACAATTTTTCAATCTATAGACACAGACATATATTTACACTTTAAGCTGTTTTTTGGGGTTGTTCTGCCTTGGAAAAAACTGTCTTGTGGTGTCCAAACCCCAGAAAATGTCACTGGACATGTGAATTTATTGATGAGCACCCTTTGTGTGCCAGGGGAAGCACAATCAGTGCTGGGATTTGAAGGATTTGGTGTCAGTGATGGAGACAGGGAAGACTGACAGGTGATCAAAATCCAAATTTATTGTGGGCTGCCAATGCTGATACACTGTTTTGGGGAAACTGCCAATGGTTACTGCAATGATTAGGTTAAAATCACATTCACAAACTTGTGCATCTTACTGCATCTCTTGCTTGCAGTTTTTAATGAAATTTTCTTTTACTTTTTCTTGCAAACCAGTCTGGTTTAATCTTCTTGCAGTCTTAATTTGATCCTCAAAGTTCTGTTTGCTCTTGCCAAGGCACTTTGTCTCTCAAATCTCTTATGTTAACCAGGTCCAAAGTCCATCATGTCTGCTGTCCCAATATCCCAAGAGATTTTATACTCAATTTTTATATGAATTTTAGACAATTTTCCCATCTATGGAAACAGACATATATTTATGCTTGGAGCTGGTTTTCAGGGCTGTTCTGCCTTGGAAAAACCTGTCCTGTGGTGTCCAAACCCCAGAAAATGTCACTGGATGTGAATTTATTGATGAGCACCCTTTGTGTGCCAGGGGAAGCACAATCAGTGCTGGGATTTGAAGGATTTGGTGTCAGTGATGAAACAGGGAAGACTGATATCCAAATTTATTGTGGACTACTGATACACTGTTTTGGGAGATTAGTAATGGTTACTGCAATGATTAGGTTAAAATCACATTCACAAACTAAGGCATTTTAAACATCTCTTGCTTGCAGAGTTTAATGAAATTTTCTGGCAAACCAGTTCTGGTTTAATCTTCTTGCAATCTTGATTTAATTCTCAAAGTTCTGTTTGCTCTTGCCAAGGCATTTTGTCTCTCAAATCTCTTATGTTAACCAGGTCCAAAGTCCATCATGTGTCTTGTATCCCAATATCCCAACAGAGTGCACAGATTTTACAGATTTTATGCTCAGTTTTTGCATGAATTTTAAACAGTTTTTCCATCTAAGGACACAGACATATATTTACACTTTGAGCTGTTTTTTGGGGTTGTTGTGCCTTGGAAAAACCTATCCTGTGGTGTGCAAACACCAGAAAATGTCCTTGGACATGTGAATTTGGTAATGAGGGTCAAAATTGGGGGCCTGGCAGTCTTGGGAAGGATGAGCTGTGGGGTTGTTCCAGTTGGTTATCAGGTTGTGTTTAATCTCAAAAATCAAGGATATTTCAGGATTTGTTTGGGTAATCACTCAGACTTGTACATAATATTGCCAATCTGCTTTTTTCTGATTTTATGAATGGTCTTAATATTCCACCTGGGTATTTTAATTATGGAATTCTGTGGATGCTTGGTGACTTTTCAGAGTAGGTAATGTCATTTTTAGGGTTTGGGGATTTTAAACCCACAGCCCCATTTTCTTTAATATTGCCAAAAAATGTGGCATTGCCTCTGTGAGGATGAGAGAGTCCAGTTTGGAGCTTTCTTACCACAGAAAGTTTCCTTTATTCTGTGTGGATAGAAACCAACTCTTTTCTTCTCAGTTAATACCCAGCTAAGTGCAAAGTTTATATTTATTAAATTAGAAAAATTATATAAAGTATAAAAAGCATGATATATATATCACATATCACATATCATATATATTATATATTATATAAGAATACATGATATAATTTATTACCCAATACATTATATAATTTATTTTATATTACATTACATTGTATTGCATTACATTACATTATAGGCAATATATATTATATAATAGACAATATTATGTATTGTTTATATATATAAAATATTTATTTATTAGTAAATAATATATATTTATTTTAAAAATATTTTTCTGTGTGGCTTTGTAGGTAGTTTAACCACCACAGTGAAGCAATTACATGATAAGCTCTTTCAAAAAGAAGATTTCATTGCCAAAGGAATTTTTACTTGCGTGCTTAGCTGCCAAAATAAAAGGAGCTGAGATTTCTCTGAATTGTCAGGATTGTCTTAACTGGTGAAATCCATGTTTACAACCTTGCCTGTGGTTAACCACCCCTAGATAAGATCATGGACTGTCTCCCCGTGCTGTAACAGGTGAGGGGTTGATGCTGCAATTCACATTTAAATCGCTTTGTGCTTTATTTATTTATTTTTTTTCTCTGTGCCTTTGAGAGGGGTTTGCTGTGCCTGAGGAATGTTATCAGTTGATGAAGTGTTTCCCCAGATAATCCACTGTGGCTGGGGAGGGAATGCTTTGCCTTCCCTGCCACTGCGCTGCCCCGTTTTATCCTGAGGTGCTTCCATAAAAAAAAAAAATAAAAATGCTGCCGTGGTTGAGGATAATGTGCTAAACCACATGTCCGGGCACATGCGGGAGGTGAAACCTGAAACTTGGCACTTCAGACACTTTTAAAGTCAACACGACTAAAAGCAGCCACAGCACAGCTCTTTAACTGTTCCTTAGTTATACAGAAAAGCAGAAAAAAAAATGCCTTTCAAGCACTGCTTTCAGCCCAGGTGTTGCTGTCAAGCTGCTTCAGTTTTCTCTGGAGTTTATCAGGTAAAAGTGAGATTTGAGGTGGGGTATTTGGGCTTTGCCACCAGGGTTTGTGTTTTAGCGCTGCTGGTTTTACAGCTGAGCAATCACTGAACTCACTCCCTAATTCTCCTCTCAGAGCTGCCCCAAGCAAGGAGAGGAGAGGAAACTCTTCCTTCCCTCTCTGTGCTGCCAAAAATCATCTGCTGATTGTCCACAGTGCATCCACCAGCCTCCAAAATGCCAGGGCTGTCCCTAATTGTGCTTCCCCTGGCACACAAAGGGTGCTCATCAATAAATTCGCATGTCCAGTGACATCTTCTGGGGTTTGGACACCACAGGACAGATTTTTTCCAAGGCAGAACAGCCCTGAAAGCCAGCTGCCAGTGTAAATATATGTCTGTGTCTATTGACTGAAAAAATGTTTAAAATTCATGTAGAAATTGAATATAAAATCTGTTAAAAATTAATTACCAGCAGCCAGATTAGGTAGGCAGATGAGGAGTTTGTCCTCCACCAGAATGGAGCTCATTGCAGGTTGTTCTGCAGAAGAAATCTGAAAAATAATAAACTTTGCAACCATGGAGTAAAGTGCTGATGTATTTCCATTTGAAAGTAGCATTTAAATCAAGAATTTTCTTCTGAGCACCTGCAGGATTTGATTATCCGCCCAAACAAAGGCAGGAATTGGAATTGTGTGGATTTTGGCAAGTGTCTTTCATTTTTATCCCTCTCTCCACTTTGTAGCTTGTAGCTTTTTGATGTTTTCTTCACGTGCTTTGCCAGATAATTTGATTCAGGATTTACATTTCTTTGGTCAGCCTCAGCACCTGATTGCTAGACATAGGAGGAACAGCTGGACTAGGATCTGTTCCAAAATCCCTGGATGGAGAATGCTCCCTCCATGGGATGGGGATAATCTTGGGATTGTCTTTGTTTTTAAAGTGCTGCCCCATTGGAAACTCAAGGTTCAGACCTGCAGAAAATTGACTTATGTGGAGCTACTGAAGGAGGAGGTTCAGCTCTCCTGGCTGAAGCAAAATTCATTTATTTCTGTATTGATATGGGATAAAGCAATCCAAAAAACACAGATCTTGTGAGGAGCAGATGGGAGAGCTGGGAAGAGGCTGAGCAATACCTGAGGGAGCTGGGAAGGGGCTCAGTCTGGAGAAAAGGAGGATTCAGAAGGGAAAACTCTTCATCAAAGCCTGCCTCAGACTCCCCTCACTTTTTTTTCCCCTCATGTTTTCTCTCACTTTTTGATTTTCCCCTCATGGCAATGGAGAGACCCTGAGGGGCTGGAGTGGGGCCAGGGAAGGGAATAGAGCCGGGCAGGGGCTGCAGAATCCCTGAGGGAGCCGGGCAGGGCCTGGAGAATCCCTGAGGGAGCCGGGCAGGGGCCGCACAATCCCTGAGGGAGCCGGGCAGGGGCCGCACAATCCCTGAGGGAGCCGGGCAGGGCCTGCACAATCCCTGAGGGAGCCGGGCAGGGCCTGCACAATCCCTGAGGGAGCCGGGCAGGGGCCGCACAATCCCTGAGGGAGCCGGGCAGGGCTCACTTGGAGCACAGGAGGATCCCCAGGGATCTTTTCCCTCTCTGCAATTCCCTGCCAGGAGGGCACAGCCGGGAGGATTTGGGATCATCCCAGGGAACAGGGACAGGAGCAGAGGGAACGGCCTCAGGCTGGGCCAGGGCAGCTCAGGGGGGATTTTGGGGCAATTCCTTCAGGAAAAGGTGCTCAGGTGGAGTCCCCATCCCTGCAGGAATTCCACAGCCCTGTGGATGTGGGACCTGGGGCAGTGCTGGGGAATGCCTGGACTCAATAGTCTGAGAGGGATTTTCCATCCTTGACAATTCCAATTTTTATTCCACATCACTAAAATTAGCCTGGATTTCCTGGAGCACTGTTCCCTCAGTGGCTTCTCTGCTGTGCCTTATTCCCATTGTATTTTATCTCTCTCCATGGTGGATTTGGACCCAGTCCTTGTGGGGTTTGGCTCCCGGCTGGGAGGATTCCTGATGGGAGATGCCTGGCAAAATTCCCAGCTCCTGCTGTTCCCACAGCCAGCCTGGAAATGGGTGGGGCAGAGCAGAGGAGGAGCACCAAAGGTACAAAAACTGAGATTGCCTGCTGGAATGGCAGCTCATCAAAGGGAAATCCATAAAATGAGCAATAAAGTTCCTTTGAAAGCTTCAGGTTCACTCATTTTACTACTGCAGGGAGATGTAATGTAGATACCCGTAAAACGTGGGTTTGTGTGGGAAATATGGGATTTATTCTCTGGAAAAGGAGATGAGGGGAAATCCCTTCAGGATTTTCCTGACAACTCTGTTCCTACAAATGGGTTGTTTTCTTCTGGGAGAATTTTAAACTCTTGTTTACTTGGGTTTCTTTATCTGAGTTGTTTCCTTTCTGCACCAAGGGTGGGTAGTTAATCAACTTCTGAGTCCGATTGGAGGAGGGTTAATTGTTAATCAGAGTTAGAAGTGTGTGAACTCATAGGGTGAAATGCATTTTCCCTGCATGTCTTCAACAATCTGCCCTGATAGACATTGATTATCCAGCTCTGAACCCATGAAAGCTCTGACACATTTTGAAAGCAGCCCTTAAAACAGCAGTGAAATCCAGGAAAGGCCACGTGGGACCCTAAAATCAGTGTTTGGGATTCTTTAGTGATAGCAGGGAATTCACAGCAGCTGCCAGGGGCCTCCTCCTACCTGTGGGAAGCTGCCTGGGGCTGTGCAGAGGGAGGAGAGGGAAATCACCTTTAAACACCTCTCTCTGGAAATAGGGAGCTTTATTCTGCTTTACCAGGGGCCTTGGTGCTCCCTGGGAATGCAGATGTTTTATATGGCACAGCCACTGGATAAAAGAGTGGGTAAAGGGAAACAAAGCCTGGAATGCAGGTCCTCCTCCCTCTCCCAGGTGATGCTGGGCTCTCTGTGGAGTGTGGAGGCTTTTTAGGGTGTGTGTGTGAGGCTTTTTGTGTCAATGTGGGGCTTTTCTGTGTGTGTGGAGCTTTTCTGTGTGGCTGTGATTTTTGTGTGTCTTTCTGTGTTATCGTGAGTGTAGGATCTGTGTGTAGTCTGTGTGAGTGTAGAATATTTTTGGGGGTGTGTGGAGCCTTTTCCTGTGTGATTTCTGTGTGTAGAATCTGTGTGTAGTCTGTGAGAGTGTAGAATATTTTGGGAGGGGTTGTGGAGCTTTTCTCTGCGTGATTTCTCTGTGTGTGTGATTTCTGTGTGTAGTCTATGTGAGTGTAGAATATTTTTGGGGGTGTGTGGAGCTTTTCTGTGTGTGATTTCTGGGTGTGTGTGATTTCTGTGTGTAGTCTATGTGAGTGTAGAATATTTTTGGGGGTGTGTGGAGCTTTTCTGTGTGTGATTTCTGGGTGTGTGTGATTTCTGTGTGTAGTCTATGTGAGTGTAGAATATTTTTGGGGGTGTGTGGAGCTTTTCTGTGTGTGATTTCTGTGTGGGTCTTTCTGTGTGTAGTCTGTGTAAGTGCAGAATATTTTTGGGGGTGTGTGGAGCTTTTCTCTGTGTGTGTGTGTAGAATTTGTGTGTAGTCTGTGTGAGTGTGGAATATTTTTTGGGGTGTGTGTAGAATTTGTGTAGTCTGTGTGAGTGTGGAATATTTTTTGGGGTGTGTGGAGCCTTTCTGTGTATGTTTCTCTGTGGGTGTGATTTTTGTGTGTGTAGAATCTGTGTGCAGTCTGTGGAATATTTTTGGGGGTGTGTGGAGCCTTTTCCTGTGTGTTTCTGTGTGGGTGTGATTTTTGTGGGTGTCTTTTCTGTGTGTGTCATTGTGTGTGTAGAATCTGTGTGTAGTCTTTGTGAGTGTAGAATATTTTTGGGGGTGTGTGGAGCTTTTCTGTGTGTGATTTCTGTGTGGGTCTTTCTGTGTGTAGTCTGTGTAAGTGTCGAATATTTTTGGGGGTGTGTGGAGCTTTTCTCTGTGTGAGTGTGTAGAATTTGTGTGTAGTCTGTGTGAGTGTGGAATTTTTTTGGGGTGTGTGGAGCCTTTCTGTGTATGTTTCTCTGTGGGTGTGATTTTTTGTGTGTGTAGAATCTGTGTGCAGTCTGTGGAATATTTTTGGGGGTGTGTGGAACCTTTTCCTGTGTGTTTTCTCTTTGTGGGTGTGATTTTTGTGTGTATCTTTCTGGGATTCTTTCTGTGTGAGTGTGGAGCCTTTTTGGGGGTGTGTGAGGTCTGTGTGAGTGTGAGTGTGAATATTTCAGTCTTAGCATGTGAGTCTGTGTGGGTGTCCTTCTGTGTGATTTTGTGTGTGTCTTCTTCCCCTGTGCTTCTGTGTGTATTTCTGTATGAATTCTCTGTCTGTGTGATTTCTGTGTGTGTGTGTTTGTGTGTGATTTATCTCTGTGTGATTGTGTGTGTGATTTCTGAGTTTCTCTGTGTGTGAGAGTCAGAGTTCAGTGTCATTCTCTGAGTCTGTCTGTGTATAAGTGAGAGGTTTCCTGTGTGTGTGAGTCCTTTGTGTGTCTCTCTGTGCCTTTGTGTGTTTTCCTCTCTTTCTCTGTGTGTTTTTTCTCAGTGGGGCTTTGTGTGGATCAGTGCTGGAAATGGTTGGACTCAATCTGAGAGGGATTTTTCATCCTTCACAATTCCAATATTTATCCCCCATCACTAAGATTATCCTGGGTTTCCTGCAGCACCATTCCCTTGGTGGCTTTTCTGCTGTGCCTTATTCCCATCTGTATATTGGCTTTCTCTGTGTTTTTCTGTGTGTATGTTTTGGTGTAACTTTTGGATTTCTGTGGGTGTCTTTTTGCATTAATTTTTCTCTCTCTGTGATTCTCTCTGTGTTTCTGGACCCTTCCTGTTTGCAGGATGGATCTTTGTTGTTTCCTACAAGTTGCTCAGCTCTCTAAATAAATTCCTATAATTATATATTTAGTTATAGTCCTATGAATGTGAATTTATTCAATGGTGTTTGATAGAACATTTCCTTGGAGAAACCGCGTAAATCCAGCAGGAATTCCCTCACCATCTCCCTGAGTGTTGTTAAACTCCTTCAAGTGGAGCTCCCAAGAGGGGCAGAGCCCCTTCACCAGTTATTCCCTCCTCTCCTGATGCCTCAGGTTTTGGTTTTTATATTTTTCAGGCTCTGTGTTGCTTTAGTGTAAAAGGGATAATGTGTAGGGGATGGTGAGCTCTGTGCACAGAGCAGGGAGACAAAACAATTCCTGCTCCAGCTGGGCACCAAGGACAAATGACCCAAATCTCAGCCCAGGAGCACAAACCCCGTGGGCTGGAGAGAGAAAAACAAGCAGGGTGGGACTGCAGGGGCTGAAGCTGGGATGGGACAATGAACTGCAAGGTGCAAATGGAGCAGAACTGATCCCAGGGACAGAGCCCGGGAGCGCTCGTGCATTTTGGGGCCATTTTGGTTCATCTTGGGTGCAGCCCTGGCTGGGCTCTGGTGCTGCCCAAGGTGGATCCATGGAGGAGATGCTGGGAATGAATCCCTGCTTTATTCTGGGGCTCTGCCCAGCCCCTGCTCTGGTTCAGCCTCCCAGGCTCTCTCCAGGCTGGATCTGTCCCGGGGCCATGGGGATCAGCCCTGGAAGGGCCTGTGAGCACAGGCAGGGCTGAGCTGGGAGAGGGGTGGGAGCTGCTCAGACCTGCCAGCTCTGGGTGTGCCTGGGATCTGAATTTCGTGTGATTGCAGCATGGAAAACTTCGAGGTGCCTGGGGAATCTTGGTGGCAGCTGAGAGGGTGAATGTGAAGCTTGCGTTATTCCTTGCTCTGATTCTTTTTCTGTTTTTTTAAAACATAAATTCCTTTTGTGGATATAAAATCAGGTGCTTGAGAAGAATTGCTGTTTAATATCTCTATAAAAGCTATCATGCCATTGTGGGTCACTCACTTGAGAGTTGGGCTTGATGATCTGGTGGGTCTCTTCCAACTCAGAACATTCTGTGATCCCAAGATCAGCTCCTCTCTCCAAGGTCCCATCCCAGCAGTGATTTCTGGTGGTGCATTGATGTGCAGGAATGCCATGGCGTTCATGACTCGTGTCAGCAGTGGTTCCTCTGGAGTTTAGGGGATTTTTCAGCCTCTGCTGGTGGGCAAGGACTGGAATGGGAAGGATTGGCTTGGCTGGCTGCATTTTGCCATCCTGGCTGTGCATGAAACCCCCAAACCCCTTTCCCTGCCAGAGGACTGACCTGTCCCTGCAGTGTCCAGTGGTTTAGAGAGCTGGGATTGTTATTTTCTGTTTAATGGAAAAGCCTGAGGCTGTGAATATTCATTGTGCAGTGCAATCCCCCAGGTGCAGCAGACAGAGAAAATTCCTGGTGCCTGTAGCTACATCAGGATGTTAAATGCCAGGGTTATTAATCTTTCCTCACCTCAGCAACTCTTAGGCCACGCATTAATGTGTTTTTTGTGTGAGGTTTAATTGCTCAGGCTTGTAACAACTCAAAACCTTAAGATCCTGTTTCCCCCTGTGACTTCAGTGCTGAGAAATTGGCTCTCTGGAAAAGCAGCAAGAATGGTTGTTTGGATTGAATTCCATTTTCCACGGCACATGGGGGCTCATCCGTGGGTTATGGATCAGTGGAGAGCAGGGCTCAGGCTGGGGCAGGGATTTGCCAAAAGTCAGCAGCAGCCAGGAGTGATGCTGGGAAGGGAATTCCAAAGTCAGGCCTTGCTGCACTCAGCTTGAATTGTGTCAGCTCCATATTTGCTGTCTTGGAGAAATTACCACAATGAAACACCTGAATGTTTACATTAACTTAATAAAAAAAGGTGTTTCTATAAATAAAATATAATTAGACCCATGAAATAAGAAACAAGAGTTGCTAAATAAACCTCAGCTGAAGGCCAATTGTATTTTTTGTTCCAGGGCTTTGGCTTTCACATTGCATAAGCTCCAAGAAGCCAAGCTTATTTTTATGAGTTAAAAAAAAAAAAAAGTAAATAGTTAGGAAAAAATGTAAAAGGTCCTGACATCCAATCTGTCATCGTTGTCTTCTCAAGAATGTTCAACAAAAAAGGCAAAAGGTTTTGTTGAATGACATTGATCTTTGGAGTTCTTGTTTGGCTTTCTGCTCATTAAGCTCCTGACAGGGAAACAGACTTGAAAAGGCCAAGAACTGTGACATTGGATGCAGATTTTAGCATGTCAGCAGGAATGGGAATGAAATACACCCTGAAATTGATTTTATTACCTTTTTTTTAACAGCCAGAACCAATATTTGGAAATGATAGACCTGAGTGCAGTGATGGGAGAGGCAGCACAGGAGACATAAATCAAACCCTGTGTACTTTCCTGTTTAAAAAAGGGCATTTTGGAAATATTTGGGGATTTAATATGTGAATTCCAGGCCTTAATTTCTGTAATGGGCATGGGAGCAAATTGGGGCAATTAAAATATTTTAAATGTGCACCTGCTTGTTTTTCTGTAGGGCAGGGAAAAACCCCAAACCAAACCAACACCACAAGCTCCTCTTTGTTTGGAAAAACTGGAAAATTTTTGCCAGAAATGAAATTCTAGGAGATTTTTATTCTGTGATAGAGTGAGACCCAGCCAATGTGTTTGCAGTGAAATTTATTTCCGAGCAAAGGAGGGACCAGGAGAATTCCCTGGAAGCTGCCAAGGGCAAAGGGGCCTCAGCAGGTGCCTGGATGGAGACTGGGAAATCAGAAGAGAAATCTGAGAATATGAGAGGTTTAAACCTTTTTTCTTTGTAATTAACTTGTAGCAAGTGTGAGGCTTCAACCCATGTTTGAATTAGAGTTTTGGTTTTGGTCATAAATCCAAGTGAAAATCCTGGAAAAAAAAAAACAAAACAGAGCAGTTCCAGCACAATCCTGTTTGAATCTGCTGATGCTTTCTTTTAGGTTTTTGTTAATCTCAACACATTTTCCCCTCTGCTTTCATCACTTTAAACCCCAACCCAAACACGTGTTCTTTTTGCTGGGTAACGCTGCTTTGAGAAAAGGCTTTTTTATTGATCTCCTTCACTTCAAAACATGGCTCCACATTTGAAACCCAAAGCAATCTTTCCCCAGGGATTAGCTCTCCTCCAAAGACCTTGCACATTCTTTAATCTGCAGTTTCTACTCTTCTTGAAGAGGCAGGAATTGATGTGGAGCGTGGGCTTGTTTATTGTCTCTGTCATCAAGAAATAGAGAAGTTGTTTATTTTTAATGTGTGGGGTTTTCTCCAGGCCAGGCCCAAGCAGTTGTTTGCCTGAAGTGAGCATTAAACCCAGTTTTACCTCACAGAAAACCCTGAAGTGAGCATCAAACCCTGTTTTACTTCACATTAAACCCTGAAGTGAGCATTAAACCCTGTTTTACCTCAAATTAAACCCTGAAGTGAGCATTAAACCCAGTTTTACTTCACCTAAAAACCCTGAAGTGAGCGTTAAACCCAGTTTTACCTCACAGAAAACCCTGAAGTGAGCGTTAAACCCTGTTTTACCTCACAGAAAACCCTGAAGTTAGCATTAAACCCAGTATTTCTTCACATTAAACCCTGAAGTGAGCATTAAACCCTGTTTTACTTCACCTAAAAACCCTGAAGTTAGCATTAAACCCAGTATTTCTTCACATTAAACCCTGAAGTGAGCATTAAACCCTGTTTTACCTCACAGAAAACCCTGAAGTGAGCATTAAACCCTGTTTTACTTCACATTAAACCCAGTTTTACCTCACATTAAACCCTGCTTTACTTCACATTAAACCCTGAAGTGAGAATTAAACCCAGTTTTACTCCACATTAAACAAGTCTGTGGTGTCTTCCACTGCACAGAAGGAAATAATTCTTCTTGAATTCTCATTATATTCCTCTTGTTTCTAAATAAACCCCACGCACTTGTCTGGAATGATCCCCAATTAAAACCTGGGCTTCAAAGGGGCTGGGATTTGTGTGAAAAATGGGAAAAGAGGGGCTCCATGTGCCGAGTGGTGACCTCCAGGTGTGGGATCCTCAGTAATTCCCTTGGCTCCAGGCCATGGAATCAGGGCTGGGGAAATTGCAAATGCCAGCTTTGTGTCTCCTTGGCACTCGGGGGTTTCTCAGGAATTGATTCCGAGGGGATTCCAGACACAGTCCCTTTGTTTGCCCCCAAACTGTGCCAGGAGCTGCTGTGGAGTTAATGAGCCCCCTTCTCTTGGGGGTGCTGCTGACAATTCTGGGCTTTCATCCTGTGGTAGCCCCCTCAGAGGAGGAGAAAACTCCATTTTTAATGGTTTTGATTGTTGTGTGGGAGTCATTAACTGGAATTTGGTGTGGGGCAGGTGATGATTTCTCACCCTCAGTGTGGCATTTCCCAGGTGTTGAGGCTTTCTCTGCCTGCAGCAGTGCAGGGATGAACTTGGTAAGAAACCTGATTCAGTTAAAAAATCAGGGAAAAGATTTAGCAAAAATAAGATTTTAAAGTTTTTCCCCAGGTTTCTCTCTTCCATGATTTTCTGGGGTTTAGCTCTTAACTCCTCTCTGCTTAATTTTCATTTCGGCCCTAACGAGATGATTTAATTATTAACTTTTTTTAGTAATTCATGTGGAAATTCTCTTTTAATTTTTTTTCCACATGGTGCAAGACTGATCAGGAGTCCTCAGGGTGCCAGAGTCAGTTCAGGCACTGGAGCAGGACTAAAACCACATCAAAATGGTTGGTGGTGCAAGAGGAAATGTTTTGAGTGATGGTTCCACTTATAGAGAGAGAGACTGAGAACAAAAGGAGGTAAAAGTTGGAGGGGATGATGTAGTTTTCAAATGAATCAGTTAGCACTGAAAATATGTTATATATTATATATTTTATGTGTTAGATATGGTGCATTGAGCATTATACATTATGTATTATACATTGTATATAAGGTGTCTTATATATGTTATGTACTATCGATAATATGTACTATATTATAGATAGTATATAATTATAATTATGTAACAATTATAGTATATATAATTATATATTATTTTATATTATAGTACACATTATGTATTATACATTGTATATAAGGTATCTTATATATGTTACGTACTATCAATAATATATAATATATACTGTATTATATATAGTATCAGATTATTTTATAATAATTATAGTATATAATTGTATATTATGTGTTATATATTATACATTATGTATTATACATTGTATATAATATATCTTATATATTCTATACTATCTATAATATATAATATATACTATATTATATATAGTATATAATTATTATATAATAATTATAGTATATAATTGTGCATAATGTTATATATTATTTGTATATTATGTATTGTACGTTATATATAAGGTATCATATACATTATATATAATGTATCTTATATATGTTATATAAGATCAATAATATAGATCTGTCTAGAAAAGATCTATAATATAGAGCTATCTATAATATATATAATGTATAATGTATTATATATTATATAATATGTAATATATATAATTATAATATAACACATATAATACTTATAATATATATTATGCATTATCTATTTTTGATTATATATTGTACATTATATATTATCTATGTGCAGCCAGGATTCTTTGAGTGGTTTATTTGGGTGTGTTTTTTTATGCATTAAGGTTCAAACACAGAATTTCACCTCCAGCTTCCAACTGGGCAACTCTGCCTTCACCTTCTGGCTGATCCCACAAAAAAAAAAAATTAAAGAAGCAAGGAAGGAGGTTATGGAACCCCAGGAAAAGGTTTGGAAAAGCCCTCAGCCCATGGAGTCCGAGTTGTGCCCATGCCCACCCTGTCCCCAGCCCCGAGTGCCACCTCCAGGAATTCCTGGGACACCTCCAGGGATGGGCACTGCAAACCTCCCTGGGCCCTTCCAAAGCCTTTTCCTGGATTAAATCCACATTAAAAAGTGAATTATGGTAAATGTGAGCCCCCAGGCTGGGAGTGTCAGAATTCCTTACTCCTCACAGTGCCCCAGGCCTGGTTCTTCCCGAATTCCCTTCTCCTGAGGCACAGCCTCTCCTCTTGGATTTTCTCTTTCCACGTGGATTGCTTTTCCAAATCTGAGTTCCCGACCTGTTTGATTGCTCTGTTCCTCACCAGTTTCTACTTTTTCTTTGCCTGAAGAGAATTATGGAATCCCAGCCAGGTTTGGATTGGGAAGGGCTTTAAATCCCATCCCAATCCAGCCCTGCCATGGCAGGGACATTTCCACTGCCCCAGGCTGCTCCAGCCTGACCTTGGGCACTGCCAGGGATCCAGGGCCTGCTCTGGCAATCCCAGCCCAGCCAGGAATTCCCAATTCCCAATGTCCCATCCATCCCTGCCCTCTGGCACTGGGAGCCATTCCCTGGCTCCTGTCCCTCCATCCCTGTCCCCAGCCCCTCTCAGCTCTCCTGGAGCCCCTTCAGGCCCTGCCAGGGGCTCTGAGCTCTGCCTGGAGCCTTCCCTTCTCCAGCCATCATCCACAATTCCATGTGCTGCTCTGGCCCAGCATCAGGATTTGGGAGACACCATGGGGAGAAGGCAGGGAGGGGTAAGAAAAGGAGATTTTGGAACAATTATTTTGCTGCATTTTGTCCCCAGAGAGAATCTCCAGTTCTTGGAGCTTCTCCGTGGCCTCCTCAGGACTCGCTCCAGAGCTTCTCTGTGCCAGGGCCTGCCCACCCTCCCAGCCAGGAATTCCCAATTCCCAACAATTCCCAATGTCCCATCCATCCCTGCCCTCTGGCACTGGGAGCCATTCCCTGGCTCCTGTCCCTCCATCCCTTGTCCCCAGGCCCTGGAGTGCCATCAGCACACCCAGGTCAAACCCAGCAGCCCGTGCCTCCCAAAATTGGGGTTTTTTGGGACAGTCCCTGCCCTTCCCTGGCTCTGCTGCCAGAACCCCTCAGGCTGTGCCTGCAGCAGGGGCTGCGTTTTGGGATTTCAGGTGAGCCAACCCCAAAACACGTCAGGAATGCGAGGCAGCTCCCCAGGAAGGGCTGGGAGCGGCAGGGAAAGGCCGGCCTTGGGTTTGGGGCAAACTGGAGTTCAGCTCTGTGACAGCACAGCCTGAGCTGCTGCCGAGTTCCTGCTCTGTGTGTGAGACATTTATACAGCTGGGAGAGAATGGGGCTGGAAAAATGGGATTTCTGGGATTTGTGTCGTCTGGGATTTGGGGCTGCCACGCTCCTGCTGCCTCCTCCCCAAAGCCTCTTCCCACTCCTCACACCCCCGGCTCCTCCCGGCCCTGTCCCAGGGGGTCGGAGAGAAATGAGACCTTTGCTGGGGTCGAGCCATTTGTCGGTGAGGGGAGACTCAGACACTCAATTTGAGTGATGAGCAAATTCCGTTTATTGAAGAGAGCATCAGACACTTATACAGCAAATAATAAGCTTATGAATATTCTGTAAGCCAAGCAATCTATTGGTTAAACTATGCCATCAACTCTTCCTCACTCCTTAGGGGTTCCATCTCTCTTTTCTCGTGTCTCTTTCACTGTTTGTTATCCTACCACAGCTAGGCCTCAAGGACACTGCTATCTGTGCAGGTGCAGGACTTGGAATTAGCCATGGTTTTGTACTTTTCCAGTCCTTAGCAGCTAAATTCCCAACACCAGGGCTTTTGGGGATGCTGAGTTGCTGGATCAGTGCTTCAGTTCTGCCCTAAATAATCCCCCATCCCACCACTTTTTAGGTAAAAATTCATTGTGCAGATCTTCAGGAATTTGTGTGCAATGCATCCTGTGGGTGAAGCTTGGAGTTTTGCCCCTGCACCGTACAAATGTTGTTAAAAATGTGGTGGAAGGGCAGAGATTTTGGATTTGGTTTTTCTTTGTCCTCTTCCTAAATCATGGAACAATTTGGGTTAAAAGGGACCTCATGAATTCTCTGATTTGAGCCCCCTGCCCCTATCCCAGGGTGCTCCAACCTGGCCTGGGACACTCCAGGGATCCAGAGCCAGCCACAGCCTTCTCTGGGCAGCTCCCTCATATTAAATAATTCCCTGGGTTTATATTGGAATTTGTTAGAAAACGGAGCACAAAAACCATTTGATGTTTATTGAGACACATGGGTTAAAAAATAAAATCCCAAAGGGGAAAAGTGCGATGACGTTTGTGGGATTGTAGAGGATTTCTAAAAGTAAAATCCCAAACAGAAAAGTATGATAATGTTTGTGGGAATGTAGGGGATTTATAAAAAGTAAAATCCCAAACAGAAAATTGTGATGATGTTTGTGGGATTGTAGAGGATTTCTAAAAGTAAAATCCCAAACAGAAAATTGTGATGATGTTTGTGGGATTGTAGAGGATTTCTAAGAACTAAAATCCCAAATAGAAAAGTGTGACAGCACATAGAGGATTTCTAAAAGTAAAATCCCCAAGGGAGAAGTGTGATGATGTTTGTGGGATTGTAGAGGATTCCTGAAAAGTAAAATCCCAAACAAAAACGTCTGACTACATTTGTGGGAGTGTAGAGGATTTCTTAAAAGTAAAATCCCAAACGGGAAAAGTGTAACATTTGTGAGAATGTAGAGGATTTTTATACAAAATATCCAATAAAGAGTTTTTTGGGGGGTTTATTTGCAGTTATATCACAGTCAGGGGGCAGCTCAGCGCTTTATTTGTGTTATTTGTGACAATTCTCAATGTTGGAATAGCTGACATTTCAAGGAGTAATCTTATAAATATATATATTTGTAATCATATATATATATTTCATATATAATCCTAATATATTTATATGTTATAATATTTCATTTCAATATTCATTTTATTAATATAGATATTTTATATAAATATATGATAATATATATTTATATATAAATATAATAAAATATCATTTAATATTTTTAAAGTAAATGCAGCTTTTATATCTATTTATTCATTTTATTTAAATATGCATTTTATTAACATATATTTGTATATAAATATATATAATAGATGTTTTTATATAATATATATTTATACATTAAATATATTTTAAGTAAATGTGGCTTATATATATCTATTTTTATGTTTTATTTAAATGTGTATTATATATATATTTATTTATTTAATATATTTTAAGTAAATGTGGCTTATATATATCTATTTTTATGTTTTATTTAAATGTGTATTATATTTATTTATTTATTTATTTATTTAATATATTTTAAGTAAATGCAGCTTAGTTCAGCACCTTTAGCTGCTCCTGTGTTTTGTTGAGCGATCTTTGCTCTTTATTCCATGTTGCATTTCTTCATTTTTTATTTTTCTGCTGAGATGTCAGGGGGCACACTCAACCTGAGGGGTGCATTTAGATGGTGAATAGTGTGTTATAAAATCAGGGAATAATAGGATAATAATAATAATAATAATAATAATAATAATAATAATAATAATAGTGTTTGGCATTAGGAGTGAGACCTTGAGGAATTCAGTGTAAAGATATTTCTGCTGGGATTTGTGCTCTCTCAAGGCTCATTTTGGAAATTTGAGGAATTTGGAAATCTCAAGGCTCATTTGAAAATTCAATTTTTCCTCCTGCATAAAAAAAGCTGTGGTTTGGAACGGAATATTAAAATTTTGTTATTACTAATAATATATTCAATTTCCTTTTGTTAACTCTATTAATTTTCATTAATTTCACCCATTATCCCCAGGTCAGAAATTACTTCCAATTAAATGATTTTGAGCAGCCAAGGATTTTGAGAGATGATGAGGGAGGGAGGCAAGGCAGGGTGAATGAATATCTTCAATTATATCAATGTATATTATATATATGAATATATAATATTCTTTTAAAAGATGCAATTAATATATATATATAATATTATATATAATTATATATCTATTAATAGCTTATATTATTTTAAAACATTTAATGAATAAATGTATTATATATATTTATTTTATATATGTATTAAAATATTCTTTTAAAAGATTTAATTAATCTCTGTATTATATATATTTATATGTGTATGAATATATACATTTTAAAATTGAATTAATATATATTATTTATGTTATATTTGTATGAATAGATTATATTCTTTTAAAAGATGGAATGAATATATGTACTATATCTATTTTATATATATGAATATATTACATTCTTTTAAAAGATGGAATGAATATATATAATATATATAATTATAGATGTATGAATTTATTATATTCTTTTAAAAGGTTGCAGGAATTTATGTATTAAAGATATAATTTATTAACATATATATAAAAATACATATATTCATTCTTTTACTATTATTCATTTTTATATTATTTTAAAAGGTTGGATGAATATATGCATTTTATGTATATATATATGAATATGAATATAAAATACATATATTCATTCCATCTTTTGAAAGGCTATAACAAGTTCATATATATATTATATATATATATAATATTTCATATATGTATATAATATATATAATATTATATATATTATATATTATATATATTATATATTTTTATATATATAAAATACAGATGGAATTCTTTTCTATCAGAGGCAGAGGAAGGGAGCAGATTCCCAATTTTCCACCCTTCAGCTGCTGCACCCATTTTTGGTAGGTTTGACAATATTTAGAATATTTTAAGGCATTTCCTGCGGGCACTGAGGAGTTTTTTGGAGCAGCCTCCCTTTATCCTGACCATTGCACATCCCCTGAATAAAAATAAAAGTGAGAGCCCAGAATTGCAGCATAAACTTCTCTTATTTCAAAGGTTGTTGAACCTTTTTTCCCCCTGTAATAAAGTTTATTGCTTCCTCTGTATTTCCCTGGCATTGTGGAAGGGGCTGATTTCCCCTGGCTGGGTAATTCTGTTCTGTAAAATCCTCCAGGCTTAAAAAAACCCTAAAAAAGGGAAATCGAATTTACAAAATTCAGCCATGTGAACACAGCTTATTTATGCAGAAGAAAAAAAAAAATTGAATTTACAAAACTCGACCATGAAATCACAGTTTTTTTTATGCAGAAGGAAAAATTGAATTTACAAAACTCAACCATGAAATCACAGGTTTTTTATGCAGAAGGAAAAATTGAATTTACAAAACTCAACCATGAAATCGCAGTTTTCTTTTTGCAGAAGGAAAAATTGAATTTACAAAACTCAACCCTGAAACCACAGCTTTTTTATGCAGAAGAAAAAAATTCAATTTACAAAACTCGACCATGAAATCACAGGTTTTTTTATGCAGAAGGAAAAATTCAATTTACAAAACTCGACCATGAAATCACAGCAATCATTATCCCACCAACTCCGCGTCCACCCTTCAGTTCTCCCTGTAAAAACCTACAGCAGGGTGAACAATGTTATATTCTTTTAATTATATTTTCTAAAAATATTTTATATTATATTTTATTTTTATAAAATATATTATTTTAACAAAATTGTGTTATTTTAAAAGATTTAATGAATATATGTATTATATATATATGTGAATATATCATATTCTTTTCAAAGAATATTTTTTTAAAAGAATATATTCTTTTTAAAAAATATATATTCTTTTCATCTATAAGATGAAACCTATTTGGGGCCTGTATATTTAATTTTGTGGAACCAAATCTCAACAAAAACAAAAGAAAAAGCTGTTTATTCCTGTAATCCTTTTTCTCCAGAGCCATGTTAAATTATTAAATATTATATTATATTTATATTAATATTATATTATGTATAATATTATATTTATTATTATGTATTAATATTATATACTATAATATACTATAATATACTATACTATTATATTATATTAATTATATTATATTATATTATATTATATTATATTATATTATATTATATTATATTATATTATATTGTGTTATGTTATGTTATGTTATATATTATATATTATATATTATATATTATATATTATATATTATATATTATATTATACATTAAATATTAAATTCCAGTTTCCAGCCTTGCACAGGTGAGGGGAGATTCAAACCAGCTGCAGGTGATGTATGAAAGCGAGTTTGTGTTCCAAACTCAACTTTTGGCTTTGGCAAAGCTCAGTTCTTTGAGGAAATGGAAAACTGGCCGAAATTTAACCTCAATAATGGGTTTTTAAACAAAATGAATTATTTTCCACCTGGGGAAAATCCATCCGTGCACCTTGGGGGGGTTCTGGATTTGAAGCTGAAGTTAACTGAGTGTCATTTTGAGCTGTGAGAGGAATAATTTAATTTTCACTGCCTGTTTTCAGCTCCCAAATCCCTCCCTGCATTGATGTTTTATCGCGTTCATCAGGGATTATTTTCTTCCTGAAATCACCTCAGTGTTTGGTGCAGTCACCTCCCATTGCCAGCATCCTGCCCCTGGCTAAAACCGTGTTGTGCTGCTCTTTTACAAGATCCCAGATAAAGAACTCGGTAATTTCTGGGAATTAAAGCCAAGTTTTAGTTCCAGGAGGGGCTCTGGAAAGGAAATTGTGGTTTTTGGAGATCCGGTGGATGAGTTCACTCGGATTCTGTCTCCTTGCAGATGTCTGTCAGTGTGATGTCAAAGCCATTTTTCTGGGGTGTGTTGTGCTAATGATAACGTGCTGTGAGGCAAAAAGTGAAAAAATACTGACTTAACTCAGCAGGGGGAAAAAAAAAAAGAAAAAAAGATAAAACTTCCATAGCAAAGAGTTTTAAATTTGCGGGTCTGCAATAATTTTTGGGGTGTTTTAATCTTTATTTAATTATTAATTTTGGTTTAATTCAGTCAAAATACTCACTTTCCCCCACGTTTTCATATTCCTCCTGGAATATTTTAATTATTTCATTCCCACTTTTCCATCACACCCACCCTGCAAAAGGTCCCAGCCTCCTAGAATATTTTAATTATTTCATTCCCACTTTTCCCTCACACCCACCCTGCAAAAGGTCCCAGCCTCCTGGAATATTTTAATTATTTCATTCCCAATTTTCCATCGCACCCTGCAAAAGGTCCCAGCCTTCTGGAATATTTTCATTATTTCATTCCCACTTTTCCATCACACCCACCCTGCAAACGTCCCAGCCTTCTGGAATATTTTAATTATTTTAATTATTCCCACTTTTCCATCGCACTCACCCTGCAAAAGGTCCCAGCCCTCTGGAATATTTTAATTATTTTAATTATTCCCACTTTTCCATCACTCCCACTCTGCAAAAGGTTCCCAACCTTCTGGAATATTTTCATTATTTCATTCCAAATTTTCCATCGCACCCTGCAAAAGGTCCCAGCCTCCTGGAATATTTTAATTATTTTAATTATTCCCACTTTTCCATCACACTCACCCTGCAAAAGGTCCCAGCCTCCTGGAATATTTTAATTATTTCAGCCATTGTGTTCCTGGCTGTTTTCTTGAAATGGGTTTTTTTTAACAAAAAACGTGTTTTTTATAGCACCTTCCCTTTGGGTTGTTTTCCCTCCCCCAGGAAAGCTGGAGCTCCCTCTTTGCTCCTGTTTATATAAAAGTTAATCTTCCATGTTGTGACATTTTTCCCCCACCCCTCATTAATGCGAGCTCCTAATTGGGCCTAATGAAACATTTACTCACCCTGCTAGATAACATTACCTGCCAGCTCCACGGAGATAAGGCCCGGGGGAAGAAAATAAGCTTTTGAGAGATCCTGGGTGAGATATGAAAGCCATTTTTGGGGCCAATATTTTCTTTTTTTTGCCTGGAGAACGCCCTGGTGGTGCAGCTGTGTAACCAAGCCATGGCAAACAGCGTCCATTATTTACTGGCAAACAAGGACACCAGGTTGGGCCTTGCCCCCGGCCAGAGTCGCTTTTTTTTGTGTTTAAAAAAACCACAAATTTTGTGTTTGTGTTCCCTCAGATTTTCCATTTGGCACGAGGGAGAGCCAGGGGAGCAGGGGGCTGTGCAGCAAACTGCCACAAAAGTGGAATTTTGCCTTTTATTTCTGCCTCAGATCCAGTTACAGCCCAGCAAGGCAGAGTTTCCTTCACCAGCAGGGCAAGGAGAGAAGGCCTGGAAATGCTGGAGTGATTCAGTTCCCTCCCTTCCTGCAGAAATCATTTAAAAGTACACTTCAAGCTTGTAATTACACTGGTAATTTTGTGAAATTCTTGATCCAAACTGGGTTGCTTGAGCTTTTCCAAGGGTATAATCAGGATATTCCAAGGATTTAAGTGTCCCAGGCCAGGTTGGAAGGGCTTGGAGCAAACTGAAGGCGTGGAAGTGGAAGGGAGGTGGAACTGGATGAGCTTTAAATTCCCTTCCACCCTGGAATTCCAGGATAAACAGTTATTTGCAAGGGATCCAGGAAGGACAGCAAGGACTCGAGGCACTTTTTATGTTTTTACCAACATCCCTCAAGCATTTTTAAGGTTTGGGGCCTTCTTGGAGTCGGGAAATCTGCATCCCTGCCGGTGCAGGGGCACAGGGATGAGGTGATGGGGATTGGGGTCAGGAATGTGGCTCTGGAAATTGCAGCCTTGGAATTCCAGGAGTTGGATCAGCTCCACACATTGGGGGGAATTGGTTTGTTCATCTGTCTTCACTCCCTCAGCTTCCCTTGATGCTGCTGTTCTGGGCAGAATTCCTGGGAAAAGTTGGGAAATCTGTGGAATGGGAATGTTCCCTGGTGTGGTCCCACCCAGGCCATCCCCTCAGCAGTGATTTTCCTGGAGGAATCTCATCCTCAGGGCTGGGCTGAGCCCCATTCCCTTGCTTTTTGTCTTTTATTTGTCTTTTATGGCACTGGAATATCCCCGGAAGGAGAAAATTTAAATTTCTACAGCACTCAGTGAGAGCCATATTGTGTGGCTCAAGTGCTTCTGCAAATATTTCATTATAAACACCTGATTTTCATCTTAATTTAATGGTATTTCTGTCTTGAAAACAGAATTTTGATTATCTGTTGCTGTTTGTTCTCCACAGATTCTTCTGCCTAATCCTCCAGATCCTGGGCTGCAGCCAGAGGAAATCTGGAATTTCCTATGGAAAAGAGGGTTGGGAGTGCACAGGGAGCAGAGGTAGGCTGGGATTTTGGAATTTCTCCTGAAATATATGGCTGGGATTTTGGAATTTCTCCTGAAATATATCCATAAAGCCGAGGTTTAATGAGCAGATCCCAAGCAGTGTGGTTAAATTCACAGCAAAATTCACAATTCCTCAAATTCTGCTGTTTGCTTGGTTGTCGAAACCATCCCCACTGGAAAAGGAAAAACCCAAACCAGTCCAAAAAAAAAGGGAAATTCCTGGAATTCTCAGCTGAGCACCATTTCCAGGGTGTGCCTGGAAGTTTGGAGGGAATGCCTTTGGCTGTGGTTTGGCAGGAGCCTCCACTCCAGCTCGTTTGTCCTGCTGGGAATTTGCATGGGAGGAGCGAGGTTGTGATTTGTAATATCTGAACCTGGCTCCAGGGTCGCTGGAATTTGCCCCAATTCCCTGGGTTTGTCTGGAGGTGTGGAAATCTGAATACAAAATGCTCAGTTCTTCCCTCTAAAGCCTTGGCAGAGCACCCAAATAAATGGATTTTTGGGATGAGTGAACTTCCGCCCTCCCCTTGTCCAAAACATCTGTGCCATCTTCCTTAGCATTCCCTTGGGATGCGCTTAAAAAGAAATAAATTGAATTTTCACACTTAAAAATTTTATTGCTGTGGCAGTGCGAAGTGCACTTAAAATTCAGATGGTGCAGCTTGTGTGAAGTGAAATTTATTTATCCCAGGCAAGGGATTGGTTGTTGGTGTTAAAATTGAGATTTCTTTGTGTTTGGTGCTGTTTATTCCACATTGTTTCGTGCTGGAGCTAAAGGAACCTCAATCCTGCTGATTTTTAGGAATCCTTTTAGGGGATTTTTAGGACAAATAGATGAGAGGAATGCCGTGAATTTGAGTTTATTTTGCCCGTCCCAGCCCTGCGTGAGGGGTTCTGGCCAGCAGACGGCACCACCAGCTCAGCTTTGCGCCGCTCGCCGGCGTTCCCGGCAGGATTTACAGGAGATTCACCATCCCACAGCTCAGATCCTCACAATTCCCACTAAAAAAAAAAAAATAAAAAAAATAATAATAAAAAAAAATAATAATAATAATAATAATAATGTGTTTCCTTGCTGCTCCAGGCCTGAGGGTTTCCCTGTGCAGCGATGGGAGCGTTGCGGCGCGCGCTGTTCGCGGCCTTTCTCCCCTTCCTCATCCTCTCAGGACGCTGGGCTGCAGCTGAGAACATCAACTTCCACAACATCAGGCCTCCACTAGACCGTAAGTAGCTTTTTTTGTGGAATTCTTGCCTTTTCTATACGGAATTCTAGGTTAAAATTGTCATTATTTGCCTCCCAGCCCTTTGCGTTTCGCCGTTCGTCTCCACAGAAACTTTAAAATAAACATTCTGCCTCTCACCCCACAGCATTTTCTCCCTAATGTTTGACAAGTTGGCTGAAGGAAAATAAATCAAATGCTTGCTAAATAAAGAGTGCACAGGGAGTTTGGCATTTTAAGGGCTTTTCTTGTATTGTTTCTGTCTCCCTGCAGAGGAAATGGTGCTGCGGTTTCCTTGTAAATAATCCAGAACAGGTGGTTTTGGTCTTTTATCTTGTTGGGGGTTTTGTCAGGGGAGGAATAGGTGTTGCTGCCTGCAATTAATTCACTCTGAAGGTAATTAAAAACCTCGTGGGACCTGTGAGGCCAGTTGGCACTAATGGAATAATTTATTTATTTCATTTTTTTTTCCCCTCTTATCTGGCATCACCAGTGTTCCATCCCTTCATTTGCATTATCTGCATCGTTAAAGCAGCCAGGATATAATAGCTGCAAATAATACCTGCCCCTAATGAACCCTGCACCTTCCAATGATTCATTGAAATCATGGAAATGAGATTTTTAAAGACCTTTTGTTTAAAGGATCCGACTTCTCTTTCCGAGTGGGAGTTCAAGCTCTGGAAATGCAATTTTTCCATCAAAGCAAAATGTAGATTTAAGTTTGGGAGATAAACTCTTCCCTCTTCCCTGCTTTCCCCACCACTGCCTCAATTTTGGATTATGAGAGTGAAAACATGAGGATATACTTTGAGTTCAAGCCTAGAGAGGAAACAAAAACCTTTCTGCCAAACTTGTTTTATTTGTCTAACAGTGAAAAGATGTAAATATACCTAATTTATTTCTGTAAATGCATGCGTGTACAAGCATCATTCTGAATATTTTAATTTTTTTCTCCCAGTGCTTCCCAACTGACTGCATTTTAATGCTCTTTTTTTTAACCCTTTCCAAGCCACTCCATTCCCAAACAGTTTCAAGTGCTTCACCTGTGACAACGCAGTGGACAACTACAACTGCAACCGATGGGCTGAGGACAGGTGGTGTCCTGAAAGTGAGTCACAAATATTAAATATTTAATGTGTTATAATAATTCAAATATAATTTAAATATTTTATGTGTTTGTGATATTCAAACCTGCTGTTCCCTGGCCCACCCCCCTGGAGAATTCTGGCTCATGCATGGCATTGATGTGCCAGTTTTGGTGTTGGTAATGCTGAGTCAGGAATTTTCTGCTGATCTGACAATTTTTGACCATTCCAGAGTGTGAAGCAGCAGGGAAAAGTTATTAATCTCCATCTCTCTCAGTTTTATATAATATATAACAAAAATATTAATATACAAGCATTTGAAATAATGCTAAGATTTTAATATTAAATTAAATATTAATGTTTAGTATAACATTAATATTTTAGTATAATATTATTTAAAATAATTGTAATGTTTTACAATGCATCTGTATATTTTACCTATTATTAATATATTATTAATATATATTAATATATTATATTATACTGTATATTATATATATATAATATATAGTATTACTATATATTATATATAGTATATATACCTGTGTATATATTATGATGTGCCTCCCAAGAGTTAATTTTAATCTTGTTTTAAAAAAATCAGAATTTTCTGTGGCTTTATTCGCCTCAGAGTGTAAAGCAACAGTGAAAAATTATTTATTTCCATATCCCTCCATTTTATGCAATATATAATAATAAAATATTAATATACCAACAGATTTCTAATATATCAATATTAATTACCTGTGTATATTTCTCTGTGTATATATATAATGATGTGCCTCCCAAGAGTTAATTTTAATCTTGTTTAAAAAACCTGAAGAATTTTCTGTAGCTTTATTCTCCTCAGAGTGTACAGCAACAGTGAAAATTATTTATCTCCATCTCCCTCCATTTTATATAATAATAAAATATTAATATACCAACAGATTTCTAATATATCAATATTAATTACCTGTGTATATTTCTCTGTGTGTATATATAATGATGTGCCTCCCAAGAGTTAATTTTAATCTTGTTTTAAAAAAATCAGAATTTTCTGTGGCTTTATTCGCCTCAGAGTGTAAAGCAACAGTGAAAATTATTTATCTCCATATCCCTCCATTTTATATCATATATAATAATAAAATATTAATATACCAACAGATTTCTAATATATCAATATTAACTACCTGTGTATATTTCTCTGTGTATATATATAATGATGTGCCTCCCAAGAGTTAATTTTAATCTTGTTTAAAAAACCTGAAGAATTTTCTCCATAGCTTTATTTTCTTCAGGGTTTTAAGGCAACAGTGAGAAATTACTTATCTCCATCTCTCAGTTTTATATGACAAAAAAACAATATTAAAGCAGCTTTTTAATAATACATCCATATTAATCACCTATATATGTTTCTCTGTGTATATACACATAATTATGTGCTTCCCAAGAGTTAATTTTAATCTTGTTTAAAACACCTGAAGAATTTCCTCCGTAGCTTTATTTTCTTCAGGGTTTTAAGGCAACAGTGAGAAATTATTTATCTCCATCTCTCTCAGTTTTATATAATTAATATATAACAAAAATGTTTATTTACACATTTTTAATAACACATAAATATTAATTAACTATATGTGTTTCTCTGCGTATATATATAATGATGTGCTTCCCAAGAGTTAATTTTAATCTTGTTTAAAAAAACCTGAAGAATTTTCTCTGTAGCTTTATTTTCTTCAGAGTGTACAGCAACAGTGAAAAGCTATTTATCTCCATGTCTCTCAGTTTTATATAATTATTAATTATATAAAATTATATAATTATTAATTATATAAAGTATTATATAATTATAAATTATTATATATTATAAATTATATAATTATTAATTATATAAAATTATATAATTATTAATTAAAAATGTTTATTTACACATTTTTAATAACACATAAATATTAATTAATTATATGTGTTTCTCTGTATATATATATAATGATATGCTACCCAAGTTAATTTTAATCTTATTTAAAACACCTGAAGAATTTCCTCTGTAGCTTTATTTTCTTCAGGCTTTTAAGGCAACAGTGAGAAATTATTTATCTCCATCTCTCTCAGTTTTATATAATTAATATATAACAAAAATGTTTATTTGCACATTTTTAATAACACATAAATATTAATTAACTATATGTGTTTCTCTGTGTATATATATAATGATATGCTTCCCAAGAGTTAATTTTAATCTTGTTTAAAAAAAACTGAAGAATTTTCTCTGTTGCTTTATTCTCTTCAGAGTGTACAGCAACAGTGAAAAGCTATTTATCTCCATGTCTCTCAGTTTTATATAATTATTAATTATATAAAATTATATAATTAGTAATTATATATAATATTATATAATTATAAATTATTTTATATTATAAATTAAATAATTTTTTATTATATAAAATTATATAGTTATTAATTAAAAATGTTTATTTACACATTTTTAATAACACATAAATATTAATTAACTATATGTGTTTCTCTGTATATATATATAATGATATGCTTCCCAAGAGTTAACTCCAGATTTCCTTTTAATGATGGCAAACTCCAGAATTCCTTTTAATGATTGGAATCAAACTTCAGGTTCCTTTCAATGATGGCAGTGAAACTCCAGAATTCCTTTTAATGATGGCAGTCAAATTCTGGATTCCTTTTAATGATGGCAGTCAAACTCCAGAATTGTTTTTAATGATGGCATTCAAACTCCAGATTTCCTTTTAATGATGGGAATCAAACTCCAGAATTGTTTTTAATGATAGCAGTCCGACTCCAGAATTCCTTTTGATGATCAGAATCAAACTCCAGAATTCCTTTTAATGATGAGAATCAGACTCCAGAATTCCTTTTAATGGTGACAGTCAGACTCCAGAATTCCTTTTAATGATGGCAAACTCCAGAAATGCTTTTAATGATGGCAGTCAAACTCCAGAATTGTGTTTAATTATGTGAATCAAACTCCAGATTCCTTTTAATGATGGCAGTCAAACTCCAGATTCCTTTTAATGATTAATCAAACTCCAGATTCCGTTTAATGATTAATCAAACTCTGGATTCCTTTTAATGATTAATCAAGCTCTGGATTCCTTTTAATGATGAATCAAGCTCTGGATTTGTGTTTAATGCCGTGAGTCAAGCTGTTGTGTGTCGCTGTTGCAGGCACGCGGTACTGCCTGACCGCCCACCTGTTCACGGCGCACGGGGAGAGCACCTCGGTGACCAAGCGCTGCGCCACGGGCGAGGAGTGTCACCTGGTGGGCTGCCACCGCCGCGGGGACAGCGGCCACACGGTCAGCGCTGCTGCCTGCTCCTGCCTGCTCCTGCCTGCTCCTGCTCTGCTCCTGCTCTGCTCCTGCTCTACTCATACCCTGCTCCTGCTCTGCTCATGCTCTGCTCATACCCTGCTCCTGCTCTAGTCCTTTTCTACTCCTGCTCTACTCATACCCTGCTCCTGCTCTGCTCATACCCTGCTCCTGCTCTGCTCTGCTCCTGCTCTGCTCATACCCTGCTCCTGCCTGCTCCTGCTCTGCTCATACCCTGCTCCTGCTCTGCTCTGCTCCTGCTCTGCTCCTGCTCTGCTCCTGCTCTGCTCATACCCTGCTCCTGCTCTGCTCCTGCTCTGCTCATACCCTGCTCCTGCCTGCTCCTGCTCTGCTCATACCCTGCTCCTGCTCTGCTCTGCTCCTGCTCTGCTCCTGCTCTGCTCCTGCTCTGCTCGTACCCTGCTCCTGCTCTGCTCATACCCTGCTCCTGCTCTGCTCCTGCTCTGCTCATACCCTGCTCCTGCTCTGCTCCTGCTCTGCTCATACCCTGCTCCTGCTCTGCTCCTGCTCTACTCATACCCTGCTCCTGCTCTGCTCCTGCTCTGCTCATGCTCTGCTCATACCCTGCTCCTGCTCTAGTCTTTCTCTACTACTGCTCTGCTCCTGCTCTACTCATACCCTGCTCCTGCTCTGCTCCTGCTCTGCTCATACCCTGCTCCTGCTCTGCTCCTGCTCTACTCATACCCTGCTCCTGCTCTGCTCCTGCTCTGCTCATGCTCTGCTCATACCCTGCTCCTGCTCTAGTCTTTCTCTACTACTGCTCTGCTCCTGCTCTACTCATACCCTGCTCCTGCTCTAGTCCTTCTCTACTCCTGCTCTGCTCCTGCTCTGCTTGTACCCTGTTCCTGCTCTATTCCTGCTCTACTCCCGCTCTGCTCTGCCCTGCTCGTGTTCTATTTGTACCCTGCTCCTGCTCTGCTCCTGCTCTGCTTTGCCCTGCTCGTGTTCTGTTTGTACCCTGCTCCTGCTCTGCTCATACCCTGCTCCTGCTCTGCTCCTGCTCTGCTCATACCCTGCTCCTGCCTGCTCCTGCTCTGCTCATACCCTGCTCCTGCTCTGCTCTGCTCCTGCTCTGCTCCTGCTCTGCTCCTGCTCTGCTCGTACCCTGCTCCTGCTCTGCTCATACCCTGCTCCTGCTCTGCTCCTGCTCTGCTCATACCCTGCTCCTGCTCTGCTCCTGCTCTGCTCATACCCTGCTCCTGCTCTGCTCCTGCTCTACTCATACCCTGCTCCTGCTCTGCTCCTGCTCTGCTCATGCTCTGCTCATACCCTGCTCCTGCTCTAGTCTTTCTCTACTACTGCTCTGCTCCTGCTCTACTCATACCCTGCTCCTGCTCTGCTCCTGCTCTGCTCATACCCTGCTCCTGCTCTGCTCCTGCTCTACTCATACCCTGCTCCTGCTCTGCTCCTGCTCTGCTCATGCTCTGCTCATACCCTGCTCCTGCTCTAGTCTTTCTCTACTACTGCTCTGCTCCTGCTCTACTCATACCCTGCTCCTGCTCTAGTCCTTCTCTACTCCTGCTCTGCTCCTGCTCTGCTTGTACCCTGTTCCTGCTCTATTCCTGCTCTACTCCCGCTCTGCTCTGCCCTGCTCGTGTTCTATTTGTACCCTGCTCCTGCTCTGCTCCTGCTCTGCTTTGCCCTGCTCGTGTTCTGTTTGTACCCTGCTCCTGCTCTGCTCATGCTCACTTGTACTCTGCTCGTGTTCTACTCCTGCTCTACTCCTGCTTTACTCATGCTCTACTCGTACCCTGCTCCTGCTCTGCTCATGCTCTACTCCTGCTCTGCTTTGCCCTGCTTGTGTTCTGCTCGTGTCCTGCTCCTGCCCTACTCCTGGTCTGCTCCTGATCTACTTGTACCCTGCTCCTGCTCTACACCTGCTCTGCTTTGCCCTGCTCATGTTCTATTCATACCCTGTTCCTGCTCTACTCGTGCCCTGCTCCTGCTCTACTCATGCTCTACTCCTGCTCTGCACTGCCTGGTCGTGTTCTGCTCATGTCCTGCTTGTACCCTGCTCCTGCCCTATTCCTGCTCTACTCATGCCCTACTCCTGCTCTGCTCTGCCTGCTTGTGTTCTACTCCTGCTCTGCTCTGCCCTGCTCCTGCCCTACTCCTGTCCTATTCCTGCCCTACATCTGCTCTACTCATACCCTGCTCCTGCTTGACCCTGCCTTATTCCTGCCCTGCTCTTGTCCTGCTCTACTCCTGCTCTACCCTTCCCTGCTCCCGCTCTACTCCTGCTCTACTCCCGCTCTACTCCTGCTCCTGCCCTGCTTCTGGTCTACCCTGCCCTACTCCTGGCCTACTCCTTCACTGCTCCTGGGGGTGGAGGTGGTGATTCCAGGGCTGGTTGTTCCAGGAGGATGTGCCAGGAGCTGCTCTGCACTGGGAACAATGGGATTTCTGCACGCTCTGCACTGGGAACAATGGGATTTCTGCATGCTCTATGATGGGAACAATGGGATTTCTGCATGCTCTATGCTGGGAACAATGGGATTTCTGCATGCTCTGCACTGGGAACAATGGGATTTCTGCATGCTCTGCACTGGGAACAATGGGATTTCTGCATGCTTTACTCAGGGGAACAATGGGATTTCTGCACGCTCTGCAATGGGAACAATGGGATTTCTGCATGCTCTGCACTGGGAACAATGGGATTTCTGCATGCTCTGCACTGGGAACAATGGGATTTCTGCATGCTTTACTCAGGGGAACAATGGGATTTCTGCATGCTCTATGCTGGGAACAATGGGATTTCTACATGCTCTGGACTGGGAAAAATGGGATTTCTGCACGCTCTGGAATGGGAACAATGGGATTTCTGCATGCTTTACTCAGGGGAACAATGGGATTTCTGCATGCTCTGCACTGGGAACAATGGGATTCATGCACAAAACCTCGAAGGGAAAATTGAGTGGGAACAAAGTTTTTAGAGTCAGAATTTTTCAGCTTGAAAACAGAAAGGTTGCAGGGCAGATTTTGAGTGGATGTGTTAGGAAGGCAAGCTCTGTTTTCTGCAGTGCCAGAGTGGCTCTGTGACGTCCCACCTCAGCCTGGGGATGAGTGACTCCAGGTAAAAACCGCACTCCTGATCTGGAGAATTGATTCATGGATAAATTGGATTTTAGGATGGTTTTTAGCATAATCTGCTCCACCTGCTGCCCTGGCCAGGCTGGGTCTATTGAGCTCAGCTTCGCGACACCAAATGCGCGTTTCTCCCTTAAAACCGCCCTGAATGAATCACCTCGAATTAACCCCCAAATTAATCACCCCGAGCTAATTACCGTGAGTTAATGACCCTTTTGTCCCGGCAGGAGTGCGTTTCGTGCTGTGAAGGCATGATCTGCAACGTGGAGATCCCCACCAACGCCACCAACGCCGTGCTGGCCGTGCTGCAGGCGCGCAGGGCGGCCGCGGGCAGCCGCGCCCTGCCCGGCCTGGGGACACTGCTGGCACTGCTGGTGGCACCGCTGGTGGCAATGGCCCTGTCCTGACACAGCTCCAGGGACATCCCCCGGCGCCAGGAACCCGCAGGGTCCCCAAGGAGAAAGCGCTGATTCCATCCCAGCGGATTTACGGGAAGGCGCGTCCTGAATTCCGTGGGTGTTTCAGTGGGAATCCCTCCCCGACAGTGTTGGAAATAAACCCCACAAAAACCCCCCCAGCGGGGAGGATTCAAGTTTTAAATCCCCCATTTTCTGAGGAAAATGCACGTTTTTTTTGGTTTTTAGGACAGGACTGTGACAATCAAAAAAATTCACAGTCGTGAGGCGGATGAGGGAAAATTTGGACAGACTCTCGCAAGGAGCTTTGGGTGGATGACATGGAAAGGTGGGAGCTGGATTTAAACCTTTGATGTGCATAAACAACTCAGAGTTTCTTATCAGGGTGTGTGTGAGCTTATCTTGATTTCATAGAGAACACCTCTGGTTTTCATAGACAACAAATACGAGCTTGGTTTTTTTTTTCTGCTTGATCAGAGCTCTTATTTCTCCTGGCAATAATACAAAATTAAATATTTTCTTTCTATAAAATGCCTCGTCCTCCTCCTGTTTTGAAGCCATGGAAAATGTAGAATTCCTATCCCAAATTCTGTTGGAGCAGCCAGAGCAGAATTCCTGATCTTGCAAAGCAAAGGGATTATTCCTTTGCAATTGGGTGTCCCCGCAGAATATCACAAAAATATTATTTTTTAAAAATTTTTATATAAAGTTTTTTTATTTTAAAATATTATTTTTGTGATATTGGGATATCACCACTTCGAAATCACAGCTATGGTCAAGCAGCTTCAGTATCCTAAAAATTCCAAGTGAGCACTTGGAATAAATAAGGAAGGAACTCTGCTGTGTTCTCTCTTGATTTGCACAGGTTTCTCCCAGGAATTTTATTGTCCTGATGGATGTTTTCAGGAAGGATGGATCACTCAAACTGACTCAAAAAAGAGATTTGGAGCGGCTCCCTGAAAAATTTGAGTAGCTACAAGTTTGGCTTTTTTTACATCAATATTGCCTTAATTATTTGCTGCTTTGTGTCACTAATTATATTTAGTTGTAGAAAAGATTTTGGAATATTTCCAGACTTGTTGACATTCCGAAATTTCCTCCATAGTGTTCTTAGAATGCAGAAAGGTGTCTGAATTCAGTCTGTGGCTCCTGGACGGGCGATTGTGCAGCTGCAAAATTTGGATGGAAAAGCTTTTTCCTTGCTGAAGGAAAACGGTTCTTGATGGTTCAGGGTTTTCCAGGGTCTGGATTCTCATGGATCTCTGATTTCTCAAGATCTGGATTCTCTTTTTCCATGTCTGGATTCTGTGCCATTCAGAAGGGCTGGAATTGTGATCTGGGCTGGGAGAGCTGGGGGTGCTCACCTGGAAAAAGGACGGATCCAGGGAGAGCTTCCAGCAATTTCCAGGGCCTGAGGGGGCTCCAGGAGAGCTGAGAGGGGCTGGGGACAAGGGATGGAGGGACAGGAGCCAGGGAATGGCTCCCAGTGCCAGAGGGCAGGGATGGATGGGACACTGGGAATTGTTGGGAATTGGGAATTCCAGGCTGGGAGGGTGGGCAGGCCCTGGCACAGAGAAGCTCTGGAGCGAGTCCTGAGGAGGCCACGGAGAAGCTCCAAGAACTGGAGATTCTCTCTGGGGACAAAATGCAGCAAAATAATTGTTCCAAAATCTCCTTTTCTTACCCCTCCCTGCCTTCTCCCCATGGTGCCTCCCAAATCCTGATGCTGGGCCAGAGCAGCACATGGAATTGTGGATGATGGCTGGAGAAGGGAAGGCTCCAGGCAGAGCTCAGAGCCCCTGGCAGGGCCTGAAGGGGCTCCAGGAGAGCTGAGAGGGGCTGGGGACAATGGATGGAGGGACAGGAGCCAGGGAATGGCTCCCAGTGGGAAAGGGGAGATTGGAGTGGGATATTGAGAAGGAATTCCTGGCTGGGAAGGTGGGGAGGGAATGGGATGGGATTCCCAGAGCAGCTGTGGCTGTCCCTGGATCCCTGGAAGTGTCCCAGGCCAAGCTGGACAGGGCTTGGAGCAGCCTGGGATGGTGGGAGATGTCCCTGGGCAACAGTTTGAACTGGATGAGCTTTAGATCCCCCAACCCAAACCATTCCATGATTTTGTGATTATTATCCAAGTAAATTATGGCTGGGATGGGATTCCCAGAGCAGCTGGGGCTGCCCCTGGATCCCTGGAAGTGCTCAATGTCAGGTTGGATGCAGCTTGGGACAAGCCTTGAGAAGGCTGGGCAGAGTCCCAGAATAAAGCAGGGATTCATTCCCAGCATCTCCTCCATGGATCCACCTTGGGCAGCACCAGAGCCCAGCCAGGGCTGCACCCAAGATGAACCAAAATGGCCCCAAAATGCACGAGCGCTCCCGGGCTCTGTCCCTGGGATCAGTTCTGCTCCATTTGCACCTTGCAGTTCATTGTCCCATCCCAGCTTCAGCCCCTGCAGTCCCACCCTGCTTGTTTTTCTCTCTCCAGCCCACGGGGTTTGTTGTAGTGGAGACAGAGACAGCACAAAGCAACACACTCCATTTTCAGAAGGCTCCAAATGTGCTTTTTATACATTCTCACAAAATTTCTAAGTTTACACTTTACTCATTGGTCACAAGAAGCAAACAAAGTGCCCATTGGAATAGGCAGCTGCCGGTTTCACTTATTTCTCTTTCTTTCTTGGTTTCTGTGTCAAAGACCTTGGTAGAAAATTCTTTCAGGGGTAAAACTGGATCCTCTTCAAAATTCAAACTTCTCTGTGGCTCACAGAAGCTGCTGTAAAACCTCTCCCACAGCTGTTTGTGCTCTTGGGGCTGAGATTTGGGTCATTTGTCCTTGGTGCCCAGCTGGAGCAGGAATTGTTTTGTCTCCCTGCTCTGTGCACAGAGCTCAGCATCCCCTACACATTTTCCCTTTTACACAGGGAAGGTGTCCCTGGATGATCCAGGTGGGCTTTAAGACCCTTCCCAACCCAAACCATTCCAGGATTCCCTGGTGATCCCATAATTCCTCCTTCTGCTCCATGAAGGATTTTTCCAGATTATTTTTGAAATTATTATTATTATTTTTTTCTGGTGGACAAACCATCCCAGGTTTCTTCTCTGCTCCACGGGGGAATTCCTCCAAGTGGAAGTTGGCTCCCACATTTTGGGTCATTGCTCCTAAATTCAATTTTTGGGATTAACTCTTGCAATCCCAACGAGTCCTCCCAGAGCTCTGTGGCCTTGTAGGAATCGCTGCCAATAATTTACAATAATCTATTATTATTATTATTATTATGGAGGAAACGCCATTCCAGAGCTTTTGGGAATGGCAGGGAGACCCCAAAAATCTGCTGCAACAACAAAAAATGACATTTCAGGAGGGAAAATCTTTGGGGTTTTTTTTTGCTTGGATGAATGATTTTTTCCCCCCCCTCACTGGAAAGTGAAGAAATTCTGAAATGAAGGTTGAAAACCTCTTTTGGGAAAGAATTATTTGGGATAAACCCCAAATAAATCAGCTGAAGGTTCAAGGGTGCAACCTGGGCATCTGAAGGGATTTGATCTTGGATCTTATTTTTTAATAAATCAGAATTTTAGAATTCAAAAAATTGAGGATATTAATGATGAGTTGTAATTGTTTGGATGCACCAATCCCTTTGTTATTGCAAATCTTGTTATTGCATTATTTTTAATGGGGAATTGAATATGCAAATGCTCTTAATGCAATGCAAAGAGGCACGTGGCAGAAGAAATATGGAATTTAATTTTTTCCCTTTGCTTCATCTTTTTTTTTTATGGAAAACTCTGCTTGGATTTGGTGTTAAATGCTGATTTTGTAGGAAAATGTGCTGAGAAAAGTGTCTTAAAATTCACCATATTTTTGGCAGGATTAACGACTGTACAGAAATCCGACCTTAATTTAAGGCAGAATTTTTATATTAAATATTTTCAGCCATCAGAATTTTCAGATCTCTGTCTGAAGAACTTAAAAAAAGTATTATTGGATTTGATAAAACCAATTTTCAGTGATGTCCTTGTCTCAGTTTGGGTTCAGATGTTGTAATTTAAATTACAGATGTTGTAATTAAAATACATTCAACTTTTCATTTGATAAAACCAATTTTCAGTGATGTCTTTATTCACAAATGTTGTAATTTAAATATGTTCCAGTTTTCTTTCGATAAAATCAATTTTCAGTCATGTCTTGGTCTCACTTTGGGTTCACAGATGTAATAATTTAAATATATTCAATTTTTCATTGCCTAAATCCACCCCTAAACTTTGGGAATGGTATTTCTGTAAATCCATAAATTTTTGAACCTGAAATTAATTCAGAAGTAATGGCAAATTCCATCCATTTGTGCAGTTAAATGTATTTTTTATGATATATATATATATATGTGTGTGTGTATGCAATATGATTTTTTATTTACTTTGCACTGGACAGCCTATAGAAGGTTTATTTTTAAAACTTAAATCCTGAAAAATTCTTCATTATTCAGTGTTTGGATGTTTTCTTATTGCTGTGTAACTGCTTGAAATCCTCTGCAGAAATGGCACTTTTAATAAAAAATATTCAAATATTTTCTGGTGGAGAAATTGTTTTTGGTGACAAATATTGCTTGGTAAAATCTTTGTTTAAATTAAATTCTACCCTGACTTCAACATAATTTAAATTTTATTTTCTTTGATGTATTCCAGGATTATTTTTGGGAATATTTACCATCCCTTTTTAGGGTAATTTATCCTCTTAGAGACCCTCAGAGCCCAGAAATCTTGAAGAAAACTGAATTTTATTTGCATTTTTTTAAAAACAATGATCGCTAGAATCATGGCTAAAATAATTTTAATTGTAGTTTTTTATTGTTTTAATGAAAATAAAAAGAAATCTCATTTATTTTGCTGTTGGAGAGGCAGAAAAAGCAGCTGCAGGTTGGGGGGAGAGAGGGGGAAATCAAAAGAAAAATATATTGAATATTCATAATTATTTTTGAATTTTAAAAGGGAAATTATTTAAATGTTTAAAGGTCCCCTCACAAAGTTCATTTGGGGTAATTTGTCCCAATTTCAGTGTGGGTTGCTGGGGATTTTTATTTCTGAATTTTGTGAGGGGAGTTGGGATCTTTGTCTTTTTTTAGTTTTTTAAAAATATATATTTTTTATGGACTGTATAGTAATTTGGGGCTTTTATAATTTCTATTTATCTTGGAGAATTTTAAAGTTTGTTGTGTTTTTTTTTTTTACTTTTTGTAGTTTTTAATTTTTTGTGGGTGATTTTCAAGTTCTTTATTTTTTGTACCTCAGTTTTTTTACTGTTATTTTTTGGTGGCTTTTGAACATTTTTTTATCTTTTTTCTTTTTCTTTCTTCTCCTTTTTTTTAATCTCTTTTTAAATTTTAGTTATTGCTTCTTTTTTCCTTTTTTTCTTTCCCCTTTTCCCCCCTTTTTGGGTTGGTTTTAACTTCATTTTCTGATTTAACAGCACGGTGAGGAGCAGTGGGGACGTCCAATCTCCATAAATATTCTGGAAATCAAAAAATAACATGGAAAACACAAAACCTGTGGAGGAAAGAGAATAATAATAATAATAATAATAATAATAATAATAATAATAATAATAATAATAATAATAATAATAATAATAATAATAATAATAATATGTTTCCTATAATTAATATTACTATCTGAATATATTAATAATATAAAATATTAATGATAAGTACAGATTATTATTAAATTAATTCTAATTTATTATTATTATTATAGTATTAACCTATGGATTCTTTTTTTAATCTATTGTCTGTGTTTTTTTCTATGGAAGGAATTTTTGACACTGACGGAGAAAGTGGGACATGAATGGAAAGAGGTGACAGAAATTAAATTAAATCCTGTTCCTGCTTCACTTCCTTCTTATTAATGGTTTTGGGATGTATTTGGGACGAGAAGAAGAAGGGAGAATTTCTGAAAAAAAGCAAATTAAATATGGAAAAAATTGGGATAGATTTTTAGATGAGATACCAAAGTCAGAAATTAATGATATAATAAAATTAATGTTTTGTTTTACAGCAGGAAAGCCAGTTTTAGGGTTGTGGGTCACTTCTCACCTCTCAAAGTTGAGGGGTCAGGATTAATTATTGCCTTAATTAATTTATCCTTAATTAATCCCTGCCTGGGTATAAGGCCTGGGTATTATCCCTGCTTGGGATAATGCAAATCCCAGCCTGATTTTTGGGATCATTTGGGGATCAAGGCTGGCTCCTGTCTTTGCCTTGGCACTTCCTCAAATTTGGTTAAAAAATTCAAAATCCTGGTGAAAAGCACGTGCTGTTAATGAGTTTTGGTCACCATGGCTGAGCAGCTTTAATTTGATTTTCTCATTATCTCTGAGGAAATGCTCTGCTGCTTTCCCCTGGAGTCAAGGGAAAGAATAAACTGAATTTATTATTTTTTTTTTTTAAATAATTTATTTTTTTTCTTTTAAATTGTGAATTCCCACAACCCCACCAGGGTATCAGGGCTTACTCCAAGGTTAAAAATTTGACACATCCAAGCCTGAAAGTTTGGCTAATCCGGGTTTAAAAGTTTAACAAATCCAAGTGGGACCTAAAGGGTGGCTGGGACAGGGAGGGAAGAGCTTTGGGAAGGGGAGAGGTTGTGGGGCCCGGCTGGGACTGGGATTTGGGATCGCGCATCCCAGTTTGGGATTGCACATCCCAGTTTGGGATTGCACATCCCAGTTTGGGATCGCACGTCCCAGTTTGGGATCTGGGTTTGCCCATCCCAGTTTGGGATTTGGGATTGCACATCCCAGTTTGGGTTTTGGGATTGCACATCCCAGTTTGGGTTTGCACATCCCAGTTTGGGTTTGGACATCCCAGTTTGGGATCTGGGTTTGCACATCCCAGTTATGACTGGGATCTGAGTTTGTAGGTCCCAGTTGTGACTGGGATTTGAGTTTGCACGTCCCAGTTTGGGATTTGGGATTGCGCATCCCAGTTTGGGATTGCACATCCCAGTTTGGGATCTGGGATTGCACATCCCAGTTTGGGATTGCACATCCCAGTTTGGGATCTGGGATTGCACATCCCAGTTTGGGATTGCACATCCCAGTTTGGGATTTGGGTTTGCACATCCCAGTTTGGGATTTGGACATCCCAGTTTGGGATCTGGGTTTGCACATCCCAGTTTGGGATCTGGGATTGCACATCCCAGTTTGGGATCTGTGTTTGCACATCCCAGTTTGGGTTTGCACACCCAAGTTTGGGATCTGTGTTTGCACATCCCAGTTTGAGATCTGGGTTTGCACACCCCAGTTTGGGATTTGGGTTTGCACATCCCAGTTTGAGATCTGGGTTTGCACATCCCAGTTTGGGTTTGCACATCCCAGTTTGAGATCTGGGTTTGCACACCCCAGTTTGGGATTGCACATCCCAGTTTGGGATCTGGGTTTGCACATCCCAGTTTGGGTTTGCACATCCCAGTTTGGGTTTTCACATCCCAGTTTGGGATCTGGGTTTGCACATCCCAGTTTGGGATCAGGGTTTGCACATCCCAGTTTGGGATTTGGGTTTGCACATCCCAGTTTGGGTTTGCACATCCCAGTTTGGGATCTGGGTTTGCACATCCCAGTTTGTACATCCCAGTTTGGGTTTGCACATCCCAATTTGGGTTTGCACGTCTCAGTTTGGGATCTGAGTTTGCACATCCCAGTTTGGGATCTGGGTTTGCACATCCCAGTTTGGGTTTGCACATCCCAGTTTGGGATCTGGGTTTGCACATCCCAGTTTGGGTTTGCACATCCCAGTTTGGGATTTCAGTTTGCACATCCCAGTTTGGGATCTGAGTTTGCACATCCCAGTTTGGGATCTGGATTTGCACATCCCAGTTTGCACACCCCAGTTATGACTGATCTGAGTTTGTAGGTCCCAGTTGTGACTGGGATCTGGGTTTGCACATCCCAGTTTGAGTTTGCACATCCCAGTTTGGGATCTGGGTTTGCACATCCCAGTTTGCACATCCCAGTTTGGGTTTGCACATCCCAGTTTGGGATCTGGGATTGCACATCCCAGTTTGAGTTTGCACATCCCAGTTTGGGATCTGGGTTTGCACATCCCAGTTTGAGATCTGGGTTTGCACATCCCAGTTTGGGTTTGCACATCCCAGTTTGTACATCCCAGTTTGTGTTTGCACATCCCAGTTTGGGATCTGGGTTTGCACATTCCAGTTTGGGTTTGCACACCCCAGTTTGGGTTTGCACATCCCAGTTTGGGTTTGCACATCCCAGTTTGTACATCCCAGTTTGTGTTTGCACATCCCAGTTTGGGATCTGAGTTTGCACATCCCAGTTTGGGTTTGCACATCCCAGTTTGGGTTTGCACACCCCAGTTTGGGATCCCAGAGGAGCCGGATGCAGCTGCTGCCGCTTCCAGAGCCCCCTCAATTCCCGAAATTTCTGGTGCAGGGATTCCTGCTGGCAGCAGGGCGCTGGCACGGGCAGCAGGACCATTCCCAATTCCCAATTCCCAATTCCCAATTCCCGTCTGTCAGCGGCCCTTCCCGAGCTGTCACTGCCCCAGCTCCCGCAGCTGCTCCGGAATGCGCCGTCCTGGGGCGAGGAATTCCAGAGCTCCCCCAGCCCTGGCTGCCATCAGCCCTGTAAATCTCTCAGATGAATTTGCAGATAGTAAAAGTGGCTGGATTTCAGTGGGTTTGGGGGTTTTTTGTTATTTTACTGTTGAAAAAAAAAAATAGGTGAAGAGTAACTGTTTGGGATAAAAAAAAAAAGGAAAAATCTTCCATAAATATGCAGAGTGCTGCTGGAATGGAGCCTGATCACCATTCCAGGCATCTTTGGGTCCATCCGGGTGCCTCATCCCAGAGCAGCTCCGTCCCCCTCACGATGGAGGCTCCAGAACTTTCCATGTCTCCTTTCCCTTCGTTTCTGCGCCTCATTGCCATGTGATGATTGATTATTCCAGTTTTTTATCTTTTGTTGTTGTGGTGGTGGGGGCTGAAGGCACCTTTGAAACCCAACAGAAATCCTTGCAGGTCCTTTTTGGGCCCTTTTTGGGCTCTTTTTCGATTCTTTTTGGGCTGTTTTCGAGCTCTTTTTGGGCCCTATTCAGGCTCTTTTCACTCCCATTTAAAACATTTTTCAGGTTCTTTTTATGACCTTCTCAAGCCCTTTTCAGGCTCTTTTCTGCCTCTTTCTAGGCCCTTTTCAGGCTCTTTTCACTCCCTTTTTAGATCTTTTTCAGGCCTCTTTTAGGCCCTTTTCAGGCCTTTTTTAGGCCCTTTTTAAGGCCCATTTTAGTTCTTTCCAAGCTCTTTCTAGGCCCTTTTCAGGCCCTTTTTGGGCCCTTTTTAGGCTCTTTTCAGCCTCTTTCTAGACTAATTTCTGGTTCTTTTCAGGTTCTTTTCAGATTTTTTTTTAGACTCTTTTTGGACTTCTTTCAGGCCATTTTTAGGCCTTTCTCAGGCTCTTTTTAGGCTCTTTTTGGGTTTTCTTTGAGCCATCTTTAGTCTTTTTTTGGGCCATTTTTAGGGCCGTTTTTGGGCCCTTTTCAGGCTGTTTTCAAGCTCTTTTTGGGCCCTACTCAGGCTTTTTTCACTCCCTTTTTAAATGTTTTCCAGGTTTTTTTTATGACCTTCTCAGGCCCTTTTCAGGCTCTTTTCTGACTCTTTCTAGGCCCTTTTCAGGCTCTTTTCACTCCCTTTTTAGATCTTTTTCAGGTTCTTTTTATGCCCTTTTCAGGCCTTTTTTAGGCCCTTTTCAGGCCTTTTTTAGGCCCTTTTTAAGGCCCATTTTAGTTCTTTCCAAGCTCTTTCTAGGCCCTTTTCAGGCCCTTTTTGGGCCCTTTTTAGGCTCTTTTCAGCCTCTTTCTAGACTAATTTCTGGTTCTTTTCAGGTTCTTTTCAGATTTTTTTTAGACTCTTTTTGGACTTCTTTCAGGCCATTTTTAGGCCTTTCTCAGGCTCTTTTTAGGCTCTTTTTGGGTTTTCTTTGGGCCATCTTTAGTCTCTTTTTGGGCCATTTTTAGGGCCGTTTTTGGGCCCTTTTCAGGCTGTTTTCAAGCTCTTTTTGGGCCCTACTCAGGCTTTTTTCACTCCCTTTTTAAATGTTTTCCAGGTTTTTTTTATGACCTTCTCAGGCCCTTTTCAGGCTCTTTTCTGCCTCTTTCTAGGCCCTTTTCAGGCTCTTTTCACTCCCTTTTTAGACATCTTCCCAGTCCTTTTTAAGCTCTTTTCGGGCCCTTTTCAAGGTCTTTTCAGGCTTTTTTTTTTGCCCTGTTCAGGCCTTTTTTAGGCCCTTTTAAAGGCCCATTTTAGGCTGTTTCCCAGTTCTTTCCAAGCTCTTTCTAGGCCCTTTTTAGGCCCTTTTTTAGGCCCTTTTCAGGCCCTTTTCAGGACCTTTTCGGGCCCTTTTTAGGCTCTTTTCAGCCTCTTTCTAGACTAATTTCTGGTTCTTTTCAGGTTCTTTTCAGATTTTTTTAGACTCTTTTTGGACTTCTTTCAGGCCATTTTTAGGCCTTTCTCAGGCTCTTTTTAGGCTCTTTTTGGGTTTTCTTTGGGCCATCTTTAGTCTCTTTTTGGGCCATTTTTAGGGCTGTTTTTGGGCCCTTTTCAGGCTGTTTTCAAGCTCTTTTTGGGCCCTACTCAGGCTTTTTTCACTCCCTTTTTAAATGTTTTCCAGGTTTTTTTTATTACCTTCTCAGGCCCTTTTCAGGCTCTTTTCACTCCCTTTTTAGACATCTTCCCAGTTATTTTTAAGCTCTTTTCAGGCCCTTTTCAAGGTCTTTTCAGGCTCTTTTTTTGCCCCATTCAGGCCTTTTTTAGGCCCTTTTTAAGGCCCATTTTAGGCTCTTTTGAGGCTCTTTTCAGCCTCTTTCTATGCTCTTTCCAGGCTATTTTCAGACTCCTTTTAGGCTCTTTTTAGACCCCTTTCAGGACCTTTTAAGGCCGGTTTTGGGCTCTTTTTAGGCTCTTTTTAGGTTCTTTTTGGGCTGTCTTTAGGCTCTTTTTAGGCCCTTTTCAGGACCCTTTAAGGCCCTTTTCAGGCCATTTTCAGGCTCCTTTTAAAGCTCTTTTCAGGCTCTTTTTAGGGTCTTTTTAGCCTCATTTTATGCTCTTTTTAGGGTCTTTTTGGGCTCTTTTTGGGATCCTTTTATGATGCTCTTTTTAGGGTCCTTTTGAGATCCTTTTTAGGCTCTTTTCAGCCTCTTTCTAGACACATTTCTGTTTCAGTTCAGGCCCTTTCTAGGCTCTTTTTAGGCGTTTTTTTATGCCCTTTTCAGGCTCTTTCCAGGCTATTTTCAAGATCTTTTCAGGCTCTTTTTAGACTTTTTAAAGGCTCTTTTTTGGACTTCTTTCAGGCCATTTTTAGACCCTTTTTAGGCTCTTTTTAGGTTCTTTTTGGGCTGTCTTTAGGCTCTTTTTAGGCCATTTTTGGGCCCTTTTAGGGCCGTTTTTGGGCCCTTTTCAGGCTGTTTCAGGTTCTTTTTGGGATCTTTTCAGGCTCTTTTCTTTTAGGGTCTTTTTAGGTCCTTTCCAGGCATTTTTTAGGCTCCTTTTAGGTTCTTTCCAGGCTCTTTTTGGGCTCATTTCAGGCCTTTTTCAGTTCCTTTTTAGGCCCTTTTCAGGCCCTTTTCAGGACCTTTTCAGGCCCTTTTTGGGCTCTTTTTAGGCTTTTTTCAGCCTCTTTCTAGACTAATTTCTGGTTCTTTTCAGGTCCTTTTCAGGCTTTTTTTTAGGCTCTTTTTGGACTTCTTTCAGGCCATTTTTAGACCCTTTTTAGGCTCTTTTTAGGTTCTCTTTGGGCTGTCTTTAGGCTCTTTTTAGGCCACTTTTAGGGCCCTTTTAGGGCCGTTTTTGGGCCCTTTTCAGGCTCTTTTCAGGCTGTTTCCAGACTCTTTTTGGGATCTTTTTAGGCTCTTTTCTTTTAGGGTCTTTTTAAGCCCTTTCCAGGCTCTTTTTAGGCTCCTTTTAGGTTCTTTCCAGGCTCTTTTTGGGCTCATTTCAGGCTCTTTTCAGGCCTTTTTCAGTTCCTTTTTAGGCCCTTTTAAGGCTCTTTTCAGGTTCTTTCCAGGCTCATTTTTTGGCTGTTTTTAGGCCATTTTAAGGCCCTTTTAGGGCTCTTTTTGGTTTTGTTGCCTCTATTTCCCAGATCCCAAGCCATACACGCAACGAGGACACGTGGCCTTATCCTGCTTTTTTCCCTGGCCAAGAGCTGGAGGCCAACATCTCTCAAAAAGGGAAGAATTAATGCGGGGCCTGAGGCCAAAAACTCTCAGGTTTCCTTCTCCCTCCCTGAGTGAAGCAAAAGGATCCATCTGCCAAAAAAAACCCAAACTTCACAGCGTAAACTGGGAGGGTTGTAATGAAAACCACTTTGGAAGGGGGGAAAAAAATTTCTATTTTTGTTTTATTCTCATGGCTTGCTTTGGTTTTTCACCAGGAAATGCCTCTGCAGGTAAAAATTAGAAATAATAAATATTATATAAATGATATGAAATAAAACCATATTACAAATAAAATATAAATATAAACAACATATGATATTTATTTAATTTGTATATTTATGTGATTTCTATATAATTTATATATTGTGTTTTTCCTCCTGCCCAGCCACTCCAAATAGATTTTTAGTTCTAATTAGAGGTTCAATAATTTTTCTTTATATTATATATAATTTTATTTATATATTATTATATATAAATGTGTATATATATATATATATATATATATATATATGTATAAATAATTATAAAGAAATAAAAATTAAATACATAAACAATAAATAAATAACTATTGTATAGATTATATAAATATAAATGACACATACTATTTTTATTTATATATTTACAATTTTATTTATATAATGTATATAATTATATCTATATATTTATAATTGATATATAATTAATATATTGTGTTTTTCCTCCTGCCTGGTCACTCAAAATCTGCATTTTTAGTTCTAATTAGAGATGATATAATTTTTCTTTATATTATATATAATATATTTATCTATTCTTATATAATAATATAAATGATTCTAAATAATAAATAAACAATAAATTAAAGACAATAATTCAATATTAAATTATATATAAATAAACATTATAAATAAAATACAAATATAAACAGCACATACTATTTTTAAATTTACATATTTTCATAATTTATATACAATTTCTATATTGTGGTTTTCCTCCTGCCCAGCCACTCCAAATCTGCATTTTATTTCTAATTAGAGGTTTAATCATTTTTTTATTTATTATATATATTATATATTATAGATTATAGATTATATAGTATATAGTATATAGTATATAGTATATAGTATATAGTATATAGTATATAGTATATAGTATATATTGTATATTATATATTAAATATTAAATATATATTATGTATTATATATTATAGATTATATATTATTATATAATAAGAGAAATAATTATAAATAGATAAAAACAAATTTCACTTAGGAAAGCCATTTCCTAAGTGCAAATCAGATACAGTAAATACATTTTATACAATCAGATACATAAATATATTACATATAATGTAAATGTATTGTATTGAATATATTTAAAGTATTTAATAATATGCTGGACCAATAGATGTTGGTGTTTGCAGCCATGATATTTTCTGAAAAATCCTTTCCTTAGGAGTTTTCTCCTGAGAAGCTGAGGAAAAGAAAAACAATAATTATGTGCTGCTGTGGGATGCAACAGCTGCACCTGTGATTGGTCCATGTTGGTTGTTTTTAATTAATGGCCAATCACAGTCAGCAGTTTTTAATTAATGCCCAATCACGGTCAGCAGGCTCGGACTCTCAGAGTCAGTCACAACATTTTATTATCATTCCATTTTCTTTTCCTTTGCTTGCAAGCCTTCTGATGAAATCCTTTCTTCTATTCTTTTAGTACAGTTTTAATATATAATTTTTTAAATATAATATATATGATGAAATAATAAATCAGCCTTCTGAAACATGGAGTCAAGGTTGTCATCTCTTCCCATGTCAGGGCTGACTGCAAATTCCCACGGGTGTTTAGAGGTTATTAGAGGTTAAATAATTAATTAATAATTAATAATTCATTATTATTAATTAATTAGTTAATCCTTTGTGTTTCCATGCAGCTTTTCCCTGTACCCTGTCCCGTTTGGGATCTGATTTTTGGGGATGTCACCGAGCCCAAGCTCCTGATTTCCCTCTGGGTGGTGGCACCACCTCTGCCTTCCCTCTCCATCCTGAAGGAACGAATTCCAAAATCCCAAACGTGGGAATGAGGATTTCCCTTCTGTTTGCAGGTTTTGGGCTCACACACCTGCAGGAAGGGGAGGAACATTTTCCCCATGGAATTCCTGACCACGGGAAGTTTGTGCTCAGTTAAACCCAGCTTTGCCAAGCACGGTTTGTGGTTTGGCCAGAGCCAAATTTACAATCTAAAAGGAGGATTAAAACCCCTTCTGTGACAGTTTCCAGGGGATTTTTGGAGTGAAGGGTTTTCAACACTCACCAAAACCTTCACCTATAAATCAGCTCGGGCTGAGGGGAGGATTTTTTGATTTGCAGGTGCTGCAAGCATGAGCAGTGTTCGATTATGGGACAACCTCTCCCTCTCTTAAAATGAAGGAACGAGTTCCAAAATCCCAAGCGTGGGAATGAGGATTTCCTTTCTGTTTGGAGGTTTTGGGCTCACACACCTGCAGGAAGGGGAGGAACATTTTCCCCATGGAATTCCTGGCCACGGGAAGTTTGTGTTCGGTTAAACCCAGCTTTGCTAAGCACGGTTTGTGGTTTGGCCAGAGCCAAATTTACAATCTAAAAGGAGGATTAAAACCCCTTCTGTGACAGTTTCCAGGGGATTTTTGGAGTGAAGGGTTTTCAACACTCACCAAAACCTTCACCTATAAATCAGCTCGGGCTGAGGGGAGGATTTTTTGATTTGCAGGTGCTGCAAGCATGAGCAGTGTTCCATTATGGGACAACCTCTCCCTCTTTTAAAATTGGTCCAGGAAAATAGGATTGACTCCTAAATCTTGCAAGAACAGCTCCATAAATTCCCCCACTGATATAATATCAGCCATAAATCATATTGCATGAGCAAATTGCTCTCGGAGGCATTTTGTTTCACGTTCCCCTTCCCCCCTCTCCGGTTTCTGCCATCAATCTTTAAGACAGTGATCTCTTTCCAGCCTTTCAGATTAACAAGATAAATTATTCACTAATGTGTTGGAGAAACAAGTCAGAACTCCCAAACACGGCTTGGAGTGTCCTGCACCCCTAAAAAAGGGCTGGGACTGCTGATCCTTGTCAGGTTGATCCCAAAGTCTGGTTTGGGGAGTTTTTGGGGTGTCCAGGGCTGGGCTGGATGGATTTGGAGGTGGAATGGTGGAAGGTGAGAAAATGGGATGAGTTTTTGGGGTGTCCAGGGCTGGGCTGGATGGAGTTTGGAGGTGGAAGGTGAGAAAATGGGATGAGTTTTTGGGGTGTCCAAGGCTGGGCTGGATGGATTTGGAGGTGGAAGGTGAGAAAATGGGATGAATTTTTGGGGTCCCCAAGGCTGGGCTGGATGGATTTGGAGGTGGAATGGTGAGAAAATGGGATGAATTTTGGGGTGTCCAAGGCTGGGCTGGATGGATTTGGAGGTGGAATGGTGGAAGGTGAGAAAATGGGATGAATTTTTGGGGTGTCCAGGGCTGGGCTGGATGGAGTTTGGAGGTGGAATGGTGGGAAAATGGGATGAGTTTTTGGGGTGTCCAAGGCTGGGCTGGATGGATTTGGAGGTGGAAGGTGAGAAAATGGGATGAATTTTTGGGGTGTCCAAGGCTGGGCTGGATGGAGTTTGGAGGTGGAATGGTGAGAAAGTGGGATGGTGGAAGGTGAGAAAATGGGATGAATTTTTGGGGTGTCCAGGGCTGGGCTGGATGGATTTGGAGGTGGAAGGTGAGAAAATGGGATGAGTTTTTGGGGTGTCCAGGGCTGGGCTGGATGGAGTTTGGAGGTGGAAGGTGAGAAAATGTGATGAGTTTTTGGGGTGTCCAGGGCTGGGCTGGATGGATTTGGAGGTGGAATGGTGGAAGGTGAGAAAATGGGATGAATTTTTGGGGTCCCCAAGGCTGGGCTGGATGGATTTGGAGGTGGAATGGTGGAAGGTGGGAAAATGGGATGAATTTTTGGGGTCCCCAAGGCTGGGCTGGATGGATTTGGAGGTGGAAGGTGAGAAAATGGGATGAGTTTTTGGGATCCCCAAGGCTGGGCTGGATGGATTTGGAGGTGGAAGGTGAGAAAATGGGATGAATTTTTGGGGTGTCCAAGGCTGGGCTGGATGGATTTGGAGGTGGAATGGTGGAAGGTGAGAAAATGGGATTAATTTTTGGGGTGTCCAGGGCTGGGCTGGATGGATTTGGAGGTGGAAGGTGAGAAAATGTGATGAGTTTTTGGGGTGTCCAGGGCTGGGCTGGATGGATTTGGAGGTGGAATGGTGGAAGGTGAGAAAATGGGATGAATTTTTGGGGTCCCCAAGGCTGGGCTGGATGGAGTTTGGAGGTGGAATGGTGGGAAAATGGGATGAATTTTTGGGGTGTCCAAGGCTGGGTTGGATGGATTTGGAGGTGGAATGGTGAGAAAATGGGATGAATTTTTGGGGTGTCCAGGGCTGGGCTGGATGGAGTTTGGAGGTGGAAGGTGAGAAAATGGGATGAGTTTTTGGGGTGTCCAAGGCTGGGCTGGATGGATTTGGAGGTGGAACGGTGGAAGGTGAGAAAATGGGATGAATTTTGGGGGTGTCCAGGGCTGGGCTGGATGGAGTTTGGAGGTGGAAGGTGAGAAAATGGGATGAATTTTTGGGGTGTCCAGGGCTGGGCTGGATGGATTTGGAACACAAAACTTTGTTATTCATTCTTTCTATTCTATTCTTAGCTTAGCAGCTCTCTGCAAGCTCTCTCTTTATTCCTTTTAGTATAGTTATAATGTATTATATACCATATATCAATAAATAATAAATAATATATAATTAATACATATAATATATTAATTATATATTATTTATTATTTATTGATTATAAAGAAATAATATATAATTATTTATATTAAAATAATAAATAATAATATCAGAATCCAGCCCTCTGATCAAGGAACAAGATTCTCGTCCTTCTCTCACCTCAGTGACCACCACAAGTCGCTGTAATATTGGTGTTTTCCCTTCTCTGCTGGCTCAGCCCCTTTGTCTCTCCCTCTTTCCCACCCCAAATAATCCATGGATTGGGAAGGTGTGGTGTCTGCAGGGCAGAAGGCTCTGGGGAGCAGGACAGGGAGGAGAAACAGGGAAAAGCAGAGGAGGAATGTGAGGCTGAAGGAATTCAGGATCACCAGAGCTTTTTTTCCTTTCCAGTGAATCCATTCACGTTGAACTGGATTGAATCCCAATCCAAACCATGCTGGGAACACGGGATGGGTTGGAAGGGATCTTAATTAAAGCTGATCCCATCCCACCCGTGCCGAGGAGAAACAGGGAAAAGCAGAGGAGGAATGTGAGGCTGAAGGAATTCAGGAGGATCAAGATCACCAGAGCTTTTGTCCCTTTCCAGTGAATCCATTCACGTTGAACTGGATTGAATCCCAGCCCAAAAACACGCTGGGAACATGGAATGGGTTGGAAGGAATATTAAAGCTGATCCCATCCCACCCGTGCCGAGGAGAAACAGGGAAAAGCAGAGGAGGAATGTGAGGCTGAAGGAATTCAGGAGGATCAGGATCACCAGAGCTTTTCTCCTTTCCAATGAATCCATTCAGGTTGAACTGGATTGAATCCCAGCCCAAAACCACGCTGGGAATGTGGAGTGGGTTGGAAGGGATCTTAAAGCTGATCCCATCCCAGCCGTGCCGAGGAGAAACAGGGAAAAGCAGAGGAGGAATGTGAGGCTGAAGGAATTCAGGATCACCAGAGCTTTTCTTCCTTTCCAGTGACTCCATTCACGTTGAACTGGATTGAATCCCAATCCAAACCACGCTGGGAACATGGAATGAGTTGGAAGGGATCTTAAAGCTGATCCCATCCCACCCGTGCCATGGCAGGGACATTTCCACTGTCCCAGGCTGCTCCAGTGTGGGATCTCAGCAGCTCAGGACTGAGGTGCCACCGAGAGCACCCTTGGGGGGCTCGGGAGTCCTGGAATGTTCCAGAAGTGTCTGGTGGCTGGACTTTGATCCTACACAGGAGACGACACCTGTATGAGGACAGGAGGGTTTCACCGGGGTGAATGGTGAAGGGATTGGTTAATTAGAGAGTGAAACACAGGGTTTAGGATTTCTGTACAGGGGGGTTTAGAGAAGTAAGATGGAGGAATTGGGGCGTGTCCTGTCCTTCTTCTTCTTCTTCTTCTCCTCCATCTTCTGTGGTGATGGTGGCACTTTGGGATTGGCCATTACTAAAAGTGCACTGGGCAATAAGGGTGAAAGGTATTGGGGAAAAATGATAAATATTGTATACGTAACTTTGGGTATAAAGATAGGTGACCGCCCGGAGGGCAGGGAGTGTGCTCATGGCTGGCTGCTGAGCAGAGCTCTGTCGGGCCGAGAGAAAATATTTTAGATACACAATTAATGAACACCGAGACCGAAAGAAGAACTGAAGCCTCTTCTCGTCCTGGGCTGCCCCAAGGCCACCCCGGGCCTTTCCAGGCCACCCAAACAGCCAAAAACCGGACACAGGAGGATCAGGATCACCAGAGCTTTTCTTCCTTTCCAGTGAATCCATTCAGGTTGAACTGGATTGAATCCCAATCCAAACCACGCTGGGAACATGGAATGAGTTGGAAGGGATCTTAAAGCTGATCCCATCCCAGCCATGCCATGGCAGGGACATTTCCACTGTCCCAGGCTGCTCCCAGCCCTGCCCAGCCTGTCCTGGGACATTTCCATGAGACCTGGGGAGCTTCATCTCATTCCCATTCCTGATCCAAACCCTTGCCTTGTTGGAGATTTTTTCAGGGATGGCTTGGAAGGCAGCTGTGAGGGACAGGTTCTCACAGCCAGTTTCTGTGAACAGCAGAGGTTCTCAGGTTATTTTTAACTACAGGTAAAAGTGACAAACATGAAGGCCTTGAGAGCCTTGCACACCAGAGTTCTCAGGCAGCTTTCTCATAACAAGCGGATGTTCTATCTTTGGCTGTTTTGGGAAAGCAAGAATAATTTTGACAACCCAAATCTTGGTATTGGAAACATAAGGTGGAGTTGGTGTGTAATCTCTGACCTATTGTGAGCTCAGATTTTGCAATATGCATGAACTTAATTAACACGGTTATAAAAGGTGATTGATTGATCAATAAAGGGGGGTCGATGCTGACCAACGCAAGGTGGGTCGTCTCCCTCCAACTTCAATATTGCCTCTCCCATTCCTGAGCCGCAATTCCTGCTGTTTTCCTGAGCATTCACCATCCCTGAACGGAGAATTATTTTTTTCAGCCTTTCTGTTTTTCATGCAGTGAAGTCATCCCGGTGATGAAAGTTTTTTCTGGGATGAAAATAGTCCGGAGAAAATGAGTTTCCACGGTGCTATTTTAGGAACAGGATCATTCAAGTGGCAGCTAATGAGCTTGAAAACGTGCCAAAAAAAATTATCAGCAGGGAAAAAAAGTGAGAAAAGGGGGTTGGCTCCCACAGGTTTCCACTTCCAAGGAAGCAATAAATCACATTCACCGTTTGAGATTCGTCGTGAAGATTTGGAAAAAAAATAATTAAATCTGAATTTTTTTCATTTTGCAGGAAGAACCACAAAGGCACATTTAGGATTAAGATAATTTAGGATTAAGATATCTGTGCATTCCAAGAGGGAAAAAAAAATAGGAAAGCAGCACTAAAAAAAAATAATTAAATCTGAATTTTTTTTTCATTTTGCAGGAAGAACCACAAAGGCACATTTAGGATTCTTTTAAGATATCTGTGCATTCCAAGAGGGAAAAAAAAATGGGAAAGCAGCACTAAAAAAAAGTAATTAAATCTGAATTTTTTTTCATTTTGCAGGAAGAACCACAAAGGCACATTTAGGATTAAGATATCTGTGCATTCCAAGAGGGAAGAAAAAAAATGGGGAAAGCAGCACTAAAAAAAATAATTAAATCTGAATTTTTTTAATTTTGCAGGAAGAACCACAAAGGCACATTTAGGATTAAGATATCTGTGCATTCCAAGAGGGAAGAAAAAAATGGGGAAAGCAGCACTAAAAAAAATAATTAAATCTGAAATTTTTTCATTTTGCAGGAAGAACCACAAAGGCACATTTAGGATTCTTTTAAGATTATTTTTAAGATATCTGTGCATTCCAAGAGGGAAAAAAAAATGGGAAAGCAGCACTAAAAAAAATAATTAAATCTGATTTTTTTTCATTTTGCAGGAAGAACCACAAAGGCACATTTAGGATTAAGATAATTTACGATTAAGATATCTGTGCATTCCAAGAGGGAAGAAAAAAATGGGGAAAGCAGCACTAAAAAAAATAATTAAATCTGAAATTTTTTCATTTTGCAGGAAGAACCACAAAGGCACATTTAGGATTCTTTTAAGATTATTTTTAAGATATCTGTGCATTCCAAGAGGGAAAAAAAAATGGGAAAGCAGCACTAAAAAAAATAATTAAATCTGATTTTTTTTCATTTTGCAGGAAGAACCACAAAGGCACATTTAGGATTAAGATAATTTACGATTAAGATATCTGTGCATTCCAAGAGGGAAAAAAAAAAAAGGGAAAGCATCACTAAAAAAAAATAATTAAATCTGAATTTTTTTTCATTTTGCAGGAAGAACCACAAAAGCACATTTAGGATTCTTTTAAGATTATTTTTAAGATATCTGTGCATTCCAAGAGGGAAAAAAATAACGGGGAAAGCAGCACTAAAAAAAAAAAATTAAATCTGAATTTTTTTTCATTTTGCAGCAAGAACCACAAAGGCACATTTAGGATTCTTTTAAGATATCTGTGCATTCCAAGAGGGAAAAAAAAAATGGGAAAGCAGCACTTAAAAAAAAAATTAAATCTGAATTTTTTTTCATTTTGCAGGAAGAACCACAAAGGCACATTTAGGATTAAGATAATTTAGGATTAAGATATCTGTGCATTCCAAGAGGGAAAAAAAAATGGGGAAAGCAGCACTAAAAAAAATAATTAAATCTGATTTTTTTTTCATTTTGCAGGAAGAACCACAAAGGCACATTTAGAATTCTTTTAAGATATCTGTGCATTCCAAGAGGGAAAAAAAATGGGAAAGCAGAACTAAAAAAAAATAATTAAATCTGAATTTTTTTTCATTTTGCAGGAAGAACCACAAAGGCACATTTAGGATTAAGATATCTGTGCATTCCAAGAGGGAAAAAAAATTGGGAAAGCAGCACTAAAAAAGATAATTAAATCCGAATTTGTTTTCATTTTGCAGGAAGAACCACAAAGGCACATTTAGGATTAAGATAATTTAGGATTAAGATATCTGTGCATTCCAAGAGGGGGAAAAAAATGGGGAAAGCAGCACTAAAAAAAATAATTAAATCTGATTTTTTTCCATTTTGCAGGAAGAACCACAAAGGCACATTTAGGATTCTTTTAAGATTATTTTTAAGAAATCTGTGCATTCCAAGAGGGAAGAAAAAAATGGGGAAAGCAGCACTAAAAAAAAAATTAAATCTGAATTTTTTTAATTTTGCAGGAAGAACCACAAAGGCACATTTAGGATTCTTTTAAGATATCTGTGCATTCCAAGAGGGAAAAATAAAAAGGGGAAAGCAGCACTAAAAAAAAAATTAAATCTGAATTTTTTTTCATTTTGCAGGAAGAGCCACAAAGGCACATTTAGGATTAAGATATCTGTGCATTCCAAGAGGGAAAAAAAATGGGAAAAAAAGGCACATTTAGGATTCTTTTAAGATATCTGTGCATTCCAAGAGGGAAAAAAAAAAAACAGGGAAAGCAGCACTAAAATAATTAAATCTGAATTTTTTTTAATTTTGCAGGAAGAACCACAAAGGCACATTTAGGATTCTTTTAACATATCCGTGCATTCCAAGAGGGAAGAAAAAAAAAGGGGAAAGCAGCACTAAAAAAAAATAATTAAATCTGAATTTTTTTTCATTTTGCAGGAAGAACCACAAAGGCACATTTAGGATTAAGATATCTGTGCATTCCAAGAGGGAAAAAAAATCGGAAAGCAGAACTAAAAAAAAATAATTAAATCTGAATTTTTTTTCATTTTGCAGGAAGAACCACAAAGGCACATTTAGGATTCTTTTAAGATATCTGTGCATTCCAAGAGGGAAAAAAGAATGGGGAAAGCAGCACTAAAAAAAATAATTAAATCTGAATTTTTTTCATTTTGCAGGAAGAACCACAAAAGCACATTTAGGATTAAGATATCTGTGCATTCCAAGAGGGAAAAAAAAAAGGGGAAAGCAGCACTAAAAAAAAATAATTAAATCTGAATTTTTTTCATTTTGCAGGAAGAACCACAAAGGCACATTTAGGATTCTTTTAAGATTATTTTTGAGATATCTGTGCATTCCAAGAGGGAAAAAAAAAAAGGGAAAGCAGCACTAAAAAAAATAATTACATCTGAATTTTTTTAATTTTGCAGGAAGAACCACAAAGGCACATTTAGGATTAAGATATCTGTGCATTCCAAGAGGGAAAAAAAAATAATTAAATCTGAATTTTTTTTCATTTTGCAGGAAGAACCACAAAGGCACATTTAGGATTAAGATATCTGTGCATTCCAAGAGGGAAAAAAAAATAATTAAATCTGAATTTTTTTTCATTTTGCAGGAAGAACCACAAAGGCACATTTAGGATTCTTTTAAGATATCTGTGCATTCCAAGAGTGAAAAAAAAAAATGGGAAAGCAGCACTAAAAAAAATAATTAAATCTGAATTTTTTTAGGATTCTTTTAAGATATCTGTGCATTCCAAGAGGGGAAAAAAAATGGAAAAGGAGCAGTTTTGCAAATTCTCAGCGGGGCAAGGCTGGGTGTCAGTGGATGGCGCAGGCCCTGTGTTGCCCAGTTACTATCGGGGAGCGTTTGTGGAGATCTCATCTCGCATTCCTCCTGCTCCCGGGATCCCGGCTGCTCCCACTGAGGATTTATCTCTGCCCTGGCGCAATTTTCCAGCTCCTCTGGTTTCTGTGAGGAGCAGACAGCCCGGCTCCGTGCCTGGGACACCAAAGGGAGAGCAGAAATTGTGTTTGTAGAGCAGAAATTGTGTTTATAGAGCAGAAATTGTGTTTATCCTTCATTAGAAATCCTCCCAAGTTTTTCCTGCTCACCTGGCAGATGACAGGATTCCTTGGGACAGCTGCAATGCCGCAGCTCTCGTTTGAAATTCCCTGGAAGTTGCAATTCATTGAGGAGAAAAAAAAGTGAAGTTGTGGTTATAACTATAGTTTATGTGTTATATAATATTGTAAATATAAAAGAGAGGGAGGGATAATGGCTGCCAGTGCCAGAGGGCAGGGATGGATGGGACACTGGGAATTGGGAATTCCCAGATTTCCCTGGATCCCTGGCAGTGCCCAAGGCCAGGCTGGAGCAGCCTGGGGTGGGGAAGGCATCCCATGGCAGGGGATGGAATGGGATGGGATTTAAGACCCCTGTGCCTTCGATTCAGACCTTGGAAAAAACAATTACCAACCTCACATGAAGATCTGCAGGCCACAACAGTGTAAGTAGAATGATAGTGAAGTTATCACAGGGTGAAAAAATAGATTTTTTTGGGGTTGTAGAATGGGGGTTCAGGGGGCGAGATGGAGGAATGTGGGTGTGTCCAGCCTTTCTCCTTCTCCTTCTTGGCCTCCATCTCCTGTGGTGTTCACAGGGGTCCCTGGAAGAGGGAAAAGGCCAGGATCTGACTCCATGTCTCAGAAGGCTGATTGATTATTTTATGATATATATTATATTAAAACGATAGTAAAAGAAGAGAAGAAAGGATTTCATCAGAAGGCTGGCTAAGAATACAATAGAAAAGAATGACAAAGGCAGCTGTCCCAGACTCTCTGTCCGAGCCAGCTGACTGTGATTGGCCATTAATTAGAAACAACCCCATGAGCCCAATCCCAGATGCCCCTGTTGCATCCCACAGCAGCAGATAATCATTGCTTGCATTTTGTTCCTGAGGCCTCCCAGCTTCTCAGGAGGAAAAATCCCAAGGAAAGGAAAGTTTACCTCATCCTCTCTCATAAAGATTCCTTTTTATCCAGCTTGGGAGCAGCTTAGAGGAAAATGAAGGAAACAAAGGTGGGATCTTGGGGTGGCACCTCTTAATGAGACCTCTGGGGCTTTCTCACCAACCCACAGCAAACACAGGCGTCCAAAATTGCACCAGGATTTCCTCCCCAGCCCATAAATAGTCTGTGCTTGGGGTCCCCCACTTTGTCTCCATCTTCCTGGCCCCTTCCCAGAGCAGCTCCTTTTGGCACGCTGCAGCTGCTGGGAATGAGCTTGTAGGAAGAACAAAGTGAGGGTTTTTTTTTCCAAAGGAAATAATAAATCTGCTGTGGGCTTTCAAAGCCAGCTGATATCATCAGCAAGGGAGGCTTTTTATGTTTTTTGAGAATGTAGGAAGAGCACAGATGTCTCTCTCAATTTTTCCCTCATTTTTCCCCAATTTTTTCTGATTTTTTTTCCCCCAATATTTCCCATTCTTTTCCCCTGGGTGTCCCCAGTGCTTTCCCTGGCTGGCCCTGGGCAAATCCAGGAAGGAAAGGGAAAAGGGAAAAGGGAAAAGGGAAAAGGGAAAAGGGAAAAGGGAAAAGGGAAAGGGGAAAAGGGAAAAGGGAAAAGGGAAAAGGGAAAAGGGAAAAGGGAAAAGGGAAAAGGGAAAAGGGAAAGGAAAGGAAAGGAAAGGAAAGGAAAGGAAAGGAAAGGAAAGGAAAGGAAAGGAAAGGAAAGGAAAGGAAAGGAAAGGAAAGGAAAGGAAAGGATGGGATGGATGGATGTCAGTTTGGACCATTCACATCTTAACTCTAAAGGGGTGCAAAGGATTTCCCAATGGATTTTCCTCTTTCTTTTGTTTATTTTCTTTCTTTCTAATTAAACTCAAAAAAATTGTGGGTGGAATTTAATTATAGGAAAAATTAGATGTATTTATTTTATTTCCACAGAATCCCAGGATGGTCTGGGGTGGAAGGGAAGTTAAAGCTGATCCCATTTTACCCCTGCCAGGGGCAGGGACACTTCCCACTATCCCAAGTTGCTCCAAGCCCCATCCAGCCTGGCCTTGGAGGCACTTCCAGGGCTGGAACATCCACAGCTCTGGGTGGTGCTAATTGAATTTTACTGCTGGAGTACTTCCATTCCAGGTGGAAAGAGGAAAACCAGGAAAAATCCTCAAAAGTTGTCCAAAACTTAGGAACTTTCTGGTGTTTATATTTTTCTGCCAACCTGAGAGGAAGAGTGGCTGGAATACATTTCCATTGTATTCCGAATTTTCCACCAGAAATTCCACAGAGCCTCCCCATCCAACCTGGCCTTGGAGGCACTTCCAGGGCTGGAACAGCTCTGGGTGGTGCTATTTGAATTTTACTGCTGGAGTACTTCAGTTCCAGGTGGAAAGAGGAAAACCAGGAAAAATCCTCAAAAGTTGTCCAAAACTTAGGAACTTCCTGGTGTTTGGATTTTTCTGTCAACCTGAGAGGAAGAGTGGCTGGAATACATTTCCATTGTATTCCGAATTTTCCACCAGAAATTCCACAGAGCCTCCACCCCCAGCTCTCCTTAGGCTCCTGCTTGGTTTCCACTCCAGGAATTGAAGCCCTGGTGCTCCTGGCAGGCAATCAGAAGCAAGCAGGGTCTCTTGAGTTCCTGCCATTTGTCTTCCTTCTTTGGCAAAAAAAAAAAAAAAATATTGTGGGAAAAAAAAATTAACCCCTTTTTACACCATTAATTATATATATATATTTTTTTTATTCTTCATTCCATGTTTTTTCCAGCTGCTGCTGCTCCAGGAGTGCTCCCTCTGTGGAGCATTTTCCATCCAGGAAAAGCTCTCACAGATGGATTTCCACGCTCAGTCCCTGCCTCTGGAATTTTCTTCCTGGCCCAGCAAAGCCTGGCAGAGCAGGAAAAACACCCTGGGAGTTGTTGGCTGGAATCTCGCTCTAAATCTCGGAGTTTAGAAATTTGGGGTGTTGTTCAAACAGACCACACACCTCAAAACCTCCAGCTCCCATCCTCGAGCGTTTCCACATCCCCACACCTTCTTTGGGAAGCCTGGAATTGTTTCTCCCTGTTTTGTTGCCCCTGTGCCCTTGGAATATTCCTATTTTTCCCCTCCAACTTTCCTTCACCTGCCCATCTTTCTTACCTCACTCTTCCCTGGAATATTTCCTTGTTTATTTGAGTTTTTTTGGTTTTTTTTTTTTTTTTTTTTTTTTTAGATTGAACTAGAGATGTTTAAAGTTTTGTTCTATCACCCAGTTTCTCTCACAAGGAATTGTATTTGGGAATAATATTGGAAAATGAAGGGATGCGCTGAAATCCTTTTATTTTTGAGGTGCTTTGCTGGGGTGTTAAGCTGGATAAAATTAGAATTCATAATTATCAGATTTTTTTCCTCTATTCAAATGATTCTTAAAGCAGGAAGTGGAATGAGGGAGGCAGGAATTCCCAGTTTATCCCGTTCTTCCTAAAATGCTGGGATTTAATAACACATTCCCAGTTTTACCACTGGGAAAGCAGTGAAATGCTGGAGACCGGCAACACCACGGATTTTTATTTTTATTTTTATTTTTATTTTTATTTTTATTTTTATTTTTATTTTTATTTTTATTTTTATTTTTATTTTTTTATTCCTTCTGCAGGACTGGAAAATGCAGTCTTTAAACCGCTCCTCCTGGCTGTGAGTATCTGTGGAAAGTTATGAAATGTTAATTATGTCACTAATTCCAGGTGGAACCCAGGACTGTTCGGGCATGCAGGAACTCAACCCCACATTTGCAATTTCCCTGTAAAACACCAGAAACTCGGGATTCACCTCCATTCCACGTTGTGTTGGGATCTTCTCCCAAAGAATTTCCTTTGGTGGAGTTTTGGTGGGGAATTTTGAGCCCCAAGTGTCCGAACTCAATATTTTGATGGCGTTTCTTGGGCGTAAATTTTGATATTTTGGTGTCGGTTTTGGGCCCTTTCTTGCTGGGTCTTGGCGATGCTCCCAGGGGTCAGCACACAAACACCTCAATTCCTGAGGTTTGGAGGAATTAGGAAATGCCTGGAGGGGCATAATTTGGAAAATCTCGGGATTTATGGGATTCCATTAGCACATAGGGCTGGGTCATATCCATCCTCTCATCCAGCAAATCCTCCTCCTCAGGGCTGCTCCAACACCCAGTTCTCCCTGCCCAAAGGTGCTTTGTGCTCCAAAATCTTGGTCCAAATCCAAAAAGTTTATGGAAAATCATTCCCCCTTCAGGGACTACCTGAAATAACCAAACTGTTTTCCCCAGAAACACCAAAAATGCTGGGTGCCCTGTGCTTCAGCAAAGGTTTTTAAATGGGATTAAAAGTGGCAGGAGGCTTTTAAAAATGGGGATACAGCAAAATTTCATTTAGTCTGATGTTCTGTTTGATGCTGATAGTGGAGAGCTGTAAATAGTAATAAAAAATTCTACTTAAAGCAGAATTTCTGATCTGAGACACAGATAAATCTGAGGCAGAGATAAAGCCCAGCTTTGTGCTAGACTGGACTGAGTCTGGTGAAAACAGAATGAAATTATTCCAGTCCCAGTTTAGCTCTTTCCCCAGTGTTTATGGGGAATCTGAGGCATCATTTCCAGCAGCTGATTGTGCTAAAAAAAAAAAAAAAATCAGCTTTGATCTCGCTGAGCATTCATGAACCACCAAATGAAAAAATGAATGCAAACCATTGAAGGCTGGCCCAGCAGCCAAGGGCTGAGCTGCCCATCCTGGGGAAGTTCATTCCTGGCCAGTTAGGGAGCGTCTGCAGAGGTGTGGAATGAAATTCTGTTTTTGCTGAGTGCCCACAGCCCCCAGAGCCGTTCCTGGAGGAGCAGATGTCCCTCGGCAGCAGGACAGGCCAGGGTTTGTCATCAGGGTTGCCCTCTCTGGGCACTCGTTCCTTCATGGGATATTTTTAAATTAATGAGTTCATAATTGCTGTTAATAACTGGATTTTGATGCTGCGGGATTTTCCCAGTTTCACCCCAGCGCTCACTTGTGGAATCTTTGATTTTTTGCCAAGGTCAGGATTAAATGTGTGAGATGGGATTTCTTGTTGGGACTCAGGTGTTTATCAGTTCTTATCTATTTTACAGTCTCACAAACCCTGAGTTCTGCAGCACTTCACTCTGACACACTAAAAACGGAGCTGTGTCTCTCTCTGCAAGGCCTTTTAAGGATAAACTGTCCCATTAAGAAATGGCACCTCAATTATTTTCAATTTAACCCAATAGCCAATCACTCATGGCCTGCAATGGGGACTTTTTATCCAATTACACAAAACCACCCAAACCCGTGGAGGAGAAGGAGAAGAAGAAGAAGAAGAAGAAGAAGAAGAAGAAGAAGAAGAAGAAGAAGAAGAAGAAGCAAAAGGAGGAGAAGAAGAGGGAGGAGAAGAAAAAGAAGCAAATGGATGAGAAGAAGGAGGAGAAGAAAAAGAAGAACGAGGAGAAGGTGAAGAAGAAGGAGAAGGTAAAGAAGGAGCAGCCTCAACTCAAAACCTTCCACCTTGCTCTATATCTATTCCTACATTCTAAACCCTTAAACTCTGAGTTTCCCCCCTGTGCTATCACACACTTCTATCCAAACTCCACACACACAATCCCAGTTCCATCATTCCATTCTGGAAGCTTCTCCAGGGCCTCAGGTCAGTGCAGTGTTCTCCTGGGGGTCAGTGCCTGCCAGCACAGAAAGGCTGAAATTCTCAGCACAGAAAGGCTGAAATTCCCAGCACAGAAATCTGAAATTCTCAGCACAGAAAGGCTGAAATTGCCAGCACAGAAAACCTGAAATTCTCAGCACAGAAAATCTGAAATTCCCAGCATAGAAAGGCCGAAATTCCCAGCACAGAAATCTGAAATTCCCAGCACAGAAATCTGAAATTCCCAGCACAGAAAGGCTGAAGTTCCCAGCACAGAAAGGCTGAAATTCTCAGCACAGAAATCTGAAATTCCCAGCACAGAAATCTGAAATTCCCAGCAGGAGCCAGGGTTCCCACCCTTCCTGGGCTGTTCTGTAAATGCCACCCCAAACACCCCAAATGAGGGCTCAGACTCAGCCCGTGGGGCCTGGCTGCTCCTCAGGAGAGGAGAGAAATCTCTTTCCCAAAGAATCACCCAGCTTTTTGTTTTTTTAGTGCTTGACATCAATTGCTCCTTTAATCCTCGCCTCTGTACGGGAGTCTTTAAAGGATTCACCATTTATTCCGTGACTGTCGTGATTTTATGAGCTCTTTTCACAACGGGGCTTCCCACAAAGGTTTGAAATCCCTCTGTGCATGCACACCCAGGCAGGGAGGGGTTTATTCCTGTGGGTCCTGGTGGGATAAATTGATAAATTCATCCATCTAAACCCCTTCTCAGTGGGGCTTTCTGACCTCCTCACCTCCCTGCAGGACCACAAGGCTTCCCCAAAACTTGCGGCCCTTCTAATCCTGATTCTGGGCTGGGATTTTGTGATTTCTGTCAAATTTTTAATCCTTCTGGTGGTGTCTCACTGCTCCTTTTCAGTAAATCTCCTTGTTTTGTCCTGATTGATTCGTGGGGATGATTCACAGGCTCTGAGAGCAGCAGACAGGTTGTCCTGTTCTATTCATGGGGATAAATATGGAGATAATTAGGGTGTGTTATTAAATCCTGAGTATCAGGTGAGGGGTTTGGATCTGAACCTTCTCAATGAGACATTTTGACCTCCTCATCTCCCTGCAGGACCACAAGGCTTCCCCAAAACTTGCAGCCCTTCTAATCCTGATTCTGGGCTGGGATTTTGTGATTTCTGTCCAACTTTTCATCTTCCTGATGGTGTCTCTGCTCCTTTTCAGTAAATCTCCTTGTTTGGTCCTGATTGATTCATGGGGATGATTCACTGGTTTTGAGAGCAGCAGACGGGTTGTTCTGTTCTATTCATGGGGATACATATGGAGATAATTAGGGTGTGTTATTAAATCCTGAGCATCAGGTGAGAAGTTTGAGTCTCATGGATGAATCTGAACTTTCTCAATGGGACATTTTGACCTCCTCATCTCCCTGCAGGACCACAAGGCTTCCCCAAGACTTGCAGCCCTTCTAATCCTGATTCTGGGCTGGGATTTTGTGATTTCTGTCCAACTTTTCATCTTCCTGATGGTGTCTCTGCTTCTTTTCAGTAAATCTCCTTGTTTTGTTCTGCCTGATTCGTGGAGGTGATTCACAAGTTTTGAGAGCAGCAGACAGATTGTTCTGCTCTATTCATGAGATCTGTGGGGATAAACACGGAGATAATTAGGGTGTGCTAATAAATCCCATGCGTCAGGTGAGGGTTTTGGGTCTGATGGATGATTTGAGCTGAGTCAGGAGGGTCTGTCCCACTCTTCCAACCTCTGAAAGGAGATTCCTTTCCCTGCCCATCTATTTTTGGGATGGGTTGGCTGCCTCTCCCTCTGTAGGGAACCACTGAATATTTGCTGTGCCTCCTGATAAAACCCAGGGAGATGCTCCCTCTGACTGAAAGAGGGGAGATTAAATTGGGATTTAGGAAGGAATTCTTCCCTGTGAGGGAGGTGAGGAGCTGTGGCTGCCCCTGGATCCCTGGCAGTGCCCAAGGCCAGGCTGGAATAACCTGGGACAGTGGAAATGTCCCTGCCATGGCAAGAATGCACTGGGATGGGATTTTGGGTTTCTTCCAGCCCAGCCCAGTGTGGATTCTGGAATTGCTGGCCCAAGCACTGCCCTGTCTCTGGGGCTGCTGTTCCTTCTTTCCCAGAGGGAATTCCCAGCTCTGCCCTCTCCATGCTCAGCGCTGAGCTCCGGCCCCCACGCCCAGCCCTGACTCAGTCCTGACACCCAGATCTGCATTTCAATCTCCTGCCCCAGCAGTTCCTGCTCCAAACCAGCCCAGGGAGCCTTCCCTGCCCTCACAGAGATTTGTTCCTCACTCCCTTAAAAGTTTTTTCAAACCTCTGGATTCATTGCCTGTTGTTCATTCCTGTAATTTTTTTCTATCCTCCAGCCTCTATCTGAATTTTGGGACACAGTGGCCTGAGGAAATTTGTCCTTGACTCTGACTCAGTGCTCAATTCCACAGCAATTTTCATGCAAAAGCCTAAAAAAAGGAATTTTTAAAATTAATTTTTATGCCTTATTAACCCAAAGAGGAAAACATGGCCATCTCCGAGATACCATGTAGGTAAATAATAAGTGATTAATTCATTAATTTTGTGATTGATTAAGTGATTAATATGCTTAATTAAGCGCTTAATTGTGATTAATTAATTAATTTTCCGGCTCACAGGTTTGAGTCAGACTTTGCAGCTTTTTCAGGGAGTGATCGATGTTTATGCCAACAGAGCAAATTTTAGGAAAAGGATTTTCCTCCAGAGGGTTGTGGGGCACTGGAACTGCTCCTCATGGAATGAGCAAAGCCTCAAGGCTGCCAGAAATCCAGAAGCAGTTTGGACAACATTTTTGGGGAATCCAGGGGCTGGACTGGATGATCCTTGTGGATCCCTGCCAGCTTCAGGATATTTGGGGATTCTGGGACGATAAATGAAATTATGGAGGTGGGAGGAGAGAAGAGAACGTGTGGCAGCGCTCCCAACCCAGCGGTCAGAAACCTCTCAGAGCTGCGTGAGGGAGGTTCCCTGTTGGAGATGCTCTTCCCACAAACGCTGGAAGAGGAAGCGGGAGCAGGAAAGACCGGTGGTGCCCCCTGATTTGTGTGCTGGGAGTGAGAGAGAGGAGCTGCAGCTTCTCCCAAGAGCGTTCCTGCCTTTGCGAGCAGCTCGGCAGCCAGGGGCTGATCTCATAGTAATGCCTTTTTCATGAATCGGTGCTTGGGCTGGTTTGAATATTTACTTTCTGGTCTGAATACTTTCTGGTTTGAATACTCGATGTTTTGAATACTCGGTGTTTTGAATACCCGGTGTTTTGAATACCCGGTGTTTTGAATACTTTCTGCATGACTAATTAATGCCCCGAAATGAGTTAAGCTGCGCTGCTAAACCTCACCCCGTGTGTGCAAACTGCCCTTCTTGGACGTTTTTATCTCGGAATTCTCGGGGAGGGGGCATCGCCTGTTATCTGGAAGCCACTTAGCCGGGCTGGGATGTGATGTCACGCTCTGGAAAATACGGGTGGGGGTTTTTAGCTCAGCCTGCCGGGACACGGACGTGACTCGGCCGCGATAAACCTCATTAAAAACCTGCGAGCAGCAGCGATAGCGAGCCGGGCTGGCAGCAGATGAATCCCCGCGGGCTGGCGGCCGCAGTTTGGCTCGGCTGAGGCTTTGGGAGCGCTGGGCTGGATCGGCCGCTGGTTCAGCCCAAGGGAGGCGCTCCCGGCCGGAGCAGGAGCCGCAGCTCCCGGCACCCTCGGCAGCAGCAAAGCAGAACCGGGAAAAAAGATTTAAAAAAATGGGAATAAGGTTTTTTTAACATTCCACAGGCTGGAATGCTGTTGCTTCACTCCGGGATGGTGCTCGCTCCCGGCTCGCAGGATTCTCAGCTCCTAACTCCCGGTGCTTTTGAGCTCATCCTCTGCCATCCATAGGGGTTTTTTCCTTCCCTCCTGGAGCAAAGCCGAGCAGGATAACCGGCTGATTGTTTGATCTGTCCACGCCAGCCCGGAATAAAATCTCGTTTTTAATGAAGCGCCAAGGAAAGCCGGAGCTCAGCACAATTCCCTGCCCGCCGGAGATCCCAATCTCGCCTTGCCGGCAGAGCGGAGCGGGCGCTGCCGCTCCATGAGCCGGCATTCCCGGCAGGGAGGCGAGCGCAGCCTGCTCCCGCATCCCTGGCTCCGGCATTCCCGGCTCCGGCATTCCTGGACCAAGCATTCCCGGATCCTGCTTCCCTGGATCAAGTATTCCCGGCTCCAGCATTCCTGGATCCCGCATCCTCGGCTCCAGCGTGTCTGGATCCCGCATTCCCGGCTCCAGCACTCCCGGATCCCGCATTCCTGGTTCCAGCATTCTCGGATCCCGCATTCCCGGATCCCGCATTCCCTGCTCCAGCATTCCCAGCTCCAGCATTCCCGGATCCCTCATTCCCTGCTCCAGCATTCCCGTATCCAGCATTCCCGAATCCCACACTCCCGGATCCCGCATTCCCAGCTCCATCATTCCCGGATCCTTCATTCTCTGCTCCAGCATTCCCGGCTCCAGCATTCTCGGATCCCTCATTCCCGTATCCAGCATTCCCGTATCCAGCATTCCCGACTCCCGCACTCCCGAATCCCGCACTCCCGGATCCCGCATTCCCAGCTCCAGCATTCCCGGCTCCTTCATTCCCAGCTCCAGCATTCCCGGCTCCCGGGCTGCCCCGGCCGCCGAGGGAGCGATGGAAAATCCCTGAGCCAGCGCCTGGAAAATCCGTGCGGCAAAGGTGCGTCCCTGTCTCTGTTTAACTCCCCCAAACCTCTTCTTTCTACCCCCTTTCCCTATTATTTTCTCTCTTGTTTTCCCTATTCCTTTCTCTATTGTTTTCCCTATTGTTACAGCGGAAAAAGCGATTATTATATTTTTTTTTTAGCCGGGAAGTCACTCGGGTTGACACGTGCTTAGCAAAACAAACCCGTGCCTGTGTGGGGTTCCAGGGGAAAAATTCCCATTTTCCCTTCGCTCAGCGCTGGCTCAGCGATTCCAGCGGGATTTGGGGACCCCCTCGCTTCCCTCCAGGAGCAGAACGGGCTCATCCCTCGGGACAAACCCCGGGATGAATCCCGGGATGAGCCTCGGGGGGAGCCGGAGGGGTTTTCCATGAGCCCCCCGTTTTGGAACCCTCCTTTCCATTGCAAACCCCCCGTTGTCCCCCCAAATTCCCGGTTTTTTGGGGTCCCAGCCACAGGAGGGATTCTCCGGGTGATGGAGGCGCTGCCGGGCTGGTCCTGCCCCGCTTGGGTTTGGCAGGAGGCTGCCGGTGCGGTTGTCACTGTTTTTAATTTTTAATTTTAATTCTGAGAGCCTCTTTATGGAAATGGGGCTCTTGACAGGTTGTTTTCCGAATGAAAGCAAAGGGAATAATTCTATTTGTTGGGAGTAAAAGAAAGTCACGGTGCTGCTGCTGCTGCTAAAGAGCTTCCTGCTCTTCTTCGTTGTTAATTAAAAATGCTGCTCTTGAAAAACCAATGGAATATTTTGGGTTGGAAAGGATCTTAAAGCTCATCCTATTCCAAACCCTGATGTGGGCAGGGACATGTTCCACTGGTTGCTCCAAGCCCCACCCAGCCTTGGTTTGGATTAAATTAAATTAAAAATTAAATGAATTTCATAGATAAATAATTGTGTTTCCAGTTGTAGCCAGTCTAGGTGCTCTTTCCTGCTTCAGTGGAGGGAATATTACCAAAGTCCTAATAATTATTGCATTCCATTCCTAAACATCACCTGCCAATACAATGGGCTGGATAATTCTTTTCTATATCCACATAATTTCTCCTGTATTTTGGGAATTTTTACTTGGCAATGCACAGGGGCAGGTATGAAAACCTGCCCAAATTGTGGGGGTCCCTGCAGGAATATCCATCATTTTGGTTGATTTTTCCAGTGACAGGAGCCCAGGCTGCGGTTCATTTTTTAAAATCACTTCAAGGTTCATTTTCAGGCCACACCAGCTGCTGGGCTGATGGATTGGGAACTTCCAGTGCACAGAATTGGCATAATAAATGCATTTTCTATATAAAAAATAATTATTCTGTTGCTTCAGAGAGCTTGTTCAGTGGGAATTGTTATAATCCACAGAGATCCCAGCAGGAAGTGGATGGAAATCCCCGGTGTGACCATTAGCACACCTTCAGAATAACCTGTGCTGGATTTTTCCCTGCTTTTATTGCTGTGGAAAAGCTGTTTACAGTGGGATGGGAGGACGTGGCTGGCTCAGAGCTGGCGCTGGTGGTGTCAGGAGGTCAGGCTGGCTCCGAGCTCCTGGAATCCCGCGGATCCCAGAGCTGTGCGTTATTAATAATAACGCATCCCAGATGCGTTATTTTCCTGCTGTGGAAACCCAGGGGTGCCATTGCAGGTCTGGAAGCAGCACAGGAAAATACAAATTTTGATATTTTTGCCTGGTTGTGGTCAGTGCTGAGCTTGCAGGGTCCAGCTCTGAGGGGGATCAGAGTTGGGGATGAGGTTTCTCCACCAGATCCGCGTTGTCTCGGCGGCGGAACGAGCGGAAAACAAATCCTGGGTGACAAAAATGATCCCAAAATGATTTAGCTCATTAGGACGGCTGGGATAAAACGATTCCCGACATCCTCTCATTAGTTATGCAAACACCAAGGACGGGGTTTAACCAGCCCTGCCCTCAGGTCTAACCCCACTGCCTCCCCATGGCCCCAGGAGGTGCCAGCAGGGAGGGAACCCAACCCTTCCCATTCCCACTGGATTTATTTTTTAGGCCAGTGCTGACATAAAAACATCTGAGGAGCCCTCCTGGCCGCGTTACAGTGGGAGGCTTGTTCCCTGTAAATCTAAAACTTTATTTATGCGTCAGCGATCCGCCGGTTCCATTATTGGGCGCTCGCGTGTCTGATCTCCGGGCTGATTTCCTGCCACTCTCGGGTGTAAAACTGAAGGATAAGTTACAACAGAGCCTGGAAACTGAATAAATTATTTGCTTTCAGCTCTGCTCATCCAACAGGGCTGGAGTTTTCCAATGGAAACCCAAGTTGCATCCCACGATTTGTCGATTAATCCAGTTTCTCACGGCCTGGATGAATAAAGGGGTTTAAGGGGGCACTAAAAATAAATGCCGGATGTCCCTCAAGGTGATTTTTAGGAGCTGAGGGCAGGAAGTTCTGACCCCTCTCCTTTTCCTTCTCCTCGTGTCTGTCAGATTGATGTGATGGGATGGGCACAGCAGATCCTTGGGGTCAAGGGATCCAAGGGCCGAGCTGGGCCCTGGGGAGAGCTGGAAGTGTCTGCTGGAGCTGCTGATGCTCTGGCTCCACAAAACTCACCCAGGGAGACCTATTTAGTGGAAATGAACTCATTTAGCTCGAAAACAAACTGTTATTTCAGCCCTGGGGCGGGCCCTGGGTGAGAGGTGCCGTGTCTGCCCTGCTGATTGGGATCTGCCTCTGGAAAGAGATCCCGGCTCGCTGGGAACTCTAAAGGCAGGTGGCAAGGCAGGATTTCTGGTGGCTCTCTAAAAGCAGGTGGCAAGGTAGGATTTCTGGTGGCTCTCTAAAAGCAGGTGGCAAGGTTGGATTTCTGGTGGCTCTCTAAAAGCAGGTGGCAAGGTTGGATTTCTGGTGGCTCTCTAAAGGCAGGTGGCAAGGTAGGATTTCTGGTGGCTCTCTAAAGGCAGGTGGCAAGGTTGGATTTCTGGTGGCTCTCTAAAGGCAGGTGGCAAGGTAGGATTTCTGGTGGCTCTCTAAAGGCAGGTGGCAAGGTAGGATTTCTGGTGGCTTTCTAAAAAGCAGGTGGCAAGGTAGGATTTCTGGTGGCTCTCTAAAAGCAGGTGGCAAGGTTGGATTTCTGGTGGATCTCTAAAAAGCAGGTGGCAAGGTAGGATTTCTGGTGGCTCTCTAAAGGCAGGTGGCAAGGTTGGATTTCTGGTGGATCTCTAAAAAGCAGGTGGCAAGGTTGGATTTCTGGTGGCTCTCTAAAGGCAGGTGGCAAGGTAGGATTTCTGGTGGCTCTCTAAAAGCAGGTGGCAAGGTAGGATTTCTGGTGGCTCTCTAAAAGCAGGTGGCAAGGTTGGATTTCTGGTGGCTCTCTAAAGGCAGGTGGCAAGGTAGGATTTCTGGTGGCTCTCTAAAGGCAGGCGGCAAGGTAGGATTTCTGGTGGCTCTCTAAAGGCAGGCGGCAAGGTAGGATTTCTGGTGGCTCTCTAAAGGCAGGTGGCAAGGTAGGATTTCTGGTGGCTCTCTAAAGGCAGGTGGCAAGGTTGGATTTCTGGTGGCTCTCTAAAAGCAGGTGGCAAGGTAGGATTTCTGGTGGCTCTCTAAAAAGCAGGTGGCAAGGTAGGATTTCTGGTGGCTCTTTGCCACTCTGGGGAGATTTTCACCTCAGACAATCCCTCCTTGTGCTGTAATGGGAGAGCAAGAGCAAAAGCACAAATAAACCCCATGATTATACCACTATTTTTTAAAAACTATTTTGAGTTCCATGATTTTTTTTTTTTTTGTGGTAGTTTGGATTTCCAGCAAGTCCTGTCATTCATATTTTTTCCTACAAAGTGAATAATGCCTCATTTTTTTCCTGTCCTAGACCCATTTTGCCCCTGGTGAGTTTTCTGTGTTTTTGTGGCGTGGTGTGACCTACTCAGAGAGGAGCAGAGCCCTTATCCCTCCGTGGCCATATGTTCCTAGAAATAATCATCATTTTCCACCAGGGCTGCTATGTGGGCTCTTCCCTGTCCACTTTGTTGTCCCTGGCTGAGTTTTTATAAATTTGCTGTGGAAATCTGATGGGCTTCACTGGAGAAATGTGTGTGTCTGGAGGCAGGACTCCTTCCCCACCAACAATAAAGCATTGTCAACCCCATAAAAATCTATTTTGGACATCTGTACGCCCAATAAACCCGCGGTTTATCCCTCGGCACGTGTTAAAACGGGGACAAACCCAGTATAAATGGCTGTTTGTTCATTGCCCAGCAGTGCCTACGTGATCCCAGCTCAGCCCCTGCTCCAGAGATTCCCTGTGAATCCACAATATTCCCATTTATGGGGTGCCAGCAGTGCCAGGGCAGGGAGTTAAGAGCGGGGCTCTCTCCCAGGGGATGCTGCAGATGCTCTGGGCAGGAGCTGCTCCTCCTCCCCGGCCTTGCCTTCGCTGCAAAACTCGGGAAAGCCTCAAAGCTGGGATGGATTTGGGATGATGGCATAAAATATCCCTCCTGCTGCTCCATCGGTGGGTATTCCTGAGGAATTTTTCCAGGGGGCTTCCTAATTTTACATAAATTGCTAAATATTCTCTATAAGTTGCTAATTATTCTATGTAATCTGCTAAATATGCTATAGAAATAGCTAAATATTCTATATAAATTGCTAAATATTCTATCTATATGATCTGCTAAGTATGCCATATAAATAGCCAAATACTCTTTATAAATTGCTAAATGTTCTATAGAAATTGCTAAATATTCTATAGAAATAGCTAAATATTCTGTATAAAATGCTAAATATTCTATATAAATTGCTAAATATTCTACCTATATGATCTGCTAAGTATGCCATATAAATAGCCAAATACTCTTTATAAATTGCTAAATGTTCTATAGAAATAGCTAAATATTCTGTATAAATTGCTAAATATTCTATCTATATGATCTGCTAAGTATGCCGTATAAATAGCCAAATACTCTTTATAAATTGCTAAATGTTCTATATAAATTGCTAAATATTCTATATAATCTGCTAAATATGCTAAAGAAATAGCTAAATATTCTATATAAATTGCTAAATATTCTATATCAAATGCTAAATATTCTGTATAAATTGCTAAATATTCTATCTATATGATCTGCCAAGTATGCCATATAAATAGCCAAATACTCTTTATAAATTGCTAAATGTTCTATATAAATTGCTAAATATTCTATATAAAATGCTAAATATGCTATATAAATTGCTAAATATTCTATATAAAATGCTAAATATGCTATATAAATTGCTAAATATTCTATATCAAATGCTAAATATTCTATAGAAATAGCTAAATATTCTATATAAATTGCTAAATATTCTATATAAAATGCTAAATATTCTGTATAAATTGCTAAATATTCTATCTGTATGATCTGCTAAGTATGCCATATAAATAGCCAAATACTCTTTATAAATTGCTAAATGTTCTATATCAAATGCTAAATATTCTGTATAAATTGCTAAATATTCTGTCTATATGATCTGCCAAGTATGCCATATAAATAGCTAAATACTCTTTATAAATTGCTAAATGTTCTATATAAATTGCTAAATGTTCTATAAAAAATTGCTAAATATTCTATATAATCTGCTAAATATTCTATATAAATTGCTAAATATTCTATCTGTATGATCTGCTAAGTATGCCATATAAATAGCCAAATACTCTTTATAAATTGCTAAATGTTCTATATAAATTGCTAAATATTCTATATAATCTGCTAAATATGCTATAGAAATAGCTAAATATTCTATATAAATTGTTAAATATTCTATATAAAATGCTAAACATTCTATATAAATTGCTAAATATTCTATCTATATGATCTGCTAAGTATGCCATATAAATAGCCAAATACTCTTTATAAATTGCTAAATGTTCTATATAAATTGCTAAATGTTCTATATAAAATGCTAAATATTCTGTATAAATTGCTAAATATTCTACCTATATGATCTGCTAAGTATGCCATATAAATAGCCAAATACTCTTTATAAATTGCTAAATGTTCTATAGAAATTGCTAAATATTCTATATAATCTGCTAAATATGCTATAGAAATAGCTAAATATTCTATATAAATTGCTAAATATTCTATCTATATGATCTGCTAAGTATGCCATATAAATAGCCAAATACTCTTTATAAATTGCTAAATGTTCTATATAAATTGCTAAATGTTCTATAAAAAATAGAACATTCTATATAAATATTCTATATAATCTGCTAAATATTCTATAGAAATAGCTAAATATTCTATATAAATTGTTAAATATTCTATATAACATGCCAGATATTCTATAAAACAGCTAAATATGCCACATAAATAGCTAAGTACTCTCTAGAAATAGCTACATATTCCATATAAGCTGCTAAATACTCTATATAAACTGCTAAGTATTCTCTATAAACTGCTAAATATTCTACATGAACTGCTAAATGTGATAGGAAAAGATGACAGGAATTACCTCACTTATAATTAAAATTTTATCACATTTTCCTCTTATGTCTTTTATTGGTTTAATGCCAATTACTCCTGTATTTTATCAAATTTAGGGTAGTTTTTTTGTTTTTTCTTTGCATTCTCCTCCTCTACAAGTGCCTTGAATAGAATAACATAAATTCCTCTCATGGAATTCTGCCTGCAATGATTTCCTATCAGTCTCCCTGAGCTTTTGTGTGGCTCTGCTTTCATCTCCAGACAAATTCCGGCTCTCAGGCAGGTGCCTGGCTCGCTGTGGGATGATCCCTGCGGATACTGCAGGGATTTGGCTGGAAAAATGGAAATATTTCAGCACCAGGCAGGTTGCGGAATTCCTGGGGTTTGTCCCGAGGAGGGAGTTAAGTGCTAAAAGAAAAAAAAAATTAAAATTAACAGAGGAAATTATTGGGATTCAGGATTGGTTTGCAGTGCAGGGAGTAAAAGGACTCTGGAAAATGGGAAGTATGGAAGGAGAGTGTTTTCCTGGTGGTTTATATCCAGAAATGCTGAAGGCTGCACACTCCTAATCTTGCCTCATTTTGAGCTTATTAAATGTGAGTTTTAAATACCCTGGGACAATTTTAAACAAGTCCTCAAAAATTTGCTTTCTCAGGAAATTTCGTGAACTGCTGCTGTTAGTCCTTCGTAATTAATTAATTGATTTGCTTACCGATAATGTTCTCCTCTGAAATAGTTGGAAATTTTAAACTCAGCCCCTGTTGCCTTTCATTGTTGTTATTCCTTGGTCCAGGCAGAGATTCCCAGCTGGAATCACCTCTCAGGGTCACTCCAGTGTTTGCCAGCTCTGCTCCTGAAGTGCAGCTTGGGGTGATTTCAGCTCACCGTCCTTCTGTGCCACAAAATTCACACTCCTGTTACAGAAATCAGGGATTTTTGGGTCTGGCTGGTGGAGGGAAGGGCTCGACGAGCTCATTTTTGGTGATTAATCACCTGCAGGATGGATTTTTTTAATGTAAATATTGTGTGTCTGGAGGAGAAGGTGAATTTATGCCACAAGTGCATACCACAAAAAAGTCACCTGAAAATGAGGTTGGTAGAAAGGGGAAGGACAAACAAACCAAAATATTTTCCATTAAACCCCTGCATTTCTCTTTGCCAGCTCCTGCAGATTTTAATTTATTTATTGTTCCACAGCAACAAACACAATTTTTGCGTAAACAAAGCAAATTCCGTCAGGTTACTCTTCAATTTTTGAGGAATTGAATAAAACACTTTAAAAAAAACTTGAAAAAACACTGATTAAAATTTATTAATGAAATAAATCTGGGCAGATGTGCTCCAGCAGCGTTCCCAAAGAGCCCTGGTGGCACAGGGGACAATGGCTCTTGTCCCCAGAAGAATGGGAGCCCTTGATGAGGTGTCAGCATCTCCAGACCTCGCTCTGTGCATCTGCTGCTCGAGTCATGGGGTCCCGTGGGCTCTCCTGGCCAGGATCCCGAACGGCAGCGCTTCAATTCCACAGCCCAAATATTGATTTAATGGGGGCTCTGCACGCGCAGTTTATTTAGAGTTGATTGGTGTGTTTGTACAAGTGAAATTTGTTTGAGCGTCCCCACATAAAGGCTTGTGGTAAATCTAAATATATGAAATAAAATAGACCATTTTAACTTCTAGGGTTTTAATTTTTTTTATATTACTCTGTTTTTTATACAAATTTGGCCGATTTTGTTGTGTTATTATGTATATTTAAATATTTAATGAGGTTGAATTTATTTTTGCACGTTTTATTTTCTCTACACCTACCAAGCTCTTTGTTTTTGTGCACGCCCAGCCTTTCCCAACCTTCAATATTCCACCACAGGGAGTTTGTTTTCCCGGGATCCTCGTGCTCCTATAACAAGATTCTGAAGGCAAACCAGTGCAGGGCTGGATTTCACAGAAATCCCGGCTGCTTTTCGGGCTCTCCTTCTTCCCAGACGTACATTTGGGGCTAAACTGCCGGGGAAGCAGATGCCAGTCTGCAGATATTAGGAGTTAAACCCTCTTGAGATGTCTCCATGCTCTTAAGGAGCTTCCAGCCCTCTCCAGGGAGATCCAAGGGGCGGGAGGAGAGGGTGAGCGCGGGGCTGGGATCCAACGTTGGGAGCCATCCGTAAATCCCAAATCTGGGCCCTCGGGATGCCCGCTGGGATTTTGTGGAGGGGTTTTCCAAGGAGGTTGTTTGGTGGTTAAGAGGTTTTTGGGGTGTCCATGGAGGTAGGGATGAAGGGAGGTTTGTGGGGAGTGAAAATGTTGTGGGTCCGTGGCATCCCAAGGAAAGGTCAAGCGGCCTTGTCCTCCTTTCACCTCCTGTCTCTGCTGGGTGTGTCCATCCATAGATAAAAATACAAAAAAATACATCTAAAATATCTATTTTATCCACCTAAAATATCTATTTTATCCATCTGAAATATCTGTTTTCTATAGCTCTATAAAACCTGCACACAAATACAGACAGCTCCATATTGGTCAGTTGGCCTTCAGTGGTGGAGAAGGCTTTAAAGTTGTTTTTCCAGCTGCGTTCTAAGGATGGAAAAAAACCCAAAAGTTTCACTGCTATTAAGTTGTTTTCAGTTTGTATCTACCAAGCCATGCTCTGCTTAAACATTTAACAGGGTACAAAGCATCTTTGGGACATTTAACAATTTTTAAAAAAATTAATATCACCATCTTCATATTTTTTCCAGATAACAGATATTTTAAACAGCTTTTACCTTGGGTTTAGATCTAATATTCAAGTGGTAAAAGGGAAAGAAGTGGTTTTTCAGTGGTTTTTATCCTTGGGAGTGTTTTTTTTTTGTGGAATTGCTTTATGGAGAAAATTTTAATTTAGGCAACTAAGAGTGTTTTTAATGAATGAATATTTATCTGCTTTGAGTTTTTTATCCACTAAAATATTTTATCTGGAAATGACATTTGGTGTTGTTTGGTTTGGTGTTCAGACAACAAGGCCTTGGCTCTTTGGGTCTGGCAAAATAAAAATCTTGAGCCTGACCCAGTTTAACAGCAAATTCCCAGCAACATTCCTGGCTCCAAAGACACCACATGCCCCATGTCTGTGGAAGCTGATTTTTACAACTTTGGGTCTTATCCTGGTTTGTAATTCCATTTTTTTTCCATGGTTGGGACACTTAAGAGTTTTCTCTCTTCCTTTCTCTGTGGGATTTTGGGTTTTTTTGGTGTCTAATGATTGGGCAAATCACTAGATTTGAGTGCAGAGTTTCTTTGGCTGAGGTATTTGGAGGATGTTCCCATCACAAAATGCTCATTGACTTCCCAACCTTCCCTTCCTTTCCAGCCTGGCCAAACGCCCTGATGGATCCAAGTGAGAAATTGTGTAACTTGAACAAAATCCTCTTTTCCCTAGGGAACCATACTGAAAATGGGACCTGAAGGATGAAAAAGGGGAAAATAAGCAACACCACGGGCTGGATCCAGTTGGTTTTTTCCTGTCTGCAGTGAAAGGGGACTGGGGGAACCATGGGGTGGGATTTGAGGTGGGAACCCCCCATGGATGGAGCTGGGCCTTGTTTCTCCCCTCACCTTAAAAGTCTGCTCGCAGTAAAACTTTTTAGCGCTTCTAATAATTGAAAAGTCCTGATTTCCTCGCTGGAATTAAATGCCTTTTAGTGGATTAGTTTGAACCACATCCACTAAGAGCTTGATCATCTGCCAGCCCCGAGAGTTGGGCCAAAGCTTTGTAAATTAATGAGCTCAAGGTGATTAGGACAGGTTGGGTGCTTTGGACCCTGCACCAAATTGTCCCCGTGCAAGGTGTGGAGCTCTGGGCGTCTGTCACTTCTTTTTCCCATTTTCATTTGGGTTCCTGGGCTGGGAGGGCGTTTTGGGAAGGGATTTTCCTGACTTGGCTGCCAAAACCATGAAGGGAACCGTGTGATGCCGCATGAAAATAATATTGAGGTCCCAAAAGTAGAAGCAACATCATAACCACACTTGTTGCTGGGATAATTCCAATTCCAGTCTCAATCCAAGGATATTTATCTTTGTATCCAGGATCAATCCACAGGATGTTTTATGGGAACATGAAACACCTGAAACCTCTGTGGGAAGGGGATTTTAAGTCTTGCAGCTGCATTTTTGTGTGAATGGAAAAATGTCTTGGGACAAATATGTTGGTTCATCTTTATTTAAAGTGTGGGATTTCCACAGAGTTTTGTGGGTAGTGGAGCAGCTTCCCCATGGATTCTTGGCTCAGAGTCAAGGAGAGGAACTGAGCTTTTAGTACCCAACAGGGCAAGTTGTGGGGATGGCTTCAGCACACATTTCATCTGTAATTTCTTTCTAAAAATGTGGTAACTTGCAGTAAAATGTGGCTTTCCTTGGAGGCAGGGAAGAATCTGGTGATGGAAAAACGAAAAGTGTGCACTGCACATCTGAATTCCCACTGTGGTTCCAAGGACAGTTTGATGGGTTTGAGAGTGAATGCCTCATTCCCAAGGCTGATCCCACACCTGCCTGCTGCTTTGCATCCTGCATCTTCAGGAAATGAGAGCAATTCCAAACTGAGTTTAGTTTAAACTCAGTTTAGATTTTTTGTTTAAAATTCCTGATAATCGTGTTCATTGGTGCCAGTGTTTATCCTCAGTTTTTCTTTCTGATCAACATCCATGGAGGAGGGCTGGAATTAGAGAATTCTCTCCAATCCAAACCATTCCATAACTCATATTATCGTTGCTTTTCCAAGGAAATTTTTCCTCACAGCTCTTCCCCTGTTTCTCTGAGGACAGTTTATGCTGTTGGGTATCAGAAGCTCTCTGGAGAGGGGATTATTTTCAAGGTGATCTGTCCTGCAAAGATTCCCTGTGCTTCCAGCAGCTGTCAGCAGGATCTGGCAGGGCTGGGTGAGCGCCCTTGGGTCTGTCTGAGCTCTGTTTGTTGGATTTTTCATGTTATTTTGAAGTGGTTTGGGTAAGAATTGAATATCTGCTTATTCTTTTCAAATCCAACATTCCTGCAGCTCACCTGGCTGGATAATACAGCACTTCCTGAGCTGGTTTTGGGTCTCTGATGTGTAAAATTGAGCACTGAGGTTGCTTAAAGAAAATATCACCAGGTTTTGGCTGCTGGTGATGAGAGAGAAATTTCCTGAGTCCCTTCATGGGTGGGACCTTCTGTGGCAAATCCTGGGGTGAGAATTTGGATTATCCCTCAGGTGAGACCCCACCTGCAGAGCTGCCTCAAGCTCTGGGGTGGAGATGTTGGTTCTGATGTTGGTTCTGATGTTGGTTCTGATGTTGGTTCTCCAACATCAGAAGGTGCTGGAGCAGATGCAGAGGAGGCCCTGGAGCCCCTCTGGAGCCAGGCTGGGAGAGCTGGGAATGTTCCCCTGGAGAAGGGAAGGCTCCAGGCAGAGCTCAGAGCCCCTGGCAGGGCCTGAAGGGGCTCCAGGAGAGCTGAGAGGGGCTGGGGACAGGGATGGAGGGACAGGAGCCAGGGAATGGCTCCCAGTGCCAGAGGGCAGGGATGGATGGGACACTGGGAATTGTTGGGAATTGGGAATTCCTGCCTGGGAGGGTGGGCAGGCCCTGGCACAGAGAAGCTCTGGAGCGAGTCCTGAGGAGGCCACGGAGAAGCTCCAAGCACTGGAGATTCTCTCTGGGGACAAAATGCAGCAAAATAATTGTTCCAAAATCTCCTTTTCTTACCCCTCCCTGCCTTCTCCCCATGGTGCCTCCCAAATCCTGATGCTGGGCCAGAGCAGCACATGGAATTGTGGATGATGGCTGGAGAAGGGAAGGCTCCAGGGAGAGCTCAGAGCCCCTGGCAGGGCCTGAAGGGGCTCCAGGAGAGCTGAGAGGGGCTGGGGACAGGGATGGAGGGACAGGAGCCAGGGAATGGCTCCCAGTGCCAGAGGGCAGGGATGGATGGGACACTGGGAATTGGGAATTCCTGGCTGGGCTGGCATTCCCAGAGCAGCCCCTGGATCCCAAGGCAGCACCCTGGGGTGGTGGAAGGTGTCCAGGTAGGAACTGGATGATCCCCAGGTCCCTGCCCACCCAAACCATCCCACTGTGGCTGGAGGCTGCATCTCCCACCCCATTCCGTGCGCTCCAGGTGTGGGAATCGAGCGGCTCCTTGGGAATGGCTGGGCCGGGAGCTCCTGCCAGAACCTCTCTGGGTCTGTGCCCTGATTGAAACACATCCCAAAGAGCCCCCACTGGGTTTCTGCTCTGAAACTGATGGGGTGATAAGGTGGGAGCTGATGGGGTGATAAGATGGAAGTTGTGCCTGGAGCTGGACATTGAGGTTCCTATGAACCCTCAGGAAAAATGCTCTTTTGTTCCCAGTTTTGCACAGGAAGCTCATTTTGGCTTCTTTTAGTATCACAGCTCCATCTGGCAGGGAGTCAGAGCTCCAGCTCCATGACCTCATATCTCTGGCACAGAGCTCCACAAAGCAGCCCCTGATAAGAAATGAAAAATGTGAAGTATCTGCAAGGCTGTCATAACAGGACAAGGTTGTACAGCACATTTTTTATTTCTCCTCTTCCCCTTCGAGGTGAAAAATGAATTTTTCTGAGCTGTGATCAGGATTCCAGAGGATAAGCAAAACCAGGGGGGAAATTCTGGGTTTTGCTCTGTCCCATCTGTGGCTGTTGGGGCTGAAAATCCACCTGATCTCCCAGAGTGGTGCCTCCACCTCCACATTTATCAGGGAATTGGAGCCACGAGGGGTGAATGAATGGATATTTTCATATTTATGTTCATATTTATGGCTGCCTTGCATAAATTTAGGAAGGGGTCTTAAAGCTCATCCCATTCCAGCCCCTGCCACTGGCACCTTCCACTATCCCAGGTTGCTTCAAACCCTGTCCAACCTGGCCTTGGAATTTTACTTTATTTTTATTATTTTCCTTCTGGTATTTTAAAATTATTATTTATTGAAAACTCTAAAGCAAAGACTTAAAACATTGATTATTTCCTATTCTGAGGCAGACAATTTTCATGGCCAGGCTGGGTGAAATTTTAGGATTTAAGGTGTGGAAGAAACAAATTCCCTGTGGAGGAATGAGAATTTTCCTGCTTATCTGTTAATTCTGTTGCATAGAGGAGAAGGCCTGGATTATAAAAACAAAACCAAACTGTTCAAACTTCTCTTTGTTATTTTTATTTTTTAAAATTTAATTCTCTGACATTCTGACCTGGAGCAATGCTTTTGGTAAGGTGATTCTGGTAAACAAAGAGCACACACCTGAGCAGAGGTGGGAAATTGTTCCCTAATTAATCAATTAATCCCTAATTAATTCCTGGTGCTCCTCCCACTGCTGGGTGACTTTAAAGGAGCTCAGGGAGCTCCTGGTCCTTGGTTTGGTCCTGCTCACATTATCCTGCTGCTCTGGAGTCCTTTGGTTCCCTGCCTTCTACAGAAAGGTAGATTTTTAAATCACTTTTTGATTTGTGATGGGTTTTTTTGGAGAAGATGAGGGACCTGGATGGTAAAGGAGTAGCTGGGACTGCTCTGGTTGGGCTCCAGTGCTTGGGAACACAAAATAATTAATTTAGGAATTATGGTGTTCAGAACTGTGGCCTCAGCTATGAGTTTATGTGTAGAGTTGCACTGGCGGTAGGAGGGGCCAAGATTTTGGGTGGATTTCAAGATTTCTGCAGGATCTGGGTCCTGTGGGAGCTGCTCCCTCTCAGGCTTTGCAGGAGGATGCTCCTCCCCCTGAATCCTCAGGTTTAGCTTTTATATTTTTCAGAGTTTGCAGCTTTAGTATGCAGCTCTGAGCTTCACATTCAGCGTTGCTGAGCTCTGTGCACAGAGCAGGGAGACAAAACAATTCCTGCTCCAGCTGGGCACCAAGGACAAATGACCCAAATCTCAGCCCCAAGAGCACAAACCCCGTGGGCTGGAGAGAGAAAAACAAGCAGGGTGGGACTGCAGGGGCTGAAGCTGGGATGGGACAATGAACTGCAAGGTGCAAATGGAGCAGAACTGATCCCAGGGACAGAGCCCGGGAGCGCTCGTGCATTTTGGGGCCATTTTGGTTCATCTTGGGTGCAGCCCTGGCTGGGCTCTGGTGCTGCCCAAGGTGGATCCAAGGAGGAGATGCTGGGAATGAATCCCTGCTTTATTCTGGGACTCTGCCCAGCCTCTGTTCCAGGGCATTGTATCAAGGCATCACCACCACTCCAGGCCTCAGTGTCCCTCTGGAGCTGGGATTTGAGGCCAGTGGGATTTCCTGCTGATTTCAAGGAAAACAGAGCAGCTGAAATGTCTGCTCCTGGGAATTTCTGGTTTCCACCTGGTTTTTCAGTAATTTATTTTGGAATATATTAGCAAATCTTCCTGACTTCCTGGCTTCTGCTCCCTTTGCATCTTGCAGTTCATTGTCCTGGGCCTGGGCAGCCCAGGCCAGGGCCTCACCACCCTCACAGGGGAGGATTTTTCCCAATGTCTCGTCCAATTCTCCTCTCTCTCAGTTTAAAGCCAAAAGTTGTGCCTGCCCCTGGATCCCTGGCAGCGCCCAAGGCCAAGCTGAATGGGTTTGGAGCCCCCTGGGACAGTGGAAGGTGTCCCTGCCATGGCAGGGGTTGATTGGGATGGATTTTACATCCCTTCCAACCCAAACATTCCATGATTTCTTGGATTTTTATCTTATAATATGAATCCTGATATTAAAATATAGGGTAGTTATAATAATATTCAATTAGATGTAACAATAAATTGTAATATTTTCATATATAATCATTGCAACCACACTGGCACTCCCAACTGCAGGCCATCATTTCCAACTGTGACCAGAGCTGACCTCACTCCTGAGTTGGCTGGAAGTGCTCAATGTTCACAGAAATAAGAAAATTTCTTTTTCTAAATATCTTTTTTCCATTATTGGTTTGAGATATTTACACAATTAGACATCATGGCAATTAAATTAGTGTTTCAGTGCCAAAAACTTACTGTTGGGTAGCCTGGTCATTGATATTAGCAAGTAATCTACATTTTTATCTATAATATCCTTGGAAAGGCCATCATTCCCTAAAGGAATCCTGGTGTCATTGATTTTTTCCATGAGGCCTCGGTGACCTGTAAAAAAATTAATTAAAACGGTGGCACAAAAATTAATTTGGAATTCCTTTTATCACACCTGTTTCCATGTATCCTCTGAACCAGTGGATTTTTGAATTTCCAGCCCATTTTCTAGTTAGTCTGTTGGCTTTAGGGAGCAAATTTTCATCATGCTTTAGTCTAGGCTGTTTTAATTTAAGTTTTTTCTTTTCTGTAATGTTGTGAACTGGCCAGGTTGTGCTCTCTGCTCTGTCTTGCATAATCTGTGTTGATCCAGGAGCAATCCTTTGGTATTCTCAAGATTCCTACACCCTTCTGGAGGTGGTTTCTCAGTGATTAGGGAGGTAAAAAATAAATATAATAAAATATAATTATGTCAGCATATTGCTTGAGTTGAGAAACAAAGCCATACAAAACTTTGGTTCAAATATTTTAAATTTAAATGGGTTTATTTTGTCTTAAGTATTCTTTTGGGGTTTTTGTGGTCAAACACGGAAGTGTTGTGGAATAATTTTCTTGGAAGCCTCTTTTCTCTCAAGGAAAAGCAGGAAGAGGTGCCCTTGGAGGATCATTATTTACAGTGATATTTGTTACTGTCAGCATGGAAATAATTGGCAGAAAAGGTCAATTTGTGAGAAATCAGCAGCTGAAAAGTTTGAGTATTTTCAACGTTTCCCTGGTCAGACACAAATTCCTCCATGAATTTGGGGCAGGGTGAGAGCAGAGATCAGATCTGATGGAAACCAATAAATCACAGGGATGGAACACGTCAGTGGTGACACAGGGAACGTTATGGATTGTGGCCTGTGGAATTCCAGGTGATTCATGAGGGAAAATGAAGCCATGGTGAAATCAGGGGGGCACATTTTGGGGAGCTTTTGTGCTTTTAGCATGTTCTGGAGGTGAGTGTTTGAGGCAGATGAGTTGGAGCACGATTTTGAGGGATTCTCCTTACAAGATAACATCTCTGAGCTGGCAGACTCCTGAATTCCTGGTGATGTTCCAAAAAAGCCTTGGGAAAGTGGACTTGGTCATGCCAAGGGGATGAGACATTCAGATCTAGCACGGGGCAGGGCGGATGAGGAGAGGTTTAAAGTTTAATTAACACCAAGGAGGGGTTCGGTTTTTAATTGATGTGCCACAAAAAGCTTCTGTTTTCCTCATTTGGTTATGGGGTGAGGTGGAAAGAGATGTGGGGGCCTAAAGGGGCTCCAGGAGAGGGAATTTGGACAAGGGATGGAGGCACAGGAGCCAGGGAATGGCTCGCACTGCCAGAGGGCAGGGATGGATGGGAGATTGGGAATTGGGAATTCCTGATGGGGAGGGGCTGGGCTGGGATTTGCAGAGAAGCTGTGGCTGCCCCTGGATCCCTGGAGGTGCCCAAGGCCAGGCTGGAGCAGCCTGGGATGGTGTAAGGTGTCCCTGCCATGGCAGGGGTGGAATTGATGCCTGGAGAAGGCTGCCCAAGAACAGAGCTAAAGAATAAAGCAGGGATTCATTGCCAGCATCTCCTCCATGGATCCACCTTGGGCAGCACCAGAGCCCAGCCAGGGCTGCACCCAAGAGGAACCAAAACGGCCCCAAAATGCACGAGCGCTCCCGGGCTCTGTCCCTGGGATCAGTTCTGCTCCATTTGCACCTTGCAGTTCATTGTCCCATCCCAGCTTCAGCCCAGGCAGTCCCACCCTGCTTGTTTTTCTCTCTCCAGCCCACGGGGTTTGTTGTAGTGGAGACAGAGACAGCACAAAGCAACACACTCCATTTTCAGAAGGCTCCAAATGTGCTTTTTATACATTCTCACAAAATTTCTAAGTTTACACTTTACTCATTGGTCACAAGAAGCAAAGTGCCCATTGGAATAGGCAGCTGCAGGTTTCACTTATTTCTCTTTCTTTCTTGGTTTCTATGTCAAAGACCTTGGTAGAAAATTCTTTCAGGGGTAAAACTGGATCCTCTTCAAAATTCAGAATTCTCTGTGGCTCCCAGAAGCTGCTGTAAAACCTCTCCCACAGCTGTTTGTGCTCTTGGGGCTGAGATTTGGGTCATTTGTCCTTGGTGCCCAGCTGGAGCAGGAATTGTTTTGTCTCCCTGCTCTGTGCACAGAGCTCAGCAACGCTGAATGTGAAGCTCAGAGCTGCACACTGAAGCTGCAAACTCTGAAAAATATAAAATCTAAACCTGAGCATCAGAAAGGGATCACCTTTAAGGTCCTTCCAACCCAAACCAGTCTGGGATTCCATCAAAATTCTTCCAAGCACTTGGGTTTGTCTCCATCCTGAACATCCCACCCCCTTCCCAGCTCAGCTCCTGCTCCGTTTCCCTGCTGACCTCAGGCAGTGTCCAGCCCTTTGTCCTGGCTCCTGGCCGTGTTTATTGTCCTTCACTCCCCTGATTTTTATGCTTATTTTCATTTTTTATTTTTATATTACCCAAACCAGGGTTTTCCCTTCTCATGGGGACTGAGTGTTGTCCTCGTGACCCTCAGGATTTATCTCATGAGCATTCCTGGAAGATCCTCAATTATTTTCCCATCCCTTTTTTTCTGAGCCCATTTTTAGGAAGCTTTATTCATGCCAGCATTATTTCTGCCACAAACCAGAAATATTCTGCTTATTGTGAATAAAATGCTGTTATTTTGGAAAAGTTTCTGTTATCCAGGCACTGTAATTTCTGGGAAATTCACTTTTTCTATACTTGGGCACTGTTGTTATTTGCAGTTAACCCTGGATAAACACAGCAAATAATCCATGAGCTCCAGGGAATTATTCCTGGTGGGTTGAAGCAGCAATTGGATGAAAAAAAAATCAAGAACCTCCAAAAACCCCTAAAACCCACCATAACTGAAAAAATAAATGAAAAAAATCCTGAAACAACCACAACAAAATAATCCTTTTGTGACATTGCTTAAAAATTATAAGGTTTATTTTGGGGTGAGATCCATTAGAATGAGAGCCTGGTTCTCTGCTGACAGAACTGTTGAGTAGCTTGGTTTATTTTCTTTATTAAATAAATATTAATATTAAATAAAATAATTGAATTAATCTATTTACTCTTACTGAAAATAAATTTGTGCCTCAGCTTTCTGACCTCCTGGCAGACAATTATGGATCACAGGGATATTTTCCTGTTTAGCTGTGGAATATAACAGGATTTTTCATTCTTATTTTGTGATGTGCCCATAATTTTCATTATGTGATAAATACACATTAAAATTTATTGACAGTGTTTATCTACAAGGGAAATGCAGGAAGGATAATGAACTTGTGTAAGGATGGAATTAAAAATTAAATATACAAAGAAATGGATGATGAGGGAGTGAAACATTCCTGCTTTATTCCTGGAGTTTTCTGCAGTTAGTGCCCTTTATAAATCGTTTCCTCCAAGCTGAACTTGGAACAGCAAAATTGTCCATTTTAGCATCAGAAAAATCAGTTAAAATTAATTCAGTTATTCAGAGCATTTTGTCCATCTGTACATTGTAATGACATAAATGAAAAGGAGTGACTTTCTGCACAAGGGTAAAGAATTTTCTGTGGGAAGGCACCAGGACTCAGCTTTGCAGGACATTGATGTGATAAAAACCAGGGAGAAATCCAAAATTTCCATCTCAGGAATATCTACTGAGACCCCTCATTGTGGTGTTGGAAGTTTGAAACCATCCTGGGAGCTAAAATGGAGATGGAGTTTTACAGCTTCCCATTGTGCTAGGGAGGCGTTTTCTCTTAATTAGAATTTTTTTTCATCATCAAGTTGGAAAAATAAAGGAATCAAATGGCTTTTTCTGTAAGGAAAAGTGGCAATTGGAATTCAAATAACACTGGAAATTCTTATGGAGCAGAGGGTTTGTTTTGGGTTCGGCTGGGTTTTGTTTTTCTGGAAAAATTAATGAAAATTGTCGTGAATTAAGGATTTGTTTACTCCGTGGATTAACTAGACAGCTGAAAGTACATTAATTAGTCAGTTCTCGTTTGGGTTTATTGCATATTATTTAATGATATGTAGCTTTTCTAATTTATACCAAAACAAAGCATACATTAAAACTGGAGTAGGATAACTTTGAGTAAAGCTTTTGGAGGAAAATACCTGAAATTTGGTGTCACAGGATAGAAAATACAAAATCGGGTGAATTTTGCTCTTTAAATATAATTAATTATGGCAATTTCTGCAAAGAGATTTACAGCAAAATTCGTTACAGTCCTTATGGAGCAAAGGGTGGCAGCAGAAATGATAAAATAGAGCAAGAAACACTTATTTATTTGGATTCACAGAAACATGAGCTACTTTATCAAGATAAAAATGAGAATGAGGTACTTATCTAAAGGATCCTTGTAGGAGGCTTGGGTCCTTGGCCATTAGATTTTATGGAGATGTCGGAATTGTACAGCTGGGAATGGCCGAGCCATTCCCAATTCCCAGTTATTTCCCTGAGGGTTGGCCGTGGCATCTTCTCCAGCCTGGTTTGAGATGTGCTCTTTGGAAATGTGGGAAGCAGAGGTGTTGTCCTCCTAAGTGTCCTCTCCTTTTGTGGCTTCCCTGGATTTTTGGTGCCTTGCGCCAACGGGAATTCACGCGCGGGTCGGGAAATAAAAAGTGGGATGAACTCTGGGTGAACTGCCAGGGGAAGGGAGCCCTTGCATGGTCTCGTCCCTGTGTTTCCAGGGCTGGAAAAATGACACATGGTGTTTGTGAACTGCTCTGTGCATATGATAAATTATTTGGGGAGAAAAACACGGCGTTACAGCGGGAATTGGGAAAACCGGGATTCGTTAAAATATCGCGGAATTGAGGAGAGGCAAGGAATAATAACGGTGCAATCAGTGATGGGTCACAACACTCCTCAGAGGGGAAAAGGCTGAAATTTTGGCTGCGTTCACAACAATGGAGCCTCGTTTGCGTGAGGTGACGTTGGCGGGGCCGAGCCGTGGCGCCGCGCGGGGCTCGCTGCGGTGCCTAATCTAGCATGGCAAATGTGCGAGGTGATGTCCCGGAGGAACTGTCACAAATCCCGCCGGAGAGGCATCGGGAGAGCGGGGACACAATGGTGCAGATTGATGTCTGGCTTTATTAAAGCACAGTTTGGCGCAGGAGGGACAGGCTCCCCCTTTCATGTGCCCGTCAGCCTCTAATCAAAGAGTTTCTTATCAATACTTGTGGCGCAAAGATACTGAATGCAGAATTGCAGGGAAATGGCGGGGGGGGAAAGAAAATATCTTTTGGAAGTGCCCTTTTCACCAATTAGATCTGGAGATGTCACTGGGCTGGGGTTTAATTTGGCCCGAGCACGCTTGGTTAATTGGGTAGAACTCATTTTTGTAATAATCAGGAGGGTTCGGAGCTTTGGTGCTCTGCTTTGGCCTCCCCCCAATTATTCGCTGTAACAGTCCCACAGCCAGAGCCAGAATCCTGCCCGTTGGAAAACGATGGGATTGTTTGGAGACCTATTTTCCCCATCATCCCAATGACCCTCCCTTGTCATTTTTTACGACTTGAAATATTTGTTGCTGTAGCACAAATGAAATGTTCCAGGAGTTTACCCAGGATGACCTTGGACTCAGGAGCTGTTCCTCTGACCCTTTAAAAATACTGAGGATCCTCCTGCTCCCAAGGATGTCCCAATTTTCTTGACTTAGTAGAAATTTAACTTTAAAACCTCATCCTATTCTGTTTAAAATGCTACAAGCTGAACCATGGGCTAGAAAAGTGTTTTATTGAGGGTTTCACATCTTGGTTGCAGCTTAGATGATTTCCCAGCTCTTGTCAGAAACACAGAATGCATTCTCCTGTGTTTTTGGATTTCCCGTGTTTCTTTGGCATTGTTTTGGCTTCATTTTTTTTGCTCACACTGCAATATTCTTTCCCTTTTTCCCAGTAACTGGGATGCTCTTGCTTGGTTTAAATAGGAAAGATGGTCCAGGATGATCCCAATTGCTGTTTCCACACGGAGCAAAATTTAATTTTGTGCGTTCCCCTTCCTCCTTTTGCCATGAGAGTTTCCCGAGGAGGAGGAAGGCCATGTGTGATCCACAGAAATCCCATCCCTGCTTTGGGAAGAGGAGCCCTTTCAGCTGCCCCACTGAACTCAAATATTTATTTAGGGAATAATTTAGCTGCTCCCCTCCCCTTGGCCGCCGGAACTCAGCAACTGGGGGTTTTTGCTTCTTATTAGCAGGAAAATCCCAGGATTTCTGTGCTCACGCATGGTTTCCTTATCCTGTCTGTGTGGAGCCGGGCTGTCTGGGGGCTCTCCATGCTCTGAGGTCAGCCTGTGTGCTGAGGGGCTTCCAAAATCCCCAAACTGAGAAAAATCCTGGTCTGCCACATCCCTCCAGGCTTTATGCTCTTTTTGCCTCTCATGCAAAAACCCAGGCCTTGAAATTGTTTGTTGGATCATCCATGTCCATTTTCCTGCTGAGTCAGAAGTGTTCATGGTCACAGATTTGAATATTCCATGTAATTTAAAGGAAGGAAGCTGGTGTCCCTGCACCACACTCATGGAGTAAAATAGGAATGAATTCTGTCTGACTTGGAATATTTCACCTGCTCAGCTTGAAAATTAATTTGCAGAAATTGTATTTTCTTATATCATGGCATGGCTGAATTTCAAGTTCACCTTTTTTCCCTGTCCTTAATCCCAAATATTGAGTGTCTTAGATATTCCAGTAAAATATATTTATTCCATCCCTGTGTTTTTCTGAAGCCTAACTATCCTGAGGATGAATGGAAGTGACATTTTACCCCTAATCATTAAAAGATGGAAGGATTTAAGAAAAGTTTCACTGGTGGGACTGAAATTATGAGTGATTCAGGTTGAAAACAGAAGCCAAGTGCTGGCTGTAAAATAACCTTGGAATCACATCCTGTGAAAGATTAAATTGCATCCGAGGGAAGGCGGTGTGAGAGGGAACATATTGTCCCCCCCTTCACTTCCCCAGGTCCAGGGCTTTTAGCTCAATGAACTCCAGGCTTTGTAATTAGCAGCCAAGGCGATTAGATGGGCCACGTTCCTGGGAGTAATTAGTGCACTAATTGTGTTTGATTGTTTAATTACTCTTGCTCGCTGTAATTGAGGAGAGGCAGCGAACCCCTCTGCGAGAGCTCCAAGAGGTTCCTTGGATACAAGAGCTTTACCATGTCCCATTTTATGGGGAGGGGGACGCACATTTAACCATTCCTGGGGTGAAACTGCCAAGAAAATCCCCTAAATAGCACGTGGAAAAAAGCTGGATTTGGAGGCAATTCATAAAATTCCAGGGTTTTTTTTTCATAACCTTTTGACGTGTGTGGTGGGAACCAAAAGAAATAAATAGAATAGACACAAAAAGGCTGAGCAGGATAAAGGGGAAGGGGGAAAAAGGCAATTAGAGCTGGAGAAGTTGCAAATAGTCCTTAGGATTGTTGTCTGGGATCCGGCACAGCTGCCAGATGGAAAATGTTCCATTGCCATTCTGATTTGTCTTTGGGCAGTGATGACACAGGCAGAGAGCTGGGCTTGGATTTGGAAGCTGGAGGGAGATGAAAAATAACCCAAATATTGTAAATTCAGTCGTGGAAAATCCAACCTGTAGGTTTGTGGGACCTGGAAGAAAGGCAGGAGGAAATTCTGCAGAGTTATTTGGGAAAGCCACGTTGGGGCTGTGCATGAGGGAATTCCTGGAGGGAAGTCTCTGCCTCCAGGAACAGCTCTTCCAGCCTCATCAGGCTGCTCAGAGTTCTCATGGCTTCGTTTCCCACTGAGGAATGATCACCCTAGGGCAGAGGAAGGATGGCCCTGCAGAACAGAAACAGCCTCGGTGGCTTCTCACAGATGGCACTGCCTGGCCATGCTGTGATTGCTGATTTAGGCCTCAGAAAGCCTCCTGCCCACTGACAGGGAACTTTTGCTGGCTTGTTTCAATGAAGGAAGAGTTGATTTAGGGAGCTCTGAGATGGAGGCCCTTCCAAGGGGAAGGATAAGAGGAAATGTCAGGATGAAGTTAGTTGGAACCTTGTAGGAACTTGGAGGTGTGGCCCAGACAGCAAGGAGGAGATGAGGAGGAAGGTTGGGATGAGCTGTCAGCAGAATCATCCCTCCTCCTTGAGGGACAACCATCAGCCTCCCACCAACCAGGCAACTTCCCACTGCCCTGGAAATCCAGGGAGAGCAGGGAAATGCTCCATCTCCCCCTGGAGCAAGGTGGAGGGCCCTGAACGCCACAACCTGTGCCATGCTTGTGTGAGGAAACCCACAGAAATACCCATGAATCAGGAATTCCTTCCTGCCTGGCTTTGGCTGAGTGTTTGTATGGGAAGATTTGGTGTCTGACTCCCTTTTTTTATCCTTCCTGGAATGGTGTTTTTACTGCAAACTTGCAGCAGGCCTAGCTCAGGGGTTTGGTCGTGGTCAGCCAGCTGACCTGAGGAGGACAGAAGGGACAAAGCCATCCTTTAAAATAACTGTCCCCTCCATCAACACTTCTCTCCTAAACCCAGAGCCCTGATATCCGGCCTCCTCTCCAGAGAGGGTTGGGGCCTTCCATTGTCCCCAGAGCCGGTGCCAGCGAGGCCGAGATGTCCCCTCCCTAATGAGAGCTGACAAGTGGGCAACTGGGCGGCTGCTCAGGGCCTCCCACGGCTCATTTGCACCGTGGTGGGGCAAAGGCCAGGCCAGAGTAATCCAAAATGGGAGCTGTAGGAAAGGCATTCTGTGCTGTTCTTGTGAGCCAGCAAGGCCTCCTGGTGATAAGGAAAGCCCTGTATCTCTCCTGAGGAAGACACCAAGGTTGTCACCATTGAGAGAGGTGATGAAGGAAAGAAAGTTAAAAGATACAGACTCCAGCTGGCTCACAGAGTGACCTGGATCCTTGTTCACCCACTGAGAACTTTGTTCCTTTCTTACAACCAATGGGCAGTGAATGTGTATGTTGAGTGAATGTAAATATCTTGAAAAACTATAAAAGCAACATGTCCTATAATAAATCCTTCTCTCTTGCACCCTTCTGATGGAGTCTTGGTGCTTCGTGCTGTGTCACGCTCAGGGAATGGCCTTCCCACCTCTGAGGTGCTGCTGGGGCCGGGCAGAGGGAGTTAACAGGGATGGGATTTCTGTGTCAGCACCCAGGCCCTGTCACAGACTGCCTGCATGATCCAAATGATCCAAACCCAAATGTAGGACTCGTTCTCGGATTCTCTGTTGCTCACAGTGACCCCCAGATGTGCCAGAAATTCTCTTTTCCCAGCCCGGCGCTCGAAGAAGGAGTCAGAGCTCTTCAGTTCTCGCTCTCAAGGTTGTTCATTGTTCCTTATCTATAAAATTCTTTCTCCTGTCCAGCTGAGATCCACTCAGCAAGACAGCCCAGGCACTCTGCCTGCCCCAGGGTGGTGTTATCTTTTTATACTAAAAACTGCCTGTGCAATATTTACAATTACTGCCCAATACCCATCACCTGTGTTAGACAGTGGGCTTCTACTCTAAACCAATCCCAAAGTGCCACCATCACAGCAGGAGATGGAGGCCAAGAAGAAGAAGGAGAAAGGCTGGACATGCCCAGATTCCTCCATCTTGCCCCCTGAACCCCCATTCTGAAAACCCCAAAATCCATGTGAGGAGCCGAGGGAATTCTGAGGGAAAAATTATCTGCCCATGCCTCGTGTCTGCTCTGCCGGAGGAGGTTTAGCCCTGGAGTAGGTGGTGCACCACCAATAATTATTGAAAATAAAAGTTTTGTACAAAATTTGGCTGTTTTAGCTGAAAGTCCTGGACTAAAAGGGGCTTGAATGAAAAACCCTTTATGCCCTTGGTGACGCATTTTAGGGCTTATAGCATTCCTAAAGAGAATCCACCATTGTAAAAAATAAGAATTTTGTAGGATTTTGGGAACCAAACCAAATTTTTGCAGGTTTTAAGACTGTACATCCATATCTATTTAGCTATATTAATATCACCTTCCTTGCATTTTATTTTTATGTGTAACACCAGAGAAAATGGGTGTGCTGAACATTGAATTAATATATAATTAATTGAATATTAAATATATGATAATTGGATATTGAGTTCTTTAGTATTTAATTTTATTCGATGTTGAGTTCTTAAGTATTTAATATTACTTTAATGCTAAATATTTTTTGCCACTCCACTCTCTGTGAAATATCACCATTACCTTAAATGTCATCAAATATTTGCCCCCCATGAAACAGAACTATGTGTACCCCATCTGTTCATACTCAAAATATTCATGGAATATTAAATATTTAGGTTTTTGGCACTGGGTATTTCCATGTTTGTAGAAATTCCTGGTTTTACCCAACCCGTGTGTGTATGGAATGAACAGGTGGAATGTGCTCATGGTGACAAATGGTGACAATAATGGTGGCAGCTGCTTGCCATATAAGGACTTCCCTAAATTACAGGGTTTTAAATTTTGGCCCTGCTTGCCTTGCTCTGGACAATTTTCTATCCCAGAGGATTTTAAAATTGTAATTCTTTGCAATTAAACCTGTTTCAAACAGAAAACGGGGGTGGGGCAGTGAATTCTCTCCGTTCATTCGGGGTTTCTTGCCCCTCATTAGGAGCTGGCAATTAAGGCCCTTGCAATTAGCAGGGGAAGGATGTGGGTGTTTTTAGGGAGGGTTTCTGACACCAGCCACTTTTCCAAACTGATGGCTGAGTGCTGCCACGCGGATTTGGAGAGGGGCCGGGGGAGCAGTCGGTCCCACAAAAGGGACACTGGGAAAACCAACGTATCCAACTGCAAGGCTTTGATCAGTTCTGCAAAAACAAAAGAGTTCTGTGCTTCGGATGAGCAAACCCAACAAATTCCTGTCTCTTTGGGAGGAATTCCTGCCGTTATTTCAACCTTGCTGTGCTTTAACTTAAAATATCACTATAATGGTTGCATTTGATGATATTGGAGGTCTTTTCCAACCTTGATTCCGTGACTGTTTGTCCTTTATGTTGATAATTTTTTAATTATTGATGAGAGTTGGAGTTGACCTGTGATGAGCTCCTCTTTTTGGGATGTGAATCCTCATTTTTTGGTGCTGTAGCTCAGTACCAAATCCTCAATTTTTGCTCCTGATGGTCTCACTGCAAACTGCTGATGTCTTAAAATGAAGAGTGGGGCTTGTGAAGCCTTCCTGGTGTTGTTTGGGATAAAAAAAATAGTCCCAAATTCCAAATTCTGCCTCCAGATCCCACATGGACCCATTTCTTTCATCTTCCACGTGGTTGGGAGAGATTTGTTTTATTTCCTGTCTGCCTCTAATCAGGATTTCACTCTCCCCTGGCTGTGAGGGATCAATGGAGTAAATCCAAAATTCCCTCTTCATAAAGTTAAAGCAACAAAGTTTAAAGCACTGGGCTGTGTGTTATCTTTTTTCCTCATATTATTTATGGATTTCGCTGTGTTTTAATAAAAAATCTGTTTGTAGATAACAGCAGGGACAATGACAACCTTTGTGCTGCTGGTCCTGGGTGGATTTCTGCTGTGGGACAAACATTTGGAGGTGACATGCACACCCTATCGTATCTTTCCTGAAAAAAAAAATCAACAAAAAATAAAATTTATTCGATAATAGCCACCACATATTCAGAGCTGCTCAGCAATTATCTGGGTGTTGCAGATCTTTTGGTTGATCAGGATGGAAAAGCTCATCCCAGCCCTGTGTGTTCTGGATGGATTCCACAGGAAACCGTCGGCTCCAGTCGGGCTCAGCAGCCGCATCCTTTCAGGATTTTCCTGTCCTGTTTGATTTTTGAGGCGCTTTCATAAATTTTTAAGGGTTTCTAATAATCTGAGCTGTGTATTTAATGATTTTTTAGCCTTGTCTGCCCCTGGGTGTCTCCCCACAGCCTGGGGTTGGGATGGTCTCAGCCACGGTACCACAGTGGGTATTGGGTTCTGCTTTAATTAGCTCCCATCAGCCAGGGACTTGGGAAAAGTACACCAAATTATTTATTAATGGCGTAATAAAGGGAATAAACCCCTTTGGGGCATGGATGAGGAAAATCCGATGGTGACTTTGTTTGTAGCTCTGAGATGGAGGCTTTTCCAAGAGAAAATGCCAAGATAAAATCAGGAGGAACCTCGCGGGATCATGGAGATGTGGCCCAGCCAGTGAGGAGGAGGAAGGTGGAGATGAGGTGTCCTGTGGGACCAGCCAGCTTCCCACTGCCCTGGGAATCCAGGGAGATCCTTTCTCCACCTTTTCCAGCGACCTAAATGTGCTGTGGGGGACGGGGTTTTACAAATCACAACCAACCCACTGACTCTGACAGGAAAATCTGGAAAAATTTGGATCCAAAGAGAAAAAATGTTGCTGTTTCCTCCTGAAAAGCAGCATGGAACCAGATTGATGGGGTCATTTTAACTCTATATTATCCATTCCCTTTAACTCCATATTATCCATTCCCTTTAACTCCATATTTTCCATTCCTTTTAACTCCATATTATCCATTCCTTTTAACTCCATATTATCCATTCCCTTTAACTCCATATTTTCCATTCCTTTTAACTCCATATTATCAATTCCTTTTAACTCCATATTATCCATTCCCTTTAACTCCATATTTTCCACTCCTTTTAACTCTATATTATCAATTCCTTTTAACTCCATATTTTCCATTCCTTTCAGCCACACCGTATCCTTGTGGATTTAAGTGTTTCACCTGTGAAAAGACCTCAGATAATTAGGATTTTGGTGTTTGTTGATGCCAAATTAACCAGAGGAGTGTGAGGCTCTGGGATTGGAAAAGACCTCAGATAATTACATTTTTGGTGTTTGATGATGCCAAATTGACCAGAGGAGTGTGAGGCTCTGGGATTGGAAAAGACCTCAGATAATTACATTTTTGGTGTTTGTTGATGCCAAATTAACCAGAGTGGGAGGCTCTGGGATTGGAAAAGGCCTCAGATAATTACATTTTTGGTGTTTGATGATGCCAAATTAACCAGAGGAGTGGGGGGCTCCATGGTTGGGTTGTGGGGACGAGGTGGTGGCCAGGTCCTTGTGGGTTTGCTCTGCTCATCCCTGCTCCCTGCCAGGAAAGATGGATTGGCCATGGAATGGCTGCCCAGGGAGGGGCTGGAGGGATCCCTGCAGGTTTGGAATGACAGCTGGATGTGGCCCTCAGTGCCGTGGCTCACCCTTTGGCTTCTGAGGAGGCCTCAGCACCTCGAGCAGGGATGGAAAGTGCCCCAGCAGTGCTGCCAGGAGAGCAATTAAGGCATGAGGCCTGGTTTGGTGAGATAAATTAGGACAGAGGCTGCTGTTCACAGCTGGAGGTTCAGCACAGTGGTTTTGTTCCCTGTGGGGCTGCAGAACAGGAGCAGCTCTGTCCCTCAGTGGGACAAGGGGGTGTCGGTCACGGATTGGACCCAATGATCTCGGAGGTGTTTTCCAGCCTGGATAACTCTGGCATTCTGTGACTCTGCCTGTTGAAGTGAAGGGAGCGACCCACCTTTGTTGGTTCAGCATCTGATTCCTCTTATTGACTCAATCAGTCGCTTTTATAACCGTGTTAATTAAGTTCATGCATATTGCAAATCCGAGCTCACAACAGGTCAGAGATAACACACCAACCCCTCCTTATGTTTCCAATACCAAGATTTGTGTTCTCAAAACTTACTTTTGCTTTCCCAAAACAGCCAAAGATAGAATATCTACTTGTTATGAGAAAGCTGCCTGAGAACTCTGGTATGCAAGGCTCTCAAGGCCTTCATGTTTGTCACTTTTACTTGTAATTAAAAACAACCTGAGAACTTCTGCTGTTTACAGAAACAGGCTGTGAGAATTTGCTCCTCACAGCTGCCTTCTAAGCTATTTCTGAAAAAATCTCCAACATCTGCCCAGGTGGGGATCTCGGCCGCCGCATGAGCAGGTGCTGGCCGGGCCATGGCCTGGCCACCAAGGCTGCTCCTGTTCCTGTTCCTGTTCCTGCTGCTGCTGCCCGGCCGCGCTCCGGCCGCGCGGAGCCGCGACTTCACCGCCAAGGACATCGTCTACCTCCACCCCTCCAGTAAGTCACCTCCCCCTGACACCCTAAATTGTTGTGAGGGTCCCCAGGACAAGGCCAGAGATGGGAATTGACCCCAAGTTCTCAGAAGGCTGATTTCTTATATTATGATATTATATTAAAAGAAATTATATACTAAAACTATACTGAAGGAAGAGAAAGGAGACATCAGAAGGTGTCATAGACATATCTTATGAAAAATCCTTTTGCTAGGATCTTTTCTCCTGAGTAACTGGGAGGCCTCAGAAATGAAATGTAAACAATGATTATCTGCTGTTGTGGGATGCAACAGGTGCATCTGTGATTGGGCTCATGTGGTTGTTTTTAATTAATGGTCAATCACAGTCCAGCTGTCTCAGACCCTCAAGTCACTCACAAGATTTTATTATCATTCCATTCCTTTCCTTGCTAGCTTTCTGATGAAATCCTTCCTTCTATTCTTTTAGTATAGTTTCAATATATCATTTTCTTTTAATATAATATATATCATAAAATAATAAACATGGAGTCAAGATCCTCATGTCTTCCCTTGTCGGGCTTGCCTGCAAATTCCACATTTGGTGAGCCCCAAGTGAGGAACATTGCCACAAGAAGGCTCAAAAAGAATGAATAATAAAAACCCGTGACAGACTCAGAGAATCTGGCACAGCTGGCTCTGTGATTGGATGTTGAATTAAAACAATTCACATGCCGGGTAAACGATTCTCCAAATCACATTCCAGAGGAGCAAAACGTGGAGAAGCTGAGGCCTCTCATCTTGCCAGGGGAGGGGGTGATGAGGAGGAGGGTGAAGATGCGGCCCTTGGGGCCGTCGAGGTTCAAGGTGCTGATAAATGTGACCCGTTCACCATTTGGCTTCTGAGGAGGCCTCAGCACCTCGAGCAGGGATTGAAAGTGCCCCAGCAGTGCTGCCAGGAGAGCAATTAAGGCATGAGGCCTGGTTTGGTGAGATAAATTAGGACAGAGGCTGCTGCTGAGAGCTGGAGGTTCAGCAGAGTGGTTTTGTTCCCTGTGGGGCTGCGGAACAGGAGCAGCTCTGTCCCTCCGTGGGACAATTCCCAGCGTGCTTCAATCCACCTGATATTTTGTTATCAGCACTGATAAAGCCGCAGTGCTGGATGTGGGCTCTGATTCCAGGGCAGTGAGCACTCCCAGCTGCCATTAGCTCCCTTTGAAGTCAGCACCGGGCGCTTTGGCTGGGTAAACACAGCTGGAACGAGTCCACGGCGACCTGAATGTGCTGTGGGGGTCGGGGTTTTACAAATCAGAACCAACCCGCTGGCACTGACAGGAAAACCTGGAGAAATTCGGATTTAAGGAGAAAAAATATTGCTGTTTTCTCCCAAAAAGCAGAATAAAACCAGATTGACGGGGTCATTTTAACTCTATTATCATTCCTATTAATTCCACATTTTCCATTCCTTTCAGCCACGCCATATCCTTGTGGATTTAAGTGTTTCTCCTGAAAAGCAGTGTAGAACCAGATTAATGGGGTCATTTTAACTCCATTATCATTCCTATGAATTCCATATTTTCCACTCCTTTCAGCCACACCATATCCTTGTGGATTTAAGTGTTTCTCCCGAAAAGCAGTGTAGAACCAGATTAATGTTATATATGGTTATATGGTCATTTTAACTCCATTATCATTCCTATGAATTCCGTATTTTCCATTCCTTTCAGCCACACCATATCCTTGTGAATTTAAGTGTTTCTCCCGAAAAGCAGTGTAGAACCAGATTAATGTTATATATGGTTATATGGTCATTTTAACTCCATTATCATTCATTTTAACTCCATTTTCCATTCCTTTTTAACTCCATGTTTTCCATTCCTTTCAGCCACGCCGTATCCTCACGGATTTAAGTGTTTCACCTGCGAAAAGGCCTCAGATAATTACGAGTGCAACCGCTGGGCTCCGGATGTTTACTGCCCCCGAGGTAACCCAGCCCCATCCCAACCCAAGGGAGCCCCCTTATTCCCAGAAATGTGGAATATGGCATTCTGGGGTTCACCCCTCAAGATTTTCTGTCTCCTTGCAGTGGATGAGGTTGAGGACTTGGAGCTATTCCCTGTTTTCCTCTGGCTCAGCTGGGGGATTCAATCAGGCTGGTGTTGCTTTCCCAAAATTCCAGACTAGTTTGGTTGGGAAGGGACCTTAAAGCTCATCCCATTCCCTGGGCATGGACACCTTCCATGATCCCAGGGTTTGCTGGGATGGAGGTCAGGCTCAGGTTTTCCCGAGGGTTTTGCTGGAATTCCTTCAAATTCAGGTGGGAATAAATAGAATTAGGAGTTGGAGACAATTCCCAACAATTCTCTGGCTGGATCCAGGTGGGAATCAGGATCTGATCCCAGGGAAAAGGGACAGGATGAGAGGGAATGGCCTCAAGCTGAGCCAGGAATGAAATATTTGGGAAAAATTCTTAATGGAAAAGGTTGGTAAGGATGGGAATGGGCTGAGCGGGACAGTGGGAATCGACATTCCCAAGGGATTTCAAATCCATGGATCAGGATGGGAATGGCAGTGCTGGGAATGCTGGGAATGTTCCCGGTGGGATTTCCAGCCTCAGGGATTCCCAGATTCCAGGATTTCATTCCCAACCTGAGAAATGCTGATGGGAGAACCTTGGAAATTTCCCATTCCAGCAAACCAGCTTCGAGCATCCAACCTGGCCCTGGACTCTTCCAATCCAGCAATTCCTTCCTATTTCTCCTGCTGGTTGGATCTCAGGAATCCGGGAGCTTCTCTGAGAATTCCATCCCGGCCCCTCCTCACCCTCACAGGGAAGGATTTTTTAAAGAGTTTTATTGTTTTTAAAGAGTTTTATTTCTCTTACTGGTGAATACAGGACCAGTTTCTGGCTGTGTTCACCTCCCTCTCCCCTACAGCACAAATTCACATTCAGCCACAGCTGAATTTTGGTATTTTATTTGATCCCATAAATCCCCTTGGAGTCTGAAATTGGGAACAGCTCTTTAAAAACCCTTTAATAAAACACTCAAATATCCAAATCTGAGCTGCCCAGATCTCCCCTCCCTTCAGTTCTCTTCTGAGGCAAAGAAGAGAAACAAAAACATCACAAACCATCGCGATTATCCGCAGCCCCTGTGAATCCCATTTAGCTGGGTTGTTTTGGGATTTTTCCCTTTGGGAAATGTTTATTTTGGAAGGAGATGACCCTGCTGTGTTTGCAGGGTCGTTATCAGCCCAGAATTTGCTTCCTTTGAGCTCAAATCAGCAGCAATAAATCCCTCAGGCTGGCTGGCATGGCAGCACCCCAATATTCCCAGATAAATCCTTGTTTGGACAGGAGAAAGGGGCAACAGGGAAATGGGCACATAAATAATTCTGGTTTTTTTAGGGACAAGGTGCTGCTTCAGCAAGCACATGGTATACAATAAATACATTAAAAATGGTATATTTTAAAAAATTTCCTGATTTGATAAAAATCCAGGTCTTCTTTTCTATTTCTCCTGCTGGTGGAATCTGAGAGAAAGAGAATTGGGCAGCTAAAGATTGTTCCGTGTTTTTTTAGGGACAAGGTGCTGCTTCAGCCAGCACATGATATACAATAAATACATTAAAAATGGTATTTTTGAAAATATTCCTTTATTTGATAAAAATAGAAGATTTATTTCCTATTTCTGCTGCTGGAATTGGGCAGCTGAAGAGATTTCCGTGTTTTTTTAGGGACCAGGTACTGCTTCAGCCAACACATGATCTACAAGAAATACACCAAAAATTGGTATTTTTGAAAAAATTCCTTTATTTGATAAAAATAGAAGATTTATTTCCTATTTCTGCTGCTGGACTTGGGCAGCTAAAGAGTTTTCTGTGTTTTTTTAGGGACCAGGTACTGCTTCAGCCAGCACATGATGAGGGCCAGCGGGGAGAGCGTGTCTGTCACCAAGCGCTGCGTGGCCCTGGAGGAGTGTCTGAGCACGGGCTGCACCTACATCCGGCACGAGGAGTACAAGGTGGGAGAAACAGAGAAAAATTAAAAAATTAGGGGTTGTTTTGTAAATATTGTATGTGCAGATACAGATAAAAATGAAGAAATTAACGTGATGTAATGTAATTTAATATGGTATTATAATATATATTGTAGATGTATAGTATATATACTGTATATAATAAATGTACAATGTATATATAATGTATAAATTATATATAAATATATATGTATATGCATATATATATGTATATGCAATATATATATTGTATATGTATATATTGTTTATACATATATATACATATATATATTGTATATGTATATATGCATATACATATTGTATATGCAATATATACAGTATATTGTAATACTTTAGATATAATGTAATCTATAATAATTTACAATATATATTCCATATATTAGTATGTAATATATAATATGTAATGCGTGCTATATATATTATGTAATATTATATATATATCTAATAATAGAAACATTATATTACATATATATACATATAAACATATTGCATATGCAATATATACAGTATACTGTAATACTTTAGATATAATGTAATCTATAACAATTTACAATACATATTCCATATATTATTATGTAATATATAATATGTAATGTGTGCTATATATATTATGTAATATATTATATATATATCTAATAATAGAGACAATATATTACATATATATACATATAAACATATTGCATATGCAATATATACAGTATATTGTAATACTTTGGATATAATGTAATCTATAATATTTTACAATATATATTCCATATATTAGTATGTAATATATAATATGCAATGTGTGCTATATATATTACATAATATATTATATATATCTAATAATAGAGACAATGTATTACATATAATATAGTAGAAAATATGTAAATATAAATAGGATAAAATCTATCACAATATATAATATTAAAATATATATGAAACATGAAATAATGTTATATAAAATATATCATATAGAAAAATATATAAATCATATAGTAAAAATAGATAAAATGCAATAGATATTGTAGAGTATATAATATATAATGTACATTATATACAATATACAACGTATTTCATATATCTACAATATATGCAATATATTGAATGTAATATGTATCAATATATAATAGTATACAATACATGATATATAGTATATAATGATACAGTATATACAATGTATTATAAATATTTCATATTTATAAAAATATATCTCTTTACATATATGTAAAATGTGTATTGAAGTATATATACACAATATACCATACAATATAGTATAGACACTAAATACTGTCTATTAAATGTAATATATAATATAACGCAATATAGAACTACATAGAATAATGCATAATTATTACATTACATTACATTATATATTATAACATGATATTAAATATGTACAGTGTATATATAATGCATAATTATATGTATATAATATATAATTGATTTTGCATATATATAGTATATAATTGATTTGTATATATTTGTATATATATATTTGTATATACAATATATATATTATAATTGATTTTATATATTTGTATTCTATGATACGTTTAATATTTATCCATCATCTATATCATATTTATGATAGGAATTATAATTTATGGAGTAATTAGAGTGGGCCAGAAGTCTGGCTGGGTCAGAGGGTAAATTCAGCTGAAATTAAGTTTCACTTGGTAATGATAAAAAAGGGAGGAGGAAAAAGGAAAAGGAAAAAAAAAGGAGAAAATCATGTTCTCTCAAGAGATGGATTTTTTAAAAAGTGGCAGGAGGGGGGAAAAAAAGAGAAATAAATCACAGGGAGCTCCTTTGCAAATGCACCGTTATTTTACCTTCATTTTCCTGCCCGGAATCCCTCATTCCCTGTCTGTCTGTCTGTCTGTCTGTCTGTCGGTGCAGGTGTGCACGTCGTGCTGCGAGGGCAGCATCTGTAACCTGCCGCTGCCGCGGAACGCCTCGGACGCCGTGTTCGCCACGCTGGCCCCGCTCGGCGCCACCGCGGCCCCGGCCCCGCTCGGCCCCGCCGCGCTCGGGCTGGCGCTGCTGGCACAGCGCTGGCTCACGGCCGCGGCCGCGGGACGCTGACAGTGACCGCGACAGGGACCGGGACAGCGACAGGGACAGAGACAGCGACAGTGACGGAGACCGGGAAGGGACCGCGACAGCGACAGGGACAGAGACCGGGACAGCGACAGACACCGCCACAGGGACCGCGACAGCGACAGTGACCGGGACAGGGACCGCGACAGCGACAGGGACAGAGACCGGGACAGTGACAGACACCACCACAGGGACCGCGACAGCGACAGAGACCGGGACAGGGACCTGACAGTGACCAGGACAGAGACCGCGACAGGGACACAGACCGGGACAGGGACCGCGACAGTGACAGAGACAGCCACAGGGACAGAGACCGCGACAGGGACAGAGACCGGGACAGGCACCGCGACAGTGACAGGGACCGTGACAGTGACAGAGACCGCGACAGGGACACAGACCGGGACAGAGACCGCGACAGTGACAGAGACAGCCACAGGGGCCTGACAGGGACAGAGACCGGGCAGTGATCACGACAGCGACAGCGAGAGTGACACAGACAGCGACAGAGACCGGACAGCGAGAAGGACGGCAGCAGCAACCGGACAGCGACAGGGATCGGGACAGGGACGGGACAGGGACAGGGACAATGACAGCGACAGGACAGTGACAATGACAACCGCAGTGACAACGACAGTGACACAGACTGTGACAGGACAGGGACGGTGACAACGACAGTGACAGAGACTGCGACAGGATAGGGACAGTAACAATGACAACGACAGCGACAGAGACCGGACAGTGACCGCGACAGGACAGGGATGGTGTTAGGGATGGTAACAATGACAACGACAGGACAGTGATGGTGACAATGACAGTGACAGAGATGGCGACAGGACAGGAACCGTGATAAGGACGGTAATAATGACAATGACAGTGACAAGACAGTGATGGTGACAACGACAGGGCAGGGACGGGACAGTGGTGACAGTGACAGGGACTGCGATAGTGACGGTAACAATGACAACGGCAGGATAGTGACAGTGACAACCACAGTGACAACAGGACAAGGATGGAACAGTGATGGTGACAACGACAGCGACAGGGATGGTGACAGTGCCAAGGAGAGGACAGTGACAGGACAGTGACAAGACAGGGATAGGGATGGCAACAGGACAGCGACAGCGCCACACTGGCCCAGCTGAGCCAGCCTGAACTCCTGCACTCCCGCCCGGTTCTGGCTGATCCCGGGTTTGGGACCACGCTGAGGAGCAGAATTCCCACTGTGTGTCCCCGCTCGCTGCAGGAACTCTGGGGACAATCCCGGCACCATTCTGGAAACACCTCTGAGGCTGGAAAGGCACCAAGCCCGGCCTAACTCGGGTAAAGCCCGGCCTAACCCAGGTAAAGCCCAGCCTAAGTCGGGTAAAGCCCGGCCTAAGTCGGGTAAAGCCCGGCCTAACCCAGGTAAAGCCCGGCCTAACCCAGGTAAAGCCCGGCCTAACCCGGGTAAAGCCCGGCCTAACCCGGGTAAAGCCCGGCCTAAGTCGGGTAAAGCCCGGCCTAAGTCGGGTAAAGCCCGGCCTAACCCGGGTAAAGCCCGGCCTAAGTCGGGTAAAGCTCGGCCTAACCCGGGTAAAGCCCGGCCTAACTCGGGTAAAGCCCGGCCTAACCCAGGTAAAGCCCGGCCTAACGTGGGTAAAGCCCGGCCTAACCTGGGTAAAGCCCAGCCTAACCTGGGTAAAGCCCGGCCTAAGTCGGGTAAAGCCCGGCCTAAGTCGGGTAAAGCTCGGCCTAAGTCGGGTAAAGCCTGGCCTAACCCAGGTAAAGCCCGGCCTAAGTCAGGTAAAGCTCGGCCTAACCCGGGTAAAGCCCGGCCTAACCCGGGTAAAGCCCGGCCTAACCCGGGTAAAGCTCGGCCTAAGTCGGGTAAAGCCCGGCCTAACCTGGGTAAAGCCCGGCCTAAGTCGGGTAAAGCCCGGCCTAACCCGGGTAAAGCTCGGCCTAACTTGGGTAAAGCCCGGCCTAACCAAGGTAAAGCCTGGCCTAACCTGGGTAAAGCCCGGCCTAACTCGGGTAAAGCCCGGCCAAACTTGGGTAAAGCCCGGCCTAACCTGGGTAAAGCCCGGCCTAACCTGGGTAAAGCCCAGCCTAACTCGGGTAAAGCCTGGCCTAACCTGGGCAAAGCCCGGCCTAAGTCGGGTAAAGCCCGGCCTAAGTCGGGTAAAGCCCGGCCTAACCTGGGCAAAGCCCGGCCTAACCCGGGTAAAGCCCGGCCTAACTTGGGTAAAGCCCGGCCTAAGCTGGGTAAAGCCCGGCCTAACTCGGGTAAAGCCCGGCCTAACCCGGGTAAAGCCCGGCCTAACTTGGGTAAAGCCCGGCCTAACCCGGGTAAAGCCCGGCCTAAGTCGGGTAAAGCTCGGCGTAAGTCGGGTAAAGCCCGGCCTAAGTCGGGTAAAGCCCGGCCTAAGTCGGGTAAAGCCCGGCCTAACCTGGGTAAAGCCCGGCCTAAGTCGGGTAAAGCCTGGCCTAACCCAGGTAAAGCCCGGCCTAAGTCAGGTAAAGCCCGGCCTAACCCGGGTAAAGCCCGGCCTAACCCGGGTAAAGCCCGGCCTAACCTGGGTAAAGCCCGGCCTAAGTCGGGTAAAGCCCGGCCTAACCCGGGTAAAGCTCGGCCTCACTTGGGTAAAGCCCGGCCTAACCAAGGTAAAGCCTGGCCTAACCTGGGTAAAGCCCGGCCTAACTCGGGTAAAGCCCGGCCTAACCCAGGTAAAGCCCGGCCTAAGTCGGGTAAAGCCCGGCCTAAGTCGGGTAAAGCCCGGCCTAACCTGGGCAAAGCCCGGCCTAACCCGGGTAAAGCCCGGCCTAACTCGGGCAAAGCCCGGCCTAACCCGGGTAAAGCCCGACCTAACTCGGGTAAAGCCCGGCTTATCCCGGCCAAGAACCGGCACTGAAGCGTTCCTGTGTCCGTGTTCCCTCAGGAACAGCCCGCTGGCACTCCCAGCTCATTAACCCCCGGCTCATTAACACGCCGTAATTAACACAGGATGGAGCTGCAGCGCTCCCGCAGCTCCCGCTCCTCTGGGATGGGCAGCGAGGAAGCAAAGGAGGAGACGCCATCACTCGGAAAACAGCTGGAATTCCTGAATTCTGCTAGAGAAATCCCTAAAAATCCGCATTTCCAGGGGAAAACCACTGGAATTCCCAAACTTCGCCAGAGAAATCCCCAAAAATTCGAATTTCCAGGGGAAAACTACTGGAATTCCTAAACTCCACCAGATAAATCCCTACAAATTTGTGTTTCCAGGGGAAAACTGCTGGAATTTCTAAATTCCACCAGAGAAATCCATAAAAATCCTCATTTCCAGCAAAAAACCTCTTGAATTCCAAAATTCCACCAGTGAGCCTGTAATATATAAATGATCAAAAATAAATGATCAAAAATATATATAAATATAAATATATATTAAAAAATGGTTTACATCACTTTTATAAAAGAACCAACTTTGTATTGTAAAGTCAGTAATAAAAGCAGGGTGTCATGGACTTGCTTTAAACTGGTTTTTAATTAATTTTTTTTAAAAGAATCATTAATTATTCTTCCAGGAGTGAATTTTTTCCTATTCCTGCTCCAAGGTAACTTGAGCTCTATCAAATTTTGGTATTTTTAAGGCTCAAAATGCTTTTTTTTGGGGGGAATTATAGGGAAATGCAGATTCCTGGAGAATCCATGTGGAATATTCTGGAAAATCAGGAATGTGCTGATGGATGGGGCTCTCCTGAATTTTGTGGCCTTGGGATTGAATTTCCAGGGAGATTTCTTGGAAATTCATTTATTTCATTTAATTCCAGGGGATTTCTCCAGGCAAGGAAAAGCTCAGTGTGTTTATTTTTATTATTAAAAAAAATTTATATTTTATATATAAATTATAGATAAATATCTTGATAAAAATCCACCTTCACCGCTGTTTGTTTTGAATGATATTTTTAATATAAAATCAACATTTTTTTTGGTCTCACCCCTCAGCCAAACTTGGAATTTTGCTGTCCATCTCTGGTTTTTGGAGTTTTAATCTGTTTTTTCTATGCAAATTCCACCTGGAGATTCCCCAAAAAAATTCCCTCCTCTGGTGTCTCCCTGGATTTTCCTTTAAAATAAATGAAATTAAAGTGTCTGCAGCAGTTTGGGGTTCCAAACCCCCCCAGTGCTGAGCTGCACCATATTTTATATTTATTTTATAAGGATTTTGCTTTGAAATGTTGAATTGTTTTTTAACAGGTGTAAATTGTGTTGTACATTTGTATAAATAAAAGGATTCCATTTAAATATTCACTGTGAGGTGTCTGATAAAATAATTCCAGAGGGAATGCCAGGGAAAAAATAACCCAGGTAAAGCCCGGCCTAAGTCGGGTAAAGCCCGGCCTAAGTCGGGTAAAGCCCGGCCTAACCCAGGTAAAGCCCGGCCTAACTCGGGTAAAGCCCGGCCTAACCCAGGTAAAGCCCGGCCTAAGTCGGGTAAAGCTCGGCCTAAGTCGGGTAAAGCCCGGCCTAACTCGGGTAAAGCCCGGCCTAACCCGGGTAAAGCTCGGCCTAACTCAGGTAAAGCCCGGCCTAAGTCGGGTAAAGCCCGGCCTAACCCAGGTAAAGCCCGGCCTAAGTCGGGTAAAGCCCGGCCTAACCCGGGTAAAGCCCGGCCTAAGTCGGGTAAAGCCCGGCCTAACTCGGGTAAAGCCCGGCCTAACCCGGGTAAAGCCCGGCCTAAGTCAGGTAAAGCTCGGCCTAACCCAGGTAAAGCCCAGCCTAAGTCGGGTAAAGCCCGGCCTAACTCGGGTAAAGCCCGGCCTAACCCGGGTAAAGCCCGGCCTAAGTCAGGTAAAGCTCGGCCTAACCCAGGTAAAGCCCAGACTAAGTCGGGTAAAGCCCGGCCTAAGTCGGGTAAAGCCCGGCCTAAGTCGGGTAAAGCCCGGCCTAACCCGGGTAAAGCCCGGCCTAAGTCGGGTAAAGCCCGGCCTAACTCGGGTAAAGCCCGGCCGAACCCGGGTGAAGCCCGGCCTAAGTCAGGTAAAGCTCGGCCTAACCCGGGTAAAGCCCAGCCTAAGTCGGGTAAAGCCCGGCCTAAGTCGGGTAAAGCCCGGCCTAACTCGGGTAAAGCCCGGCCTAACCCGGGTAAAGCCCGGCCTAAGTCGGGTAAAGCCCGGCCTAAGTCCGGTAAAGCCCGGCCTAAGTCGGGTAAAGCCCGGCCTAACTCGGGTAAAGCCCGGCCTAACCCGGGTAAAGCCCGGCCTAAGTCGGGTAAAGCCCGGCCTAACTCGGGTAAAGCCCGGCCTAACCCGGGTAAAGCCCGGCCTAAGTCGGGTAAAGCCCGGCCTAACCCGGGTAAAGCCCGGCCTAAGTCGGGTAAAGCCCGGCCTAAGTCGGGTAAAGCTCGGCCTAAGTCGGGTAAAGCCCGGCCTAACCCGGGTAAAGCCCGGCCTAAGTCGGGTAAAGCCCGGCCTAAGTCGGGTAAAGCCCGGCCTAACCCAGGTAAAGCCCGGCCTAACCCAGGTAAAGCCCGGCCTAACCCGGGTAAAGCCCGGCCTAAGTCGGGTAAAGCCCGGCCTAACTCGGGTAAAGCCCGGCCTAACCCAGGTAAAGCCCAGCCTAAGTCGGGTAAAGCCCGGCCTATGTCGGGTAAAGCTCGGCCTAAGTCGGGTAAAGCCCGGCCTAACTCGGGTAAAGCCCGGCCTAAGTCAGGTAAAGCCCGGCCTAACCTGGGTAAAGCCCGGCCTAAGTCGGGTAAAGCCCGGCCTAACCCGGGTAAAGCTCGGCCTAACTTGGGTAAAGCCCGGCCTAACCAAGGTAAAGCCTGGCCTAACCTGGGTAAAGCCCGGCCTAACTCGGGTAAAGCCCGGCCAAACTTGGGTAAAGCCCGGCCTAACCTGGGTAAAGCCCGGCCTAACCTGGGTAAAGCCCAGCCTAACTCGGGTAAAGCCTGGCCTAACCTGGGCAAAGCCCGGCCTAAGTCGGGTAAAGCCCGGCCTAAGTCGGGTAAAGCCCGGCCTAACCTGGGCAAAGCCCGGCCTAACCCGGGTAAAGCCCGGCCTAACTTGGGTAAAGCCCGGCCTAAGCTGGGTAAAGCCCGGCCTAACTCGGGTAAAGCCCGGCCTAACCCGGGTAAAGCCCGGCCTAACTTGGGTAAAGCCCGGCCTAAGTCGGGTAAAGCCCGGCCTAACCCGGGTAAAGCCCGGCCTAAGTCGGGTAAAGCTCGGCGTAAGTCGGGTAAAGCCCGGCCTAAGTCGGGTAAAGCCCGGCCTAAGTCGGGTAAAGCCCGGCCTAACCTGGGTAAAGCCCGGCCTAAGTCGGGTAAAGCCTGGCCTAACCCAGGTAAAGCCCGGCCTAAGTCAGGTAAAGCCCGGCCTAACCCGGGTAAAGCCCGGCCTAACCCGGGTAAAGCCCGGCCTAACCTGGGTAAAGCCCGGCCTAAGTCGGGTAAAGCCCGGCCTAACCCGGGTAAAGCTCGGCCTCACTTGGGTAAAGCCCGGCCTAACCAAGGTAAAGCCTGGCCTAACCTGGGTAAAGCCCGGCCTAACTCGGGTAAAGCCCGGCCTAACCCAGGTAAAGCCCGGCCTAAGTCGGGTAAAGCCCGGCCTAAGTCGGGTAAAGCCCGGCCTAACCTGGGCAAAGCCCGGCCTAACCCGGGTAAAGCCCGGCCTAACTCGGGCAAAGCCCGGCCTAACCCGGGTAAAGCCCGACCTAACTCGGGTAAAGCCCGGCTTATCCCGGCCAAGAACCGGCACTGAAGCGTTCCTGTGTCCGTGTTCCCTCAGGAACAGCCCGCTGGCACTCCCAGCTCATTAACCCCCGGCTCATTAACACGCCGTAATTAACACAGGATGGAGCTGCAGCGCTCCCGCAGCTCCCGCTCCTCTGGGATGGGCAGCGAGGAAGCAAAGGAGGAGACGCCATCACTCGGAAAACAGCTGGAATTCCTGAATTCTGCTAGAGAAATCCCTAAAAATCCGCATTTCCAGGGGAAAACCACTGGAATTCCCAAACTTCGCCAGAGAAATCCCCAAAAATTCGAATTTCCAGGGGAAAACTACTGGAATTCCTAAACTCCACCAGATAAATCCCTACAAATTTGTGTTTCCAGGGGAAAACTGCTGGAATTTCTAAATTCCACCAGAGAAATCCATAAAAATCCTCATTTCCAGCAAAAAACCTCTTGAATTCCAAAATTCCACCAGTGAGCCTGTAATATATAAATGATCAAAAATAAATGATCAAAAATATATATAAATATAAATATATATATATTAAAAAATGGTTTACATCACTTTTATAAAAGAACCAACTTTGTATTGTAAAGTCAGTAATAAAAGCAGGGTGTCATGGACTTGCTTTAAACTGGTTTTTAATTAATTTTTTTTTAAAGAATCATTAATTATTCTTTCAGGATTGAATTTTTTCCTATTCCTGCTCCAAGGTAACTTGAGCTCTATCAAATTTTGGTATTTTTAAGGCTCAAAATGCTTTTTTTTGGGGGGGGGAATTACAGGGAAATGCAGATTCCTGGAGAATCCATGTGGAATATTCTGGAAAATCAGGAATGTGCTGATGGATGGGGCTCTCCTGAATTTTGTGGCCTTGGGATTGAATTTCCAGGGAGATTTCTTGGAAATTCATTTATTTCATTTAATTCCAGGGGATTTCTCCAAGCAAGGAAAAGCTCAGTGTGTTTATTTTTATTATTAAAAAAAATTCTATTTTATATATAAATTATAGATAAACATCTTGATAAAAATCCACCTTCGCCGCTGTTTGTTTTGAATGATTTTTTTAATATAAAATCAACTTTTTTTTGGTCTCACCCCCCCAGCCAAACTTGGAATTTTGCTGTCCATCTCTGGTTTTTGGAGTTTTAATCTGTTTTTTCTATGCAAATTCCACCTGGAGATTCCCCAAAAAATTCCCTCCTCTGGCGTCTCCCTGGATTTTCCATTAAAATAAATGAAATTAAAGTGTCTGCAGCAATTTGGGGTTCCAAACCCCACCAGTGCTGAGCTGCACCATATTTTATATTTATTTTATAAGGATTTTGCTTTGAAATGTTGAATTGTTTTTTAACAGGTGTAAATTGTGTTGTACATTTGTATAAATAAAAGGATTCCGTTTAAATATTCACTGTGAGGTGTCTGATAAAATAATTCCAGAGGGAATGCCAGGGAAAAAATAAAAAAAAAACAATAAATGGGATAAAATGATGGAAAAAATGGGATTTTACCAGAACAGAGGGAAAACAGAATCCAGGAATTCCAAAATAAACAGGAATTGTGGCCAGTATAAAAAAAAAATTGATCCCAAATTGTTCAGAGCAGAGAGGAAAATCAGAATCCAGGATCCCAAAATAAACAGGAATTCCTCAAATTTTATCTATATCTATCTATAAAACAATTTATCTATCTATAAAACAATTTATCTATTTATTTATTTATTTATCTATCTATAAAAATTTATTATATTATTTACAATAATATAATATATTATTATTATCTATAGATAAAAATTTATTTATTTATTTATCTATCTATAAAACAATTTATACCAAAACTTACCAACACCAGTTTATACAATTTAATAAATAATAATTGTTATTTTAATAATAAAATAATAATTTATACAATTTATACAATTTATACCTGGAGCTCAACAGGAGGAAAAGATGGGAATATTCATTATTTACAGGGGGAATTTAATATAATTAAATAATAAAATAATAATTTCTACAATTTATACCTGGAGCTCAACAGGAGGAAAAGATGGGAATATTCATTATTTACAGGGGAATTTAATATAATTAAATATTAAAATAATAATTTCTACAATTTATACCTGGAGCTCCAGGGGAGGAAAATATGGGAATATTCATTATTTACAGGGGAATTTAATATAATCAAATAATAAATTAAATAATAAATAATAAAATATTAAATAATTAAAATATTAAACAATAGTTAAATAATAAATAATAATTTAATAAATTAAAAATAATAATTAAATAAATTTAAAAAATCCAAAAAAGGATTTTTTGGCTGCTGGGACGTAAAGAAAAGGAGACAGGGACCAGGCAGGGGTTGCTGTGGATGAGCTCCATAATTAATAAATATAATTAGAGGAATTAATCATCAATATAATATCAGGAATTAATAAAGAACAGGATGGAGTTAAATCCCTGCATTTCTGTCGGTGCAGGTGTGCACGTCGTGCTGCGAGGGCAGCATCTGTAACCTGCCGCTGCCGCGGAACGCCTCGGACGCCGTGTTCGCCACGCTGGCCCCGCTCGGCGCCACCGCGGCCCCGGCCCCGCTCGGCCCCGCCGCGCTCGGGCTGGCGCTGCTGGCACAGCGCTGGCTCACGGCCGCGGCCGCGGGACGCGGACAGGGACCGGGACCGCGACAGGGACAGAGACCGCCACAGGGACCGGGACCGCCACAGGGACAGAGACCGGGACAGGGACAGCGACCGTGACAGTGACAGGGACCGCGACAGTGACAGAGACCGCCACAGGGACCTGACAGTGACAGCGACAGGGACAGAGACCAGACAGAGACCGGACAGTGACCACGACAGGGACAGCGAGAGTGACACAGACAGCGACAGAGACCGGACAGCGAGAGAGACGGCAGCAGCAACCGGACAGCGACAGGGATCGGGACAGGGACGGGACAGAGACAGGGACAGGGACAACGAGAGCGACGGGACAGTGACGGTGATAGGGACGGTAACAACGACAGCGACAGGACAGTGACAATGACAACCGCAGTGACAACGACAGTGACACAGACTGCGACAGGATAGGGACGGTAACAATGACAACGACAGCGACAGCGACCAGACAGTGACCGCGACAGTGACAGAGACAGCGACCTCGACAGGACGGGGATGGTATTAGGGATGGTAACAATGACGACAGGACAGTGATGGTGACAATGACAGTGACAGAGATGGCGACAGGACAGGAACCGTGATAAGGACGGTAATAATGACAACGACAGTGACAAGACAGTGATGGTGACAACGACAGGGCAGGGACGGGACAGTGGTGACAGTGACAGAGACTGCGATAGTGACGGTAACAATGACAACGACAGGATAGTGACAGTGACAACCGCAGTGACAACAGGACAAGGATGGGACAGTGATGGTGACAACGACAGCGACAGGGATGGTGACAGTGCCAAGGAGAGGACAGTGACAGGACAGTGACAAGACAGGGATAGGGATGGCAACAGGACAGCGACAGCGCCACGCTGGCCCAGCTGAGCCAGCCTGAACTCCTGCACTCCCGCCCGGTTCTGGCTGATCCCGGGTTTGGGACCACGCTGAGGAGCAGAATTCCCACTGTGTGTCCCCGCTCGCTGCAGGAACTCTGGGGACAATCCCGGCACCATTCTGGAAACACCTCTGAGGCTGGAAAGGCACCAAGCCCGGCCTAACCCGGGTAAAGCCCGGCCTAACCCGGGTAAAGCCCGGCCTAACCCGGGCAAAGCCTGGCCTAACCCGGGTAAAGCCCGGCCTAACTTGGATAAAGCCCGGCCTAACTTGGGTAAAGCCCGGCCTAAGTCGGGTAAAGCCTGGCCTAACTTGGGTAAAGCCCGGCCTAAGTCGAGTAAAGCCCGGCCTAACTTGGGTAAAGCCCGGCCTAAGTCGGGTAAAGCCTGGCCTAACCCGGGTAAAGCCCGGCCTAAGTCGGGTAAAGCTCGGCCTAAGTCGGGTAAAGCCCGGCCTAACGTGGGTAAAGCCCGGCCTAACCCGGGTAAAGCCCGGCCTAAATCGGGTAAAGCCCGGCGTAAGTCGGGTAAAGCCCGGCCTAAGTCGGGTAAAGCCCGGCCTAACCCGGGTAAAGCTCGGCCTAAGTCAGGTAAAGCCCGGCCTAAGTCGGGTAAAGCTCGGCCTAAGTCGGGTAAAGCCCGGCCTAAGTCGGGTAAAGCTCGGCCTAAGTCGGGTAAAGCCCGGCCTAACTCGGGTAAAGCCCGGCCTAACCCAGGTAAAGCCCAGCCTAAGTCGGGTAAAGCCCGGCCTAACCCAGGTAAAGCCCGGCCTAACCCGGGTAAAGCCCGGCCTAACCCGGGTAAAGCCCGGCCTAACCCGGGTAAAGCCCGGCCTAAGTCGGGTAAAGCCCGGCCTAAGTCGGGTAAAGCGCGGCCTAACCCGGGTAAAGCCCGGCCTAAGTCGGGTAAAGCTCGGCCTAACCCGGGTAAAGCCCGGCCTAACTCGGGTAAAGCCCGGCCTAAGTCGGGTAAAGCCCGGCCTAACCCGGGTAAAGCTCGGCCTAACTTGGGTAAAGCCCGGCCTAACCCGGGTAAAGCCCGGCCTAACCTGGGTAAAGCCCGGCCTAACTCGGGTAAAGCCCGGCCTAACTTGGGTAAAGCCCGGCCTAACCCGGGCAAAGCCTGGCCTAACCCGGGTAAAGCCCGGCCTAACTTGGGTAAAGCCCGGCCTAAGCTGGGTAAAGCCCGGCCTAACTCGGGTAAAGCCCGGCCTAACCCGGGTAAAGCCCGGCCTAACTTGGGTAAAGCCCGGCCTAACCCGGGCAAAGCCTGGCCTAAGCTGGGTAAAGCCCGGCCTAACCCGGGCAAAGCCTGGCCTAACCCGGGTAAAGCCCGGCCTAACCTGGGTAAAGCCCGGCCTAACTCGGGTAAAGCCCGGCTTATCCCGGCCAAGAACCGGCACTGAAGCGTTCCTGTGTCCGTGTTCCCTCAGGAACAGCCCGCTGGCACTCCCAGCTCATTAACCCCCGGCTCATTAACACGCCGTAATTAACACAGGATGGAGCTGCAGCGCTCCCGCAGCTCCCGCTCCTCTGGGATGGGCAGCGAGGAAGCAAAGGAGGAGACGCCATCACTCGGAAAACAGCTGGAATTCCTTAATTCTGCCAGAGAAATCCCTAAAAATCCACATTTCCAGGGGAAAACCACTGGAATTCCCACATTCAACCAGAGAAATCCGCATTTCCAACAGGAAACTGCTGGAATTCCACCAGAGAAATCCCTAAAAATTCGCATTTCCAGGGGAAAACCACTGGAATTCCCAAACTTCGCCAGAGAAATCCCCAAAAATTCGAATTTCCAGGGGAAAACTACTGGAATTCCTAAACTCCACCAGATAAATCCCTACAAATTTGTGTTTCCAGGGGAAAACTGCTGGAATTTCTAAATTCCACCAGAGAAATCCATAAAAATCCTCATTTCCAGCAAAAAACCTCTTGAATTCCAAAATTCCACCAGTGAGCCTGTAATATATAAATGATCAAAAATAAATGATCAAAAATATATATAAATATAAATATATATTAAAAAATGGTTTACATCACTTTTATAAAAGAACCAACTTTGTATTGTAAAGTCAGTAATAAAAGCAGGGTGTCATGGACTTGCTTTAAACTGGTTTTTAATTAATTTTTTTTAAAAGAATCATTAATTATTCTTCCAGGAGTGAATTTTTTCCTATTCCTGCTCCAAGGTAACTTGAGCTCTATCAAATTTTGGTATTTTTAAGGCTCAAAATGCTTTTTTTTGGGGGGAATTATAGGGAAATGCAGATTCCTGGAGAATCCATGTGGAATATTCTGGAAAATCAGGAATGTGCTGATGGATGGGGCTCTCCTGAATTTTGTGGCCTTGGGATTGAATTTCCAGGGAGATTTCTTGGAAATTCATTTATTTCATTTAATTCCAGGGGATTTCTCCAGGCAAGGAAAAGCTCAGTGTGTTTATTTTTATTATTAAAAAAAATTTATATTTTATATATAAATTATAGATAAATATCTTGATAAAAATCCACCTTCACCGCTGTTTGTTTTGAATGATATTTTTAATATAAAATCAACATTTTTTTTGGTCTCACCCCTCAGCCAAACTTGGAATTTTGCTGTCCATCTCTGGTTTTTGGAGTTTTAATCTGTTTTTTCTATGCAAATTCCACCTGGAGATTCCCCAAAAAAATTCCCTCCTCTGGTGTCTCCCTGGATTTTCCTTTAAAATAAATGAAATTAAAGTGTCTGCAGCAGTTTGGGGTTCCAAACCCCCCCAGTGCTGAGCTGCACCATATTTTATATTTATTTTATAAGGATTTTGCTTTGAAATGTTGAATTGTTTTTTAACAGGTGTAAATTGTGTTGTACATTTGTATAAATAAAAGGATTCCATTTAAATATTCACTGTGAGGTGTCTGATAAAATAATTCCAGAGGGAATGCCAGGGAAAAAATAACCCAGGTAAAGCCCGGCCTAAGTCGGGTAAAGCCCGGCCTAAGTCGGGTAAAGCCCGGCCTAACCCAGGTAAAGCCCGGCCTAACTCGGGTAAAGCCCGGCCTAACCCAGGTAAAGCCCGGCCTAAGTCGGGTAAAGCTCGGCCTAAGTCGGGTAAAGCCCGGCCTAACTCGGGTAAAGCCCGGCCTAACCCGGGTAAAGCTCGGCCTAACTCAGGTAAAGCCCGGCCTAAGTCGGGTAAAGCCCGGCCTAACCCAGGTAAAGCCCGGCCTAAGTCGGGTAAAGCCCGGCCTAACCCGGGTAAAGCCCGGCCTAAGTCGGGTAAAGCCCGGCCTAACTCGGGTAAAGCCCGGCCTAACCCGGGTAAAGCCCGGCCTAAGTCAGGTAAAGCTCGGCCTAACCCAGGTAAAGCCCAGCCTAAGTCGGGTAAAGCCCGGCCTAACTCGGGTAAAGCCCGGCCTAACCCGGGTAAAGCCCGGCCTAAGTCAGGTAAAGCTCGGCCTAACCCAGGTAAAGCCCAGACTAAGTCGGGTAAAGCCCGGCCTAAGTCGGGTAAAGCCCGGCCTAAGTCGGGTAAAGCCCGGCCTAACCCGGGTAAAGCCCGGCCTAAGTCGGGTAAAGCCCGGCCTAACTCGGGTAAAGCCCGGCCGAACCCGGGTAAAGCCCGGCCTAAGTCAGGTAAAGCTCGGCCTAACCCGGGTAAAGCCCAGCCTAAGTCGGGTAAAGCCCGGCCTAAGTCGGGTAAAGCCCGGCCTAACTCGGGTAAAGCCCGGCCTAACCCGGGTAAAGCCCGGCCTAAGTCGGGTAAAGCCCGGCCTAAGTCCGGTAAAGCCCGGCCTAAGTCGGGTAAAGCCCGGCCTAACTCGGGTAAAGCCCGGCCTAACCCGGGTAAAGCCCGGCCTAAGTCGGGTAAAGCCCGGCCTAACTCGGGTAAAGCCCGGCCTAACCCGGGTAAAGCCCGGCCTAAGTCGGGTAAAGCCCGGCCTAACCCGGGTAAAGCCCGGCCTAAGTCGGGTAAAGCCCGGCCTAAGTCGGGTAAAGCTCGGCCTAAGTCGGGTAAAGCCCGGCCTAACCCGGGTAAAGCCCGGCCTAAGTCGGGTAAAGCCCGGCCTAAGTCGGGTAAAGCCCGGCCTAACCCAGGTAAAGCCCGGCCTAACCCAGGTAAAGCCCGGCCTAACCCGGGTAAAGCCCGGCCTAAGTCGGGTAAAGCCCGGCCTAACTCGGGTAAAGCCCGGCCTAACCCAGGTAAAGCCCAGCCTAAGTCGGGTAAAGCCCGGCCTATGTCGGGTAAAGCTCGGCCTAAGTCGGGTAAAGCCCGGCCTAACTCGGGTAAAGCCCGGCCTAACCCAGGTAAAGCCCGGCCTAAGTCGGGTAAAGCCCGGCCTAACTCGGGTAAAGCCCGGCCTAACCCGGGTAAAGCCCGGCCTAAGTCAGGTAAAGCTCGGCCTAACCCGGGTAAAGCCCAGCCTAAGTCGGGTAAAGCCCGGCCTAAGTCGGGTAAAGCCCGGCCTAAGTCGGGTAAAGCCCGGCCTAACTCGGGTAAAGCCCGGCCTAACCCGGGTAAAGCCCGGCCTAAGTGGGGTAAAGCCCGGCCTAACTCGGGTAAAGCCCGGCCTAACCCGGGTAAAGCCCGGCCTAAGTCGGGTAAAGCCCGGCCTAAGTCGGGTAAAGCTCGGCCTAAGTCGGGTAAAGCCCGGCCTAAGTCGGGTAAAGCTCGGCCTAAGTCGGGTAAAGCCCGGCCTAACCCAGGTAAAGCCCGGCCTAAGTCGGGTAAAGCCCGGCCTAACCCAGGTAAAGCCCGGCCTAAGTCGGGTAAAGCCCGGCCTAACTCGGGTAAAGCCCGGCCTAACCCGGGTAAAGCCCGGCCTAAGTCAGGTAAAGCTCGGCCTAACCTGGGTAAAGCTCGGCCTAACCTGGTTAAAGCCCGGCCTAACCTGGGTAAAGCTCGGCCTAACTTGAGTAAAGTCCGGCCTAACCAAGGTAAAGCCCGGCCTAACCAAGGTAAAGCCCGGCCTAACCTGGGTAAAGCCCGGCCTAACCCGGGTAAAGCCCGGCCTAAGCTGGGTAAAGCCCGGCCTAAGCTGGGTAAAGCCTGGCCTAACCTGGGTAAAGCTCGGCCTAAGTCGGGTAAAGCCCGGCCTAACCCGGGTAAAGCCCGGCCTAAGTCGGGTAAAGCCCGGCCTAACCCGGGTAAAGCGCGGCCTAAGCTGGGTAAAGCCCGGCCTAACCCGGGTAAAGCTCGGCCTAAGTCGGGTAAAGCCCGGCCTAAGTCGGGTAAAGCTCGGCCTAAGTCGGGTAAAGCCCAGCCTAAGTCAGGTAAAGCTCGGCCTAACCCGGGTAAAGCCCGGCCTAACCCGGGTAAAGCTCGGCCTAACCAAGGTAAAGCCCAGCCTAACCAAGGTAAAGCCCGGCCTAACCCGGGTAAAGCCCGGCCTAACCTGGGTAAAGCCCGGCCTAAGCTGGGTAAAGCCCGGCCTAACCTGGGTAAAGCCCGGCCTAAGCTGGGTAAAGCCTGGCCTAACCTGGGTAAAGCCCGGCCTAAATCGGGTAAAGCCCGGCCTAAGTCGGGTAAAGCCCGGCCTAACCCGGGTAAAGCCCGGCCTAAGTCGGGTAAAGCTCGGCCTAAGTCGGGTAAAGCTCGGCCTAAGTCGGGTAAAGCCCGGCCTAACTCGGGTAAAGCCCGGCCTAACCCGGGTAAAGCCCAGCCTAAGTCGGGTAAAGCCCGGCCTAAGTCGGGTAAAGCCCGGCCTAACCCGGGTAAAGCCCGGCCTAACCAAGGTAAAGCCCAGCCTAACCCGGGTAAAGCCCGGCCTAACCTGGGTAAAGCTCGGCCTAAGTCGGGTAAAGCCCGGCCTAACTCGGGTAAAGCCCGGCCTAACCCAGGTAAAGCCCAGCCTAAGTCGGGTAAAGCCCGGCCTAAGTCGGGTAAAGCCCGGCCTAACTTGGGTAAAGCCCGGCCTAACCTGGGTAAAGCCCGGCCTAAGCTGGGTAAAGCCTGGCCTAACCTGGGTAAAGCCCGGCCTAAATCGGGTAAAGCCCGGCCTAAGTCGGGTAAAGCCCGGCCTAAGTCGGGTAAAGCCCGGCCTAACCCGGGTAAAGCCCGGCCTAAGTCGGGTAAAGCCCGGCCTAAGTCGGGTAAAGCTCGGCCTAAGTCGGGTAAAGCTCGGCCTAAGTCGGGTAAAGCCCGGCCTAACTCGGGTAAAGCCCGGCCTAACCCAGGTAAAGCCCAGCCTAAGTCGGGTAAAGCCCGGCCTAAGTCGGGTAAAGCCCGGCCTAACCCAGGTAAAGCCCGGCCTAACCCGGGTAAAGCCCGGCCTAACCCGGGTAAAGCCCGGCCTAAGTCGGGTAAAGCCCGGCCTAAGTCGGGTAAAGCCCGGCCTAACCCGGGTAAAGCCCGGCCTAAGTCGGGTAAAGCTCGGCCTAACCCGGGTAAAGCCCGGCCTAACTCGGGTAAAGCCCGGCCTAACCCAGGTAAAGCCCGGCCTAAGTCGGGTAAAGCCCGGCCTAAGTCGGGTAAAGCCCGGCCTAACCCAGGTAAAGCCCGGCCTAACCAAGGTAAAGCCCGGCCTAACCCAGGTAAAGCCCGGCCTAACCCAGGTAAAGCCCGGCCTAAGTCGGGTAAAGCTCGGCCTAAGTCGGGTAAAGCCCGGCCTAACTCGGGTAAAGCCCGGCCTAACCCGGGTAAAGCTCGGCCTAACTCAGGTAAAGCCCGGCCTAAGTCGGGTAAAGCCCGGCCTAAGTCGGGTAAAGCCCGGCCTAACCCAGGTAAAGCCCGGCCTAACCCAGGTAAAGCCCGGCCTAACCCGGGTAAAGCCCGGCCTAAGTCGGGTAAAGCCCGGCCTAACTCGGGTAAAGCCCGGCCTAACCCAGGTAAAGCCCAGCCTAAGTCGGGTAAAGCCCGGCCTAAGTCGGGTAAAGCTCGGCCTAAGTCGGGTAAAGCCCGGCCTAACTCGGGTAAAGCCCGGCCTAACCCAGGTAAAGCCCGGCCTAAGTCGGGTAAAGCCCGGCCTAACTCGGGTAAAGCCCGGCCTAACCCGGGTAAAGCCCGGCCTAAGTCAGGTAAAGCTCGGCCTAACCCGGGTAAAGCCCAGCCTAAGTCGGGTAAAGCCCGGCCTAAGTCGGGTAAAGCCCGGCCTAAGTCGGGTAAAGCCCGGCCTAACTCGGGTAAAGCCCGGCCTAAGTCGGGTAAAGCCCGGCCTAAGTCGGGTAAAGCTCGGCCTAAGTCGGGTAAAGCCCGGCCTAACCCAGGTAAAGCCCGGCCTAAGTCGGGTAAAGCCCGGCCTAACCCAGGTAAAGCCCGGCCTAAGTCGGGTAAAGCCCGGCCTAACTCGGGTAAAGCCCGGCCTAACCCGGGTAAAGCCCGGCCTAAGTCAGGTAAAGCTCGGCCTAACCCGGGTAAAGCCCAGCCTAAGTCGGGTAAAGCCCGGCCAAAGTCGGGTAAAGCCCGGCCTAAGTCGGGTAAAGCTCGGCCTAAGTCGGGTAAAGCCCGGCCTAAGTCGGGTAAAGCCCGGCCTAACCCAGGTAAAGCCCGGCCTAAGTCGGGTAAAGCCCGGCCTAACCCGGGTAAAGCCCGGCCTAAGTCGGGTAAAGCCCGGCCTAAGTCGGGTAAAGCCCGGCCTAACTCGGGTAAAGCCCGGCCGAACCCGGGTAAAGCCCGGCCTAAGTCAGGTAAAGCTCGGCCTAACCCGGGTAAAGCCCAGCCTAAGTCGGGTAAAGCCCGGCCTAAGTCGGGTAAAGCCCGGCCTAAGTCGGGTAAAGCCCGGCCTAACTCGGGTAAAGCCCGGCCTAACCCGGGTAAAGCCCGGCCTAAGTCGGGTAAAGCCCGGCCTAAGTCCGGTAAAGCCCGGCCTAAGTCGGGTAAAGCCCGGCCTAACTCGGGTAAAGCCCGGCCTAACCCGGGTAAAGCCCAGCCTAAGTCGGGTAAAGCCCGGCCTAACTCGGGTAAAGCCCGGCCTAACCCGGGTAAAGCCCGGCCTAAGTCGGGTAAAGCCCGGCCTAACCCGGGTAAAGCCCGGCCTAAGTCGGGTAAAGCTCGGCCTAAGTCGGGTAAAGCCCGGCCTATGTCGGGCAAAGCCCGGCCTAACCCGGGTAAAGCCCGGCCTAAGTCAGGTAAAGCTCGGCCTAAGTCGGGTAAAGCCCGGCCTAACCCGGGTAAAGCCCGGCCTAAGTCAGGTAAAGCTCGGCCTAACCCGGGTAAAGCCCGGCCTAACCTGGGTAAAGCTCGGCCTAACCTGGTTAAAGCCCGGCCTAACCTGGGTAAAGCTCGGCCTAACTTGAGTAAAGTCCGGCCTAACCAAGGTAAAGCCCGGCCTAACCAAGGTAAAGCCCGGCCTAACCTGGGTAAAGCCCGGCCTAACCCGGGTAAAGCCCGGCCTAAGCTGGGTAAAGCCCGGCCTAAGCTGGGTAAAGCCTGGCCTAACCTGGGTAAAGCTCGGCCTAAGTCGGGTAAAGCCCGGCCTAACCCGGGTAAAGCCCGGCCTAAGTCGGGTAAAGCCCGGCCTAACCCGGGTAAAGCGCGGCCTAAGCTGGGTAAAGCCCGGCCTAACCCGGGTAAAGCTCGGCCTAAGTCGGGTAAAGCCCGGCCTAAGTCGGGTAAAGCTCGGCCTAAGTCGGGTAAAGCCCGGCCTAAGTCAGGTAAAGCTCGGCCTAACCCGGGTAAAGCCCGGCCTAACCCGGGTAAAGCTCGGCCTAACCAAGGTAAAGCCCAGCCTAACCAAGGTAAAGCCCGGCCTAACCCGGGTAAAGCCCGGCCTAACCTGGGTAAAGCCCGGCCTAAGCTGGGTAAAGCCCGGCCTAACCTGGGTAAAGCCCAGCCTAAGCTGGGTAAAGCCTGGCCTAACCTGGGTAAAGCCCGGCCTAAATCGGGTAAAGCCCGGCCTAAGTCGGGTAAAGCCCGGCCTAACCCGGGTAAAGCCCGGCCTAAGTCGGGTAAAGCTCGGCCTAAGTCGGGTAAAGCTCGGCCTAAGTCGGGTAAAGCCCGGCCTAACTCGGGTAAAGCCCGGCCAAACCCGGGTAAAGCCCAGCCTAAGTCGGGTAAAGCCCGGCCTAAGTCGGGTAAAGCCCGGCCTAACCCGGGTAAAGCCCGGCCTAACCAAGGTAAAGCCCAGCCTAACCCGGGTAAAGCCCGGCCTAACCTGGGTAAAGCTCGGCCTAAGTCGGGTAAAGCCCGGCCTAACTCGGGTAAAGCCCGGCCTAACCCAGGTAAAGCCCAGCCTAAGTCGGGTAAAGCCCGGCCTAAGTCGGGTAAAGCCCGGCCTAACCCAGGTAAAGCCCGGCCTAACCCGGGTAAAGCCCGGCCTAACCCGGGTAAAGCCCGGCCTAACCCGGGTAAAGCCCGGCCTAAGTCGGGTAAAGCCCGGCCTAAGTCGGGTAAAGCCCGGCCTAACCCGGGTAAAGCCCGGCCTAAGTCGGGTAAAGCTCGGCCTAACCCGGGTAAAGCCCGGCCTAACTCGGGTAAAGCCCGGCCTAACCCAGGTAAAGCCCGGCCTAAGTCGGGTAAAGCCCGGCCTAAGTCGGGTAAAGCCCGGCCTAACCCAGGTAAAGCCCGGCCTAACTCGGGTAAAGCCCGGCCTAACCAAGGTAAAGCCCGGCCTAACCCAGGTAAAGCCCGGCCTAACCCAGGTAAAGCCCGGCCTAAGTCGGGTAAAGCTCGGCCTAAGTCGGGTAAAGCCCGGCCTAACTCGGGTAAAGCCCGGCCTAACCCGGGTAAAGCTCGGCCTAACTCAGGTAAAGCCCGGCCTAAGTCGGGTAAAGCCCGGCCTAAGTCGGGTAAAGCCCGGCCTAACCCAGGTAAAGCCCGGCCTAACCCAGGTAAAGCCCGGCCTAACCCGGGTAAAGCCCGGCCTAAGTCGGGTAAAGCCCGGCCTAACTCGGGTAAAGCCCGGCCTAACCCAGGTAAAGCCCAGCCTAAGTCGGGTAAAGCCCGGCCTAAGTCGGGTAAAGCTCGGCCTAAGTCGGGTAAAGCCCGGCCTAACTCGGGTAAAGCCCGGCCTAACCCAGGTAAAGCCCGGCCTAAGTCGGGTAAAGCCCGGCCTAACTCGGGTAAAGCCCGGCCTAACCCGGGTAAAGCCCGGCCTAAGTCAGGTAAAGCTCGGCCTAACCCGGGTAAAGCCCAGCCTAAGTCGGGTAAAGCCCGGCCTAAGTCGGGTAAAGCCCGGCCTAACTCGGGTAAAGCCCGGCCTAACCCGGGTAAAGCCCGGCCTAAGTCGGGTAAAGCCCGGCCTAACTCGGGTAAAGCCCGGCCTAACCCGGGTAAAGCCCGGCCTAAGTCGGGTAAAGCCCGGCCTAAGTCGGGTAAAGCTCGGCCTAAGTCGGGTAAAGCCCGGCCTAAGTCGGGTAAAGCCCGGCCTAAGTCGGGTAAAGCCCGGCCTAACCCAGGTAAAGCCCGGCCTAAGTCGGGTAAAGCCCGGCCTAACTCGGGTAAAGCCCGGCCTAACCCGGGTAAAGCCCGGCCTAAGTCAGGTAAAGCTCGGCCTAACCCGGGTAAAGCCCAGCCTAAGTCGGGTAAAGCCCGGCCTAAGTCGGGTAAAGCCCGGCCTAAGTCGGGTAAAGCCCGGCCTAACTCGGGTAAAGCCCGGCCTAACCCGGGTAAAGCCCGGCCTAAGTCGGGTAAAGCCCGGCCTAAGTCGGGTAAAGCCCGGCCTAACCCGGGTAAAGCCCGGCCTAACCCGGGTAAAGCCCGGCCTAAGTCGGGTAAAGCCCGGCCTAACCCGGGTAAAGCCCGGCCTAAGTCGGGTAAAGCCCGGCCTAAGTCGGGTAAAGCCCGGCCTAACCCGGGTAAAGCCCGGCCTAAGTCGGGTAAAGCTCGGCCTAAGTCGGGTAAAGCCCGGCCTAAGTCGGGCAAAGCCCGGCCTAACCCGGGTAAAGCCCGGCCTAAGTCAGGTAAAGCTCGGCCTAAGTCGGGTAAAGCCCGGCCTAACCCGGGTAAAGCCCGGCCTAAGTCAGGTAAAGCTCGGCCTAACCCGGGTAAAGCCCGGCCTAACCTGGGTAAAGCTCGGCCTAACCTGGTTAAAGCCCGGCCTAACCTGGGTAAAGCTCGGCCTAACTTGAGTAAAGTCCGGCCTAACCAAGGTAAAGCCCGGCCTAACCAAGGTAAAGCCCGGCCTAACCTGGGTAAAGCCCGGCCTAACCCGGGTAAAGCCCGGCCTAAGCTGGGTAAAGCCCGGCCTAAGCTGGGTAAAGCCTGGCCTAACCTGGGTAAAGCTCGGCCTAAGTCGGGTAAAGCCCGGCCTAAGTCGGGTAAAGCCCGGCCTAAGTCGGGTAAAGCCCGGCCTAACCCAGGTAAAGCCCGGCCTAAGTCGGGTAAAGCCCGGCCTAACTCGGGTAAAGCCCGGCCTAACCCGGGTAAAGCCCGGCCTAAGTCAGGTAAAGCTCGGCCTAACCCGGGTAAAGCCCAGCCTAAGTCGGGTAAAGCCCGGCCTAAGTCGGGTAAAGCCCGGCCTAAGTCGGGTAAAGCCCGGCCTAACTCGGGTAAAGCCCGGCCTAACCCGGGTAAAGCCCGGCCTAAGTCGGGTAAAGCCCGGCCTAAGTCGGGTAAAGCCCGGCCTAACCCGGGTAAAGCCCGGCCTAACCCGGGTAAAGCCCGGCCTAAGTCGGGTAAAGCCCGGCCTAACCCGGGTAAAGCCCGGCCTAAGTCGGGTAAAGCCCGGCCTAAGTCGGGTAAAGCCCGGCCTAACCCGGGTAAAGCCCGGCCTAAGTCGGGTAAAGCTCGGCCTAAGTCGGGTAAAGCCCGGCCTAAGTCGGGCAAAGCCCGGCCTAACCCGGGTAAAGCCCGGCCTAAGTCAGGTAAAGCTCGGCCTAAGTCGGGTAAAGCCCGGCCTAACCCGGGTAAAGCCCGGCCTAAGTCAGGTAAAGCTCGGCCTAACCCGGGTAAAGCCCGGCCTAACCTGGGTAAAGCTCGGCCTAACCTGGTTAAAGCCCGGCCTAACCTGGGTAAAGCTCGGCCTAACTTGAGTAAAGTCCGGCCTAACCAAGGTAAAGCCCGGCCTAACCAAGGTAAAGCCCGGCCTAACCTGGGTAAAGCCCGGCCTAACCCGGGTAAAGCCCGGCCTAAGCTGGGTAAAGCCCGGCCTAAGCTGGGTAAAGCCTGGCCTAACCTGGGTAAAGCTCGGCCTAAGTCGGGTAAAGCCCGGCCTAACCCGGGTAAAGCCCGGCCTAAGTCGGGTAAAGCCCGGCCTAAGCCGGGTAAAGCGCGGCCTAAGCTGGGTAAAGCCCGGCCTAACCCGGGTAAAGCTCGGCCTAAGTCGGGTAAAGCCCGGCCTAAGTCGGGTAAAGCTCGGCCTAAGTCGGGTAAAGCCCGGCCTAAGTCAGGTAAAGCTCGGCCTAACCCGGGTAAAGCCCGGCCTAACCCGGGTAAAGCTCGGCCTAACCCGGGTAAAGCCCGTCCTAACCAAGGTAAAGCCCGGCCTAACCCGGGTAAAGCCCGGCCTAACCCGGGTAAAGCCCGGCCTAACCCGGGTAAAGCCCGGCCTAACCTGGGTAAAGCCCGGCCTAACTTGGGTAAAGCCCGGCCTAACCTGGGTAAAGCCCGGCCTAAGCTGGGTAAAGCCTGGCCTAACCTGGGTAAAGCCCGTCCTAAATCGGGTAAAGCCCGGCCTAAGTCGGGTAAAGCCCGGCCTAAGTCGGGTAAAGCCCGGCCTAACCCGGGTAAAGCCCGGCCTAAGTCGGGTAAAGCCCGGCCTAAGTCGGGTAAAGCTCGGCCTAAGGCGGGTAAAGCTCGGCCTAAGTCGGGTAAAGCCCGGCCTAACCCGGGTAAAGCCCAGCCTAAGTCGGGTAAAGCCCGGCCTAAGTCGGGTAAAGCCCGGCCTAACCCAGGTAAAGCCCGGCCTAACCCAGGTAAAGCCCGGCCTAACCCGGGTAAAGCCCGGCCTAAGTCGGGTAAAGCCCGGCCTAACCCAGGTAAAGCCCGGCCTAACTCGGGTAAAGCCCGGCCTAACCCAGGTAAAGCCCGGCCTAACCCAGGTAAAGCCCGGCCTAAGTCGGGTAAAGCTCGGCCTAAGTCGGGTAAAGCCCGGCCTAAGTCGGGTAAAGCCCGGCCTAACCCGGGTAAAGCTCGGCCTAACTCAGGTAAAGCCCGGCCTAAGTCGGGTAAAGCCCGGCCTAACCCGGGTAAAGCCCGGCCTAACCCAGGTAAAGCCCGGCCTAACCCGGGTAAAGCCCGGCCTAAGTCGGGTAAAGCCCGGCCTAACTCGGGTAAAGCCCGGCCTAACCCAGGTAAAGCCCGGCCTAAGTCGGGTAAAGCCCGGCCTAAGTCGGGTAAAGCTCGGCCTAAGTCGGGTAAAGCCCGGCCTAACTCGGGTAAAGCCCGGCCTAACCCAGGTAAAGCCCGGCCTAAGTCGGGTAAAGCCCGGCCTAACTCGGGTAAAGCCCGGCCTAACCCGGGTAAAGCCCGGCCTAAGTCAGGTAAAGCTCGGCCTAACCCGGGTAAAGCCCAGCCTAAGTCGGGTAAAGCCCGGCCTAAGTCGGGTAAAGCCCGGCCTAAGTCGGGTAAAGCCCGGCCTAACTCGGGTAAAGCCCGGCCTAACCCGGGTAAAGCCTGGCCTAACTCGGGTAAAGCCCGGCCTAACCTGGGTAAAGCCCGGCCTAACTCGGGTAAAGCCTGGCCTAAGCTGGGTAAAGCCCGGCCTAACTCGGGTAAAGCCTGGCCTAACCCAGGTAAAGCCCGGCCTAACCCGGGTAAAGCCTGGCCTAACTCGGGTAAAGCCTGGCCTAACCTGGGCAAAGCCCGGCCTAACTCGGGCAAAGCCCGGCCTAACTCGGGTAAAACCCGGCCTAACTCGGGTAAAGCCCGGCCTAACCTGGGTAAAGCCCGGCCTATCCCGGCCAAGAACCGGCACTGAAGCGTTCCTGTGTCCGCGTTCCCTCGGGAACATCCCGCTGGCACTCCCAGCTCATTAACCCCCGGCTCATTAACACGCCGTAATTAACACAGGATGGAGCTGCAGCGCTCCCGCAGCTCCCGCTCCTCTGGGATGGGCAGCGAGGAAGCAAAGGAGGAGACGCCATCACTCGGAAAACAGCTGGAATTCCTGAATTCTGCCAGAGAAATCCCTAAAAAATCCACATTTCCAGGGGAAAACCACTGGAATTCCCACATTCAACCAGAGAAATCCGCATTTCCAACAGGAAACTGCTGGAATTCCACCAGAGAAATCCCTAAAAATTCGCATTTCCAGGGGAAAACCACTGGAATTCCCAAACTTCGCCAGAGAAATCCCCAAAAATTCGAATTTCCAGGGGAAAACTACTGGAATTCCTAAACTCCACCAGATAAATCCCTACAAATTTGTGTTTCCAGGGGAAAACTGCTGGAATTTCTAAATTCCACCAGAGAAATCCATAAAAATCCTCATTTCCAGCAAAAAACCTCTTGAATTCCAAAATTCCACCAGTGAGCCTGTAATATATAAATGATCAAAAATAAATGATCAAAAATATATATAAATATAAATATATATATATTAAAAAATGGTTTACATCACTTTTATAAAAGAACCAACTTTGTATTGTAAAGTCAGTAATAAAAGCAGGGTGTCATGGACTTGCTTTAAACTGGTTTTTAATTAATTTTTTTTTAAAGAATCATTAATTATTCTTCCAGGAGTGAATTTTTTCCTATTCCTGCTCCAAGGTAACTTGAGCTCTATCAAATTTTGGTATTTTTAAGGCTCAAAATGCTTTTTTTTGAGGGGGAATTATAGGGAAATGCAGATTCCTGGAGAATCCATGTGGAATATTCTGGAAAATCAGGAATGTGCTGATGGATGGGGCTCTCCTGAATTTTGTGGCCTTGGGATTGAATTTCCAGGGAGATTTCTTGGAAATTCATTTATTTCATTTAATTCCAGGGGATTTCTCCAAGCAAGGAAAAGCTCAGTGTGTTTATTTTTATTATTAAAAAAAAATATATATTTTATATATAAATTATAGATAAACATCTTGATAAAAATCCACCTTCACTGCTGTTTGTTTTGAATGATTTTTTTAATATAAAATCAACATTTTTTTTGGTCTCACCCCTCAGCCAAACTTGGAATTTTGCTGTCCATCTCTGGTTTTTGGAGTTTTAATCTGTTTTTTCTATGCAAATTCCACCTGGAGATTCCCAAAAAAATTCCCTCCTCTGGCGTCTCCCTGGATTTTCCTTTAAAATAAATGAAATTCAAGTGTCTGCAGCAATTTGGGGTTCCAAACCCCACCAGTGCTGAGCTGCACCATATTTTATATTTATTTTATAAGGATTTTGCTTTGAAATGTTGAATTGTTTTTTAACAGGTGTAAATTGTGTTGTACATTTGTGTAAATAAAAAGGTTCCATTGAAATATTCACTGTGAGGTGTCTGATAAAATAATTCCAGAGGGAATGCCAGGGAAAAAATAAAAAAAACAATAAATGGGATAAAATGATGGAAAATATGGAATTTTACCAGAACAGAGGGAAAAGAGAATCCAGGAATTCCAAAATAAACAGGATTTGTGTTCATTATAAAAAAATTTATCCCAAATTTTCCAGAGCAGAGAGGAAAATCAGAATCCAGGGATCCCAAAATAAAACTATCTATAAAACAATTTATCTATCTATAAAACAATTTATCCATCTATTTATTTATTTATTTATTTATCTATCTATAAAAATTTATTATATTATTTATAATAATAAAATATATTATTATTATCTATATATAAAAATTTATTTATTTATTTATCTATAAAAATTTATTATATTATTTATAATAATATAATATATTATTATTATCTATATATAAAATTTTATTTATTTATTTATCTATCTATAAAACAATTTATACCAAAACTTACCAATACCAGTTTATAGAATTTAATAAATAATAATTGGTATTTTAATAATAAAATAATAATTGATACCTGGAGCTCAACAGGAGGAAAATATGGGAATATTCATTATTTACAGGGGGAATTTAATATAATTAAATAATAAAATAATAATTTCTACAATTTATACTTGGAGCTCCACAGGAGGAAAATATGGGAATATTCATTATTTACAGGGGGAATTTAATATAATTAAATAATAAATAATAAAATATTAAAAATATTAAATAATAATTAAATAATAAATAATAATTAAATAAAATTCTCCAAAAAAGGATTTTTTCGCTGCTGGGACATAAAGAAAAGGAGACAGGGACCAGGCAGGGGTTGCTGTGGATGAGCTCCATAATTAATAAATATAATTAGAGGAATTAATCATCAATATAATATCAGGAATTAATAAAGAACAGGATGGAGTTAAATTCTTGCATTTCTTGGATTCCTGCCTGTAAGGATTATTCAGGTTTTGTCCCTAAATTCTGAATTTTCCTGATTTTATCAATCCCCTCAGTCCCTCATTTCCTTTTGCACACATTTCCTCTCACCTCAGGAATTCTCAATTTTCCTGGAATTTTCTGGATTTTAAACACAGGGAGCAAAGATCAGCAGGCAAAAAAAAAAATGAAAAAGAAATGGAATTTCTGCAGGTCACCAAAGCAATCCTAAATAATTGCACTGCAACCCTTCATTCTGCTGTAATTAATAAATTAATTAATGAATTTCTTGCTTCAAGGTGCTTCAACTCCAGGTTTTTTAGGGATAAGACACAAAACCTGAAAGAAATCAAATTTTTGCTACTCCTGCTCTATCAAATTCTGGTATTTTTAAGACTCAAAATGCATAAATATATATATATATACACACACACACACACACACATATATATACATATAAAAGATATAAATAAAAATAAATAAATATTAATTTAAATATATCTATTTTTATAAATAATATACATCTTTTATATTTACAGATAAGGTTTATATATAATTGTATATTATATATTTTTAATAGTATATTAAAAATACATATATATACACATATATACCCACATAAAATATATAAATATAAATATTTTCATATTTTATGTGTATATATGTGTTTATATGTATATATATACATATATATACATATATACACATAAAACATGTAAATAAATATAAATAAATATAAATTTAAATATATCTATTTTTATAAATAATATAATGTTTTTATATTTGTAGATAAGGTTTATATATAATTGTATATATATTTTTTAATGATATATTATTAATATAAGACATATAAGGGCTTTTTTATATTTACATATATAAGAGATCTTTTCTATTTTTATATATTATATACTTATATATACACATAAACAAATATATAAATAAATATAAATAAACATTAATTTAAATATATCTATTTTTATAAATAATATAAATTTTTTATATTTATAGATAAGGTTTATATATAATTGTATATTATATATATTTTAATAATATATTAAAAATACATATATATACATATATACACATATAAAAGATATAAATAAATATAAATATTTTCATATTTTATGTGTATATATGTGTTTATATGTATGTATATGTATATATATATACATATATATACATATATACATATATTAAAAAAATAAATAAATATTTATTTAAATATATCTAATTTTATAAATAATATACATCTTTTATATTTATAGATAAGGTTTATATATAATTGTAAATTATATTTTTTAATAATATATTTTTAATATAAGACATATAAGGGCTTTTTTATATTTATATATATAAGAGATCTTTTCTATTTTTATATATTATATACTCATATATACACATGTACAATATATAAATAAATATAAATAAATATAAATTTAAATATATCTATTTTTATAAATAATATACATCTTTTATATTTATAGATAAGGTTTATATATAATTGTATATTATATATATTTTTAATAATATATTAAAAATACATATATATACACATATAAAATATATATAAATATTTATATATTTTATATGTGTATATATGTATGTATATATATGTATATATATACATATATATACATATATATACATATATATACATATATATACATATATACCCACATAAAATATATAAATAAATATAAATATTAATTTAAATATATCTATTTTTATAAATAAAATACATCTTTTATATTTATAAATAAGGTTTATATATAATTGTATATTATATATATTTTTAATAATATATTTTAATACATATATACACATATATACACATATAAAATTTATAAATAAATATAAATATTTTCATATTTTATGTGTATATATGCGTATATATGTATGTATACATATATATGCATATATACATATACACACATATACAATATATAAATAAATATTAATAAATATTAACTTAAATAAATCTATTTTTATACATAATATACATCTTTTTTATTTATAGATAAGTTTTATATATAATTGTATATATTTTTTTAATGTGATATTTTTAATATAAGACATATAAGGGCTTTTTTATATTTACATATATAAGAGATCTTTTCTATTTTTATATATTATATATACATATATACACATATACAATATATAAATAAATATAAATATAAATAAATATTAATTTAAAGATACCTATTTTTATACCTACATCTTTAATTCTATATTATATATTTGTAATAATATTTTTTTAATATAAGACATATAAGGTTTTTTATATTTACATATATAAGATATCTCTTCTATTTTTATATATTATATATACATATATACACATATACAATATATAGATAAATATAAATATAAATAAATATTAATTTAAATATATCTATTTTTATAATTAATATACATCTTTTATATTTATAGATAAGGTTTATATATAATTGTACATTATATATATTTTAATAATATATTAAAATACATATATACACATATAAGATATATAAATACAAATATTTTCATATTTTATGTGTATATATGTGTATATATGTATGTACACATATATATACATATATACACATATAAAATATATAAATAAATATAAATAAATATTAATTTAAATATATCTATTTTTATATATAATATACATCTTTTATATTTATAGATAAGGTTTATATATAATTGTATATATATTTTTTAATGATATATTTTAAATATAAGGCATATAAAGGTTTTTTTATATTTACATATATATCTTTTCTATTTTTATATATTATATACTCATATATACACTTTTATATATAGATATACATTTTGTATATCTATATATAAAACATAATTATATGTATATCTATATATATATGTATATATATATCTATATATAAAACATAATTATATGTATTTGTATATATAAAGTTTTTAATATATGTGTTTTATAGATAGATATGTATTTTTATATATTTACATATTTTATATACACACACACGAGATTTTTTTCTATGAGATCTATGCTTTCATAAATATATTAATATATTTCTATATAAGAAATATTATTTTTTTTATATTTACAGAGTTATTTGTCTTGGATCCCAAAAATCCTCCCAGGAATAAAAATTGTATTTCCTTTTTACAATTATTATTGTATATAATAATACAATTATTATTGTATTATTATCAGTCCCTAATTATTCCCAGTTATTTGATCATCTCCACTGTACACTGATTTTTCCAAATGTTTTTCCACATTTATTCTGCAGGATTTTTACTCCTTCCCCCTGGCAGAATGTTGAGTATTAATTTGATTTAAATCTCACTTTATTTGCTCTCTCCCAAGTTTAAGAATAGCTTAATAAAAATAGATATAAATATATATAAATATTTCTATAAATATTTTATATATATAAATATATATAAAAATATAAAAATATATAAATATAAATAGCTTAATAAAATAGATATAAATATATAAATAGTTTAATAAAAATAGATATAAATATATAAATATTTATTATATATATAAGTATATATGTATGTATAACATGTATTATACATAAATATATATAATTTATATAAAATATAAATTCATATAAATTTTTTAAAAATTATTTTTATTTATTTTTAAATTATTTCAAATTTATATAAAAATATCCACTGGAAATCCTGACAGGAGCACATCAGGAATAAATCAGTGAACTCCCAAAGGGATGGAAAATTTGGAATAAAATTCTCCAGATCCATCCCAGAATACTTCCCCTGGTGTTAATTAGCTATGCAAATTAAAGATAATTAGCTGTGAGTGTAGCACCTCAACATCAACAATATAATAATAATAATAATAATAATAATAATAATAATAATAATAATAATAATAATAATAATAATAATAGAATTATTATTTATTGTTTATTATTTATTGTTGTTATTATTATTAGTATTGTTTTTCTGATTTTATTGCAGTTTATTATTTTATTTTGTATTCCTTTTATAGCAGAAATTTCAGTCTGGCTCTTGTGATGGGAGGAAAAACCCAACTGGAACAGCTCCAGCTAATTTGGGGATTAATAATGAGAAAATTGTAATTAGGGAAATAACGAGAATTGGAGCTCCCTTCAAACCCTGACATAAAACATAATTATTCTTTGATATGAATATTATGAACATTATAATTCATTAATATTAATATTGTGAATATTATTGCTCATTAATGTGAATATTTTGAATATTATTGTTCATCAATATGAATATTATGAACATTATTATTCATTAATATGAATATTGTGAATATTATTATTCATTAATAAGAATATTATGAACATAATTGTTCATTAATATGAATATTGTGAATATTATTATTAATTAATATGAATATTGTGAATATTATTATTCGTTAATACGAATATTGTGAATATTATTATTCATTAATATGAATATTGTGAACATTATTATTCATTAATACGAATATTGTATTATTGTTCATTAATATGATTATTGTGAATATTATTGTTCATTAATACGAATATTATGAACATTATTGTCCATTTATATGAATATTGTGAATATTACTGTTCATTAATATGAATATTATGAACATTATTATTCATTAATACGAATATTGTGAATATAATTATTCATTAATATGAATATTGTGAATATTATTGTTCATTAATACAAAAATTATGAATATTAATGTTCATAATTTGACTCTTATGAATATTAATATTCATGAGGTCAAGGCAAAATTCCCAATTTTCTGCCTCAGGAAAAGCCACTGGAAAATGGCTTTTTTTGGCCTTTACAGGACAAAATTTAAAGAACCCAAAGTCAAAAATGAACATTCCCAACTTTAACTGGAATTACAACACCAAATCTTCAAATATTCACAATTCCTGTGAAGAATTCCCCAATTTTTCCAAGAAAATTCCCCCAAGTGTCAGGTGAGACCCCTTGATGTGAATTTTGCAAAAAAGACACAACACACTGCAGTTCCCAACTTCTTTAATCTTCTGGAGAAGGGAAAAAAATGGGAATAAAATCCTTGGAATAACAGAGATTTCATGGAGAGAGGAGAGGGAGGGGTTTTGGAATCAGAGCACAAATCCCAGGGCAAAGGGAGCAGGGAAAATCCCGGGATCCGCACCCGGAATGAGGGGGAATAAATCCTGAGGGATTCCCATAAAAATGGCTCCAAACTCACTGGGATAACAGGAAAAATCAGGGTAAAATCCCTGGATTCTCACCCAGAATAAACTGGAATAAATCCTGAGGGATTCCCATGAAAATGGCTCCAAACTCACTGGGATAACAGCAAAAATCAGGGTAAAATCCCTGGATCCTCACCACACTGAGCTGCAGCACATTCCCACAGAATAAATCCTGCAGGATTCCCATTTTTCCAGGAAAACAGCCCCAATCTGCCTGGGATAACAGGAAAAGTCAGGTTAAAATCCCTGGATCCTCACCCAGAATAAACTGGAATAAATCCTGAAGGATTCCCATAAAAATGGCTCCAAACTCACTGGGATAACAGTAGAGGTCAAGGTTAAAATCCCTGGATTCTCACCCACACTGAGGTGGAATAAATCCTGAAGGATTCCCATAAAAATGGCTTCAAACTCACTGGGATAACAGGAAAAATCAGGTTAAAATCCCTGGATCCTCACCCAGAATAAGCTGGAATAAATCCTGAGGGATTCCCATAAAAATGGCTCCAAACTCACTGGGATAACAGCAAAAATCAGGTTAAAATCCCTGGATCCTCACCCACATTGAGCTGGAATAAATCCTGCAGGATTCCCACTGCAAAAGGGTCCCAAACTGCCTGGGAAAACAGGAAAAGTCAGGTTAAAATCCCTGGATCCTCACCCACACTGAGCTGCTGCACATTCCCATAGAATAAATCCTGCAGGATTCCCATTTTTCCAGGAAAACAGCCCCAAACTTCCTGAGGTAACAGCAAAAGTCAAGGTAAAATCCCTGGATTCTCACCCAGACTGAGCTGCTGAACATTCCCATGGAATAAATCCTGCAGGATTCCCATTGCTCCATGAAAAATGGCTCCAAAACTGTTATCCCAGGATAACAGCAAAAATCAGGTTAAAATTCCTGGATCCACACTCAGAGTGAGGTGGAATAAATCCTGAATGATTCCCAATGTTCCATGAAAAAAGGCTCCAAAACTCACTGGGATAACAGCAAAGGTCAGGTTAAAATCCCTGGATCCTCACCCAGACTGAGCTGGAATAAATCCTGAAGGATTCCCATAAAAATGGCTCCAAACTCACTGGGATAAAAGGAAAAGTCAAGGTTAAAATCCCTGGATCCTCACCACACTGAGCTGCTGCCCATTCCCCCAGAATAAATCCTGCAGGATTCCCATTTTTCCATGAAAACAGCCCCAGAGTGCCTGGGCTGAGCCCCCAATCTGCTCCATGGCTCCAGCCCAGAGCCAAAGTGCAAGGCTCTGAAATTCCAGGTGTTCCAGGAGCCTTGGCATCCCTGCCCTGCTGCTCCCATGGATTGTTTTTGGAGCCTGGAACCTTCCTGTTGAAACAGCTCTCTAATTGCAATAATTGATCCTAATTGCTCTCTGCATTTCCAAATTCCACAGGCAAGTCGAGGATGCATCCAAGCCCAGGAAAACAATGATGAGATCCAAGCACTGCCCCATTATCTCTCTCTGTTTTGGTATTTAATGACCTAAGAAAGTTACAAAAGCAACTTTAAATTACATTTAGGTAGATAAACTAATTAAATCTATTTAGCTAATACTGAGAAAATAAATCCCAAGCACCATGAAGACAAAAAACAATAAGAGATGAGTAATTCCAGGGTAATTAAGGACTTTTTATGGAGTCTCTGGATGAGTTGGAGACCACTGGAAGTTGACCTCATTCTCATTTTCCAACAGTGTGGAATGAGTGTGGAATTTCCAAATGAGTGATTAGCCCAGATTTTATTAAGTTCTGCATTCTGGGAGAACAATTTTATGACTCATTACATTTTTTTTTTTGCCAGTTCTTAATTTCAGGAACGGCAGATTTGTTGGGAATTTCAGTGGCATTTTCAGAGGATTCTGAGCATTACAAAGAGCAATGAAAAGAATTCAATGAAAAGAATTGTTGAGGTGAAAGAAAATGGAGAAAATTCAAAAAGGAAAATCATCACTCCTCTGATTCTCAACACTGCCAATCCACATGTGCTGAACACACATTCCTAAGAGCCCAGAAATAATAAATCCCAGCTACTTTTACCAATCCACATGTGAACACACATTCCCAAGAGCCCAGAAATAATAAATTCCAGCCACTTTTACCAATCCACACATGGTGAACACACATTCCCAAGAGCCCAAAATCAATCCCAGCTACTTTTACCAATCCACATGTGGTGAACACACATTCCCATGAGCCCAGAAATAAACCCCAGCTACATTTACCAATCCACATGTGGGGAACACACATTCCCAAGAGCCCAGAAATAAATCCCAGCCACTTTTACCAATCCACAGTTGGTGAACACACATTCCCAAGAGCCCAGAAATAAATCCCAGTTACTTTTACCAATCCACACATGGTGAACACACATTCCCAAGAGCCCAGAATAAATCCCAGCTACTTTTACCAATCCACATGTGGTGAACACACATTCCCAAGAGCCCAGAAATAAACTTTTACCAATCCACATGTGGTGAACACACATTCCCAAGAGCCCAGAAATAATAAATTCCAGCCACTTTTACCAATCCACATGTGGTGAACACACATTCCCAAGAGCCCAGAAATAAATCCCAGCCAGTTTTACCAATCCACATGTGGTGAACATTCTCAAGAGCCCAGAAATAATAAATCCCAGCTACTTTTACCAATCCACATGTGGTGAACACACATTCCCAAGAACCCAGAAATAAACTTTTACCAATCCTCATGTGGTGAACACACATTCCCAAGAGCCCATAAATAATAAATCCCAGCTACTTTTACCAATCCACATGTGGTGAACATTCCCAAGAGCCCAGAAATAAATCCCAGCTACTTTTTACCAATCCACATGTGGTGAACACACATTCCCAAGAGCCCAGAAATAAACTTTTACCAATCCACATGTGGTGAACACACATTCCCAAGAGCCCAGAAATAAATCCCAGCTACTTTTACCAATCCACACGTGGTGGACACACATTCCCAAGAGCTCAGAAATAAATCCCAGCTACTTTTACCAATCCACATGTGAACACACATTCCCAAGAGCTCAGAAATAAATCCCAGCTACTTTTACCAATCCACATGTGGTGAACACACATTCCCAAGAGCCCAGAAATAAATCCCAGCTACTTTTATTCTCTAAGAACGCCCAGAGCGAGGAAGGCCTGGTGACACCGAGAAGGGCAGGATGGCAGCAGGGAGGGCTCAGTGGCCACTGAGTTTCCTCATGATGGGGCTGTCGGGCTCAGCGTTGGTGAAGATGGTGCCCACCAGCACGTGGGTGCCCCACAGGTGGTGCCTGATCACTTTGCAGCAGCCCAGGTCATCCACAGCAAAGCCCAAGTGCCGGTAGCGCTCGTCCGTCTCCAGCAGGGGGTTGTTGCTGTAAGGCCCGAAAAACTACACAGAAATAATAATAATAATAATTAATCAATAAAAGGTGTTGGAGATTTTTTCAGAAATGGCTTAAAAGGCAGCTAACCAATAGTAATACATATTTTTGGAGGTGTGAAACATAATTGATATACCAAAGTAAGTAAGTTTTGAGAACACATTGAAAACAAAACGAGGGGTTGGTGTGTAGTCTCTGACCTATTGTGAGCTCGGGTTTGCAATATGCATGAACTTAATTAACACTAAAAGTGACTGATTGAGTCAATAAATTGAAGGTGGCTCATCCTCCTTTGCTTCAACAAAAAGGTTTTCACTTGGCCCAGGGAGGAGAAAAGGCACACATACATCTGAGGGAAAAAGGGGAGGAGGAATTCTGTCACCCACAAGATTGACAATGGAACTGGCAGGGCTGTGGCGGGAAAGCTGAGGGCAGAACCATTTTACACAAAATGGGGGGGAGCAGGTACATAAAATGGGGGGGGAATGATGAGGCGGGAAAGCTGAGGAGGGCAGAACCATTTTACACCAAATGGGGGGAGCAGGTACATAAAATGGGGGAGGAATGATGAGGCGGGAAAGCTGAGGAGGGCAGAACCATTTCACACCAAATGGGGGGGAGCAGGTACATAAAATGGGGGAGGAATGATGAGGCGGGAAAGCTGAGGAGGGCAGAACCATTTCGCACCAAATGGGGGGGGAATGATGAGGCGGGAAAGCTGAGGAGGGCAGAACCATTTTACATAAAATGGGGGGGGAATGATGAGGCGGGAAAGCTGAGGAGGGCAGAACCATTTCACACCAAATGGGGGGGGAATGATGAGGCAGGAAAGCTGAGGAGGGCAGAACCATTTCACACCAAATGGGGGGGAGCAGGTACATAAAATGGGGAGGAATTAAATGAAATTAAACACACCACACCAGTGGATTTCCAGTTCTGATGGATGGGGGAAAGAAAAGCTCAGCTTTAGCTGTGGGGAGAAGTTTTATGTGGAGTTTGAAGGGTTTTTCTTTCAAATCCCAAGCCCACCTTTGTGAGGAATTGAGGGCAGAGCCCTGCCTGAAACAGCACAAACAGGACAGGGACTAAGGAGAGAAAATTCCCAGGAAATTGTAAAATTAACAACTCAAATCTGCAATAAATCCCTAAAGAAAGCTGGTTAGAGGAGCAAAAATGTGATTCAATTGTGATCATGTATTTCAATTAAACTGGTATTTAAGTATTTAAATGAAACTGGTATTTAAGTTACAAACAAGTATCTAAACTGATATTTAAATTAAACTGGTATGCAAATTAAACTGATATGTAAATGAAACTGATATTTAAGTTGCAGACAGGTATTTATATTAAACTGATATTTCAATTAAACTGATATTACAATTAAACTGATATTTAAGTTGCAAACAGGTATTTAAATTAAACTGGTATTACAATTAAACTGGTATTTAAGTTGCAAGCAGGTATTTAAACTGATATTTAAATTAAACTGATATTTAAGTTGCAAACAGGTATTAAGATGAAACTGGTATGTAAATTAAAGTGATATTTAAGTTGCAAACAAGTATTTAAATTAAACTGGTATTGAAGTATTTAAATTAACTGATATTACAATTAAACTGGTATTTAAGTTGCAAACAGGTATTTCAATTAAACTGATATTTAAATTAAACTGATATTTAGGTTGAAAAGAGGTATTTATATTAAACTGGTATTGAGGTATTTAAACTGATATTTAAGTTGCAGACAGGTATTTAAATTAAACTGATATTTAAGTATTTAAACTGATATTTGAGTTGCAAACAGGTATTTCAATGAAAGTGATATGTAAATTAAACTGATATTTAAGTTGCAAGCATGTATTTAAATAAAAGTTAATGTAAATTAAACTGATATTTAAGTTGCAAACAGGTATTTAAATGAAAGTTACATGTAAATTAAACTGATATTTAAGTTGCAAACAGGTATTCAGGAACTTCTCCAGTCCCTAAATTCCAATTTAATTTCCTAACAAAGCCGGCCCTGCACTCAGAGCTTAGAAACCTTCATTTATTCAGGAATTACCCTGGAAAAATTGGATTTAATCCAAATTTTACAGCAAGAAGGAACTCACAGCCAGTCCTGAGGAGGGGTCAATGAAATCAGCCCAGTAGCCCTCAGCAGAAATCGCACAGCAAATTTCCTTGGCACCATTGATGAACTGCAAATAAAAATTGGGAAAAGAAAGGCATCAAAAATGAGGTTATCCCAGAAAATGAATGATTTCTGACTTTAGTTGTTATAAATAAAATTATTTATTTACTTATAGTTGTAAAAATTGGATTTTCTCTGTAATTAGTGGACTAAAAAGGTCAAGGTTTCAAATTGATAAAAATAGGATTTATGCAGCTTCAGTCCCTTAACAGGGCCAAAATAAGGGAAATTTAATTTTTATAGCAAATTCTGTATTAATTTAAAATGAGGGAATTTATCCTTTACAGTAAATTCTGTGTTAGTTTAAAATAAGGAAAATTTATCCTTTACAATAAATTCTGTATTAATTCAAAACTAGGGAATTTTACCCTTATTTTGGATTAATATTAATATTATTTTGTATTAATAATTAATAATTATATTCTGTATTAGTTCAAAATAAGGAAAATTTACCCTTTACAATAAATTCTGTATTAATTAAAAACTAGGGAATTTTACCCTTATTTTGGATTAATATTAATATTATTTTGTATTAGTAATTAATAATTATATTCTGTATTAGTTTAAAATAAGGAAAATTTATCCTTTACAATAAATTCTGTATTAATTCAAAACTAGGGAATTTTACCCAAATTTTGGATTAATATTAATAATATTAATATTATTTTGTATTAGTAATTAATAATTATATTCTGTATTAATTCAAAATAAGGAAAATTTACCCATTACAATAAATTCTGTATTAGTTCAAAATAAGGAAAATTTACCCTTTAAAATAAATTCTGTATTAATTCAAAACTAGGGAATTTTACCCTTATTTTGGATTAATATTAATATTATTTTGTATTAGTAATTAATAATTATATTCTGTATTAGTTCAAAATAATGAAAATTTACCCTTTACAGCAAATTGTGTATTAGAATTGTAGATTGTTAAAAATGAGAGATTTTTACCCTTTAAAGTAAATTCTGTATTAATTCAAAATAAGGAAAATTTATCCTTTTCAATACAAAATAAGGGAATTTTACCCTTGACAGCAAATTCTGTATTAGTTTAAAATTAAAGAAATTTACCCATTACAATAAATTCTGTATTAATTCAAAATAAGGAAAATTTACCCTTTACCCTAAATTCTGTATTAATTCAAAACTAGGGAATTTTACCCTTATTTTGGATTAATATTAATAATATTAATATTATTTTGTATTAGTCATTAGTAATTATATTCTGTATTAGTTGAAAATAAGGAAAATTTACCCTTTACAGCAAATTCTGTATTAATTCAAAATAAGGAAAATTTATCCTTTACAATAAATTCTGTATTAATTCAAAACTAGGGAATTTTACCCTTATTTTGGATTAATAATATTAATATTATTTTGTGTTAGTAATAAATAATTATATTATTTTATTCTCATTTTTTAGCCCATGAAATGAGGATTTTATTCTCATTTTTAGCCCATGAAATGAGGATTTTAATCTCATTTTTAGCCCATGAAATTAGGATTTTAATCTCATTTTTTAGCCCATGAAATGAGGATTTTAATCTCATTTTTAGCCCATGAAATGAAGATTTTAATCTCATTTAGCAATATTTAGCATAAGAGCAACAAGGCAGCAATAATTCAAAGAGAAGAACACACTGAAGTGAAGGAAATTTGAATTTCTGTGTCATTTTGTGTTGATTCCTTTTTTTGTGGTTGATTTAGACAGCCCATATTTGTGATTTAGGGCATTCCCAAATTAATTTCAGGCATAAATATGATTTATTTCCAGATGAAATGTTGGGTTTGGGGATATTTTATAAAGAATAGGCAGAAATGTTCTTTTTTTGAGGTGCTGAGGGCAGTGAACAGCGACACTTGGTGGGGAAATGGTCAAATTGTGGGAAATAAATGGGAAATAAAAATAAAAGGGATTTTCAGAGCCCTCTAGAGGTAAAAGAACAAGAGAAAGTTAAGATGAAAAACAAAATTGAAATTTGGGGTTAAAAGAATTAAAAACATTCATTAAAATGGAAAAAAAACCCAGAGAAACTGGTGATTTTTAAATTTTTGACCATTAAAATTGCAGTGGAATCATAATTAAATGAATTAAAAATTTAAATTAAATTTTTATAATTATAAATTATTAAATTTATATATTAAAAATTATATAAATTATAATTAATAACAAAGAACTAAAATAGAAGTGTATTATAAATGGTAAAAAAGATAAAAATCTAATATATTACATTTAATAATGTAATAGAGATCTATATTATATACAGATCTATATTATATAGATCTCTCTCTATATATAGAGTATAGATTTATATTATATGTACCTCTCTATATATATAGAATAAGGGTCTATATATAAAACATGGATCTATTTTTTATATATATATATATAAAACACGGATCTAAATTATCTATCTCTATATATAAATTATGGATCTCTATTATATATCTCTATATATAATATGGAACTATATTATAAATATCTATATATAAAAATATAGAACATATTATTTATACCTCTCTATATGTAGAATATGGATCTAAATTATATATATCTATATATATACAAAATATGGATCTATATTATATATATAAAAATATGGATCTGTGTTACATATCTATATATAGAACATAGATTTATATTATATATATCACTAGATATATTATAAGGATCTATATTATATATATATATCTTTCCCTATATAAAATATGGATCTGTTCTATATATCTATATATATAATATGGATCTAAATTATATATATCTATGTAAAATATGGATGGATATTATATATATAAAATATGGATTTGTATTATGTATCTATATATAGAATATGGATTTATATCACATATCTCTCTCTGTCTATAGAATATGGATCTATATCACACATATCTCTATATACAACATGGATCTATATCACACATATCTCTATATACAATATGGATCTGTATCACACATATCTCTATATATAGAATATGGATCTATATCACACATATCTCTATATACAACATGGATCTATATCACACATATCTCTATATACAATATGGATCTGTATCACACATATCTCTATATATAGAATATGGATCTATATCACACGTATCTCTGTATAGAATATGGATCTATATCACATGTATCTATCTATACAATGTGGATCTATATCACATGTATCTCTCTATATATACAATATGGATCTATATCCCACATATCTCTCTATATATACAATATGGATCTATATTATATCTATCTCTCTATATATAGAATATGGATCTGTATCACACATATCTCTATATACAACATGGATCTATATTACATTTATCTCTTTATATATAGAATATGGATCTATATTATATCTATCTCTCTATATATACAACATGGATCTATATCACACATATCTCTCTATATACAATATGGATCTATATCACACATATCTCTATATACAATATGGATCTACATTACATCTATCTCTCTATATACAACACGGATCTATATCACACGTATCTCTATATACAACATGGATCTATATATCCCACATATCTTCCCACATATCTCTCTCTATATACAACATGGATCTATATCACACATATCTCTATATACAATATGGATCTATATCACACAAATCTCTCTATATACAATATGGATCTATATTATATCTATCTCTCTATATATAGAATATGGATCTATATCATACATATCTCTATATACAACATGGATCTATATCACACATATCTCTATATACAACATGGATCTATATCACACGTATCTCTATATACATACAACATGGATCTATATCACACGTATCTCTCTATACAACATGGATCTATATCACATGTATCTATCTATACACCATGGATCTATATCTGTATCTCTCAGGGATGTGCAGGACAGGAACTGGGCTTTGGTGCTGCACTGACGTTCTCCAGCAGCGCCTCCCTCTCCTGCTCCACCTCGTGGCTCCACACGCTCATGTCGTGCTGGCTCCTCTGCGTCACCGTCAGCACCGTCAGGCGCTGGGGCTGCGCCTCGGGGAACAGCGCCTGCACGTCTGCAACGGGATCACTGATATTTAAGTTGAAAACAGGTATTTAGGTACTTAACAGGTATTTAGGAACTTCTCCAGTCCCTAAATTCCAATTTCATTTCCTGACAGAGCTGGCCCTGCACTCAGAGCTGACACATAAAAATAAAAATATAAATATAAATACAGAGTTTGTCCTGCTCTGCAGGGCAGCCTTCATCCCACACACACACATCCCCTTTTCAATTGCTTCATTTATTTGGGTTATTTTAATTGTTATTAGCATTACAATTAATATATAATAAATACAAATGTGGGGAAAATGCAGAGTTTGTACTGCTCTGCCAGGGCAGCCTTCATCCCACACACACCCACATTCCCTTTTAAATTGCTTCATTTATTGCTGTTATTTTATTTTTAATTAGTATTACAATTAATATATAATAAATATAAATGTGGGTCTACAATTAATAATATATAATAAATATAAATATAAATACAGAGTTTGTCCTGCTCTGCAGGGCAGCCTTCATCCCACACACACTTTTAAATTGCTTCATTTCATTGGTGTTATTGTAATTTTTATTAGTATTACAATTAATATATAATAAATATAAATGTGGAGAATCAGGGTTTGTCCTGCAGGGCAGGGCAGCCTTCATCCCACACACCCACATTCCCTTTTTAAATTGCTTCATTTATTGGTGTTATTGTAATTGTAATATTGTACTGATTATTTTTATTTTTGTACTGATTATTTTTATTTTTGTACTGATTATTTTTATTTTTGTACTGATTATTTTACTCATTCCATATTCTGTGTGGAGCATTGCCATTCACTGGTTTTGCATTTAAAATTTGAATTTTTTGGGCTGAATTTTTTGACTGAACCTTTTCTCAGCAGCTCAGGACAGGCTTGCACTGCACATTCCACCTTGGCATTTTCAAAGTAGCTTTCAGCATTATTGATCTGCTGCTTCTGGGGAGCATCCGAACCCTAAAAAAGCACCAAAAATTCAAATTTTTAGTTTAATATCAAACAGGAATAAAGGTTTTGAGAACTTTCATATCATGGTGGGAACACTGATCTTGGTTTCAGTAAACAAACTTCAGGTATTGGAAACAAAAGGAGGAGCTGAAGTTTTCTCTACAGCCTGTCAGGAGCTCAGATTTTGCAATGTGCATGAACTTGATTAACACACCAGCACGTCCTGGTAGCTACACCCCATTCCCTGACCTTCTTTCCTCCCTTTTTCCTTATCCTATCCTTCTCTTCCCCGGATCCTCTAACCTAATGCATATTTAGCTGTGGTTATTATCAATAAATTCCATCTTGTTGATTTGCTACTGCAAACCCCTGTGCCTTTGTTGGTTATTTTTGCACCCAAAAATTATTTGTCACCCGTTCGTGTCGGGCGGACCCTCACACCCCTCTGGCACCCCCATGGCACCCCCATGGCCACCTCCTTCCAGACACTGGGACTGTTCCCTCCCAACCCAGGGAAGGGGGAGAACTGCCCAGAGTAAATGCACCTGGGAGATTTGGCCATGAAAACAATGGAATAATTTCAGCCACTGTGGAGAGCCTGGTTCAAGTATGCTTTAAAGAAATATAGAAGCCTGTCTGGTTTTTGGCTGTTTGGAGGGCCTGGAAAGGCCCGGGGTGGCCTTGGGGCAGCCCAGGACGAGAAGAGGCTTCAGTTCTTTTCTCGGTCTCGGTGTTTATTAATTGTTTATCTAAAAGATTTTCTCTGGGCCCGACAGAGCTCTGCTCAGCAGCCAGCCATGAGCACACTCCCTGCCCTCCGGGCGGTCACCTATCTTTATACCCAAAGTTACGTGTACAATATTTATCATTTTTCCCCAATACCTTTTACCCTTATTGCCCGGTGCACTTTTAGTAATGACCAATCCCAAAGTGCCACCATCACCACAGAAGATGGAGGAGAAGAAGAAGAAGAAGAAGGACAGGACACGCCCCAATTCCTCCATCTTACTTCTCTAAACCCCCCTGTACAGAAATCCTAAACCCTGTGTTTCACTCTCTAATTAACTGATCCCTTCACCATTCACCCCGGTGAAACCCTCCTGTCCTCATACAGGTGTCGTCTCCTGTGTGGGATCAAAGTGCAGCCACCAGACACTTCTGGAACATTCCAGGACTCCTGAGCCCCCCAAGGGTGGTCTCGGTGACACCTCAGTCCTGAGGTGCTGAGATCCCACAGAATCCTGCTGTAAAAGCAGCCTTACCCAGGCTTGATCCTGTCAATAATTAGGTTCTCAGCCACCTTCTATATAAACAACAAGATTCTCAGACCGTTCTGTCCTTGGCTGCTGCTGGGAACAGACAGTCTGGGAACAGATATGAAGGTTTTGAGAACCTTTCATATCATGGTGGGAACACAGATCTTGGTTTCAGTAAACCAACTTCAGGTATTGGAAACAAAAGGAGGAGCTGAACTTTTCTCTACAGCCTATCAGGAGCTCAGATTTTACAATATGCATGAACTTGATTAACACTGAGGCCTCTGGAATCCCCAGGAGCAAACCCTGAGGTGAAGGAATTTTCTAGAAAACCCGGCCTGCTCTCACCTGGAACTCATTGATGCACTGGGCCATGACCAAGCGGTGCCGGTCGCTGGCTGAGGGCTGGGCCAGCAGCTCGGGCAGGCCGGGCGGTGCCCGCTGGCTGGCAGTGCCATGCAGGTGGCAGCCAAAGCCCAGGTGCCCGGGCAGCTGGAAACGCCGGTCCTGCGGCCCAAAGGGACCCAGCAGCTCGTCCGGCCACACCGTCCTGGGGGCTGCGGGGAGGGGAACACCAAAATGGGTCAGGGAACCCCCAAAACCAGCTAAGGAATCCCAAAGACAGCAGGGAAACCCAAAAGTGGTCAGGGGAACCCAAAACCAGCAAGGAAATCCCAAAACCAAAAGGGAAATCCCAAGAACTGGTCAGGGAATCCCAAAACGGTCAGGGAAACCCAAAGCACTGAGGAAACCACAAAAACAGTCAGGAAATCACAAAACCAGCAGGGAAACCCAAAGATGGTCAGGGAAAGCCAAAAACAACCAAGAAATCCCAAAACCAGCAGGGAAATCCCAAGAACTGGTCAGGGAAACCCAAAACAGTCAGGGAAACCCAAAACTGGTCAGGAAATCCCAAAGCACTGAGGAAACCACAAAACCAGTCAGGAAATCCCAAAGATGGTCAGGAAATCCCAAAGACAGCAGGGAAACCCCAAAGATGGTCAGGGAAACCCAAAAGCGGGCAGGGGAACCCAAAAATGGCAGAGAAATCAAAAAACAGTCAGGAAATCCCACAGACAGCAGGGAAACCCCAAAAATGGTCAGGAAAGCCCAAAGGCAGCAGGGAAACCCAAAAACAGTCAGGGAATCCCAAAGACAGAAGGGAAACCCCAAGGACAGAAGGGAAACCCAAAACTGGTCAGGAAAGCCCCAAAATGGGTCAGGAAACCCCAAAATGGGTCAGGAAACCCAAAGACAGCAGGGAAATCCCAAAAACGGTCAGGAAACCCAAAAGCAGTCAGGGAAATCCCAAAGACAGAAGGGAAATCCCAAAGATAGCAGGGAAACCCCAAAAACTGGTCAGGAAAACCCAAAGCAGTGAGGAAACCACAAAAACGGTCAGGAAATCACAAAGACAGCAGGGAAACCCAAAAACCAGCAGGGAAATCCCAAAGACAGAAGGGAAACCCAAAACTGGTCAGAGAAACCCAAAAATGGTCAGGAAATCCCAAAGACAGCAGGGAAACCCCAAAAACAGCCAAGAAACCCCAAAAGCAGTCCAGAAATCCCAAAGGAAAAATCACAAACCCCAAAACCAACAGGGAAACCCCAAAACCAACCAGGAATCCCAAAACTGGTCAGGGGAACTCAAAAACAGCAGGGAAATCCCAAAACCAGCAGGGAAATCCCAAAAACAGCCAGGGAATTGCAAAGATAGAAGGAAACCCCAAAAGTGGTGAGGGAAACCCCAAAAACACCATGGAAACCCAAAAAACACCATGGAAATTGCAAAAAATGGTCAAGAAATCCCAAGAAATCCCATTTCAAAACTGGGATTGCAAAAGAAAAAAATTTGATTTTTTCTCTTTTTTCTAAATGTGCTTTTTTTAAATAAATTTGATTTTCTACCAAGTCAAAAATCTCACTTCTAAATTCAGATTTCCAGGGAATAAAATTGCTTTTTTTCCTAAATTTGCTTTTTCTTTATAAATTTGATTTTTCTCTTCTACCAAGTCAAAAATCCCAGTTCTAAATTGAGATTTCCAGGGAATAAATTCGCTTTTTTTCCTAAATTTGCTTTTTCTCTTGTACCAAGTCAAGAACCCCAGTTCCAAATTGGGATTTCAAGGGAATAAATTTGCTTTTTTTCTAAATATGCTTTTCCTTCATAAATTTGCTTTTCTACAAGCCAAAAATCAAACTTCTAAATTCAGATTTCAAGGGAATAAAATTGCTTTTTTCCCCCTAAATTTGCTTTTTTTCCTAAACTTAATTTTCTTTATAAATTTGATTTTTCTACCAAGTCAAGAATCCCAGTTCCAAACTGGGATTTCCAGGGAATAAATTTGCTTTTTTTCCTAAATTTGATTTTTCTCCATAAATCTGATTTTTCCCTTTTACCAAGCCCAAAATCCCAGTTCTAAATTCAGCTTTCCAGGGAATCAATGTGTTTTTTCCTTACAGAGCTCGGGGGGTGCAGCAGCCACGAGGGGCTCATCGGAGCCCGAGGATCCGGCAGTGGAGAAAGTTCTGGAATTTCCAACCCTGCTGAGCAGGGAGGGGAACCCTGGCAGGTAGGAAACCAACCTGGCTCTGCTGCACAGCACCTGCACAGAAAACCATTCAAATCATTCATTAGTAATCAAATTAATTAATATTTTGTAGGAAAAATACTTAGAGTCATTTAAATGCAGCTCCGTGAAAAATCTTCCCTCAATAATTATATTAAAATTTGAATTATAGCTATTTAAAGTATAAGAACCAAAGGCAGTAGAAGGTTTTTTTATCCAGCACTGTGTAAATATATATATTTACATCTGTGTAAATATAAATATATATATTTACTTCTGTGTAAATATAAATATATATTTATATATATAAGTAAATATATATAATACATATTTACATCTGTGTAAATATACATATTTACTTCTGTGTAAAAATAAATAAATATATTTACTTCCGTGTAAATATATATATTTACTTCTGTGTAAATGTAAATAAATATATTTACTTCTGTGTAAATATAAATATATTTACTTCTGTGTAAATATAAGTATAATATTTACTTCTGTGTAAATATATACATATATTTTCTTCTGTATAAACATATATATTTACTTCTGTGTAAATATAAATATATATTTACTTCTGTGTAAATATAAATATAATACTTCTGTGCAAATATAAATAGATATATTTACTTCTGTGTAAATGTAAATATATATGTTTACTTCTGTGTAAATATATAAAGAGATATATTTACTTCTGTGTAAATATAAATATTTACTAATGTGTAAATATAAATATATATATTTACTTCTCTGTAAATATAAATAGATATATTTACTAATGTATAAATATAAATATATATATTTACTTCTGTGTAACTATAAATATATACTTATATACATAAGTAAATTTATATTATATATATTTACTTCTGTGTAAATATAAATATTTACTTCCGTGTAAATATAAATATCTATTTACTTCAGTCTAAATATAAATATATTTACTTCTGTGTAAATATAAATATATATTTACTTCCATGTAAATATAAATATATATATTTACTTCTGTGTAAATATAAAATAATTTCTACCAAATTATAAGACCTCAAATGCTTCAAAACACATTTAATTTTTGTTTTAAATCAATTATTTCCAGTTCAAGCCTGGAGCTGTCTCCTTTACAAGGTTCCTGTATCTGATTCCACTCCAACCTTTTTCCTTTATCATGTCAAATCTCTATTAAAATCAATTTTTGCATGATGAGGATGCCACAAACAGATGTAAACAATTACAGCCAACATGTAATTAGCAAAAAGAGAATTTTTCTTCATTATCAGCCTCACTTGTCGCTAATTGCAGCTCATGCAAATATTGACACACCTGTATTTACTTCTGTGTAAATATAAATATATATTTATATATATAAGTAAATATATATATTATATATATTTACTTCTGTGTAAATAGAAATATATATATTTACTTCTGTGTAAATATAAATATTTACTAATGTGTAAATATAAATATATATATTTACTTATCTGTAAATATAAATAGATAGATTTTCTTCAGTGTAAATATAAATATATATATTTACTTCTGTGTCAATATAAATATATATTTATATATATAAGTAAACATATATATTATATATATTTACTTCTGTGTCAATATAAATATATATTTACCTCTGTGTAAATATAAATATATATATTTACTTCTGTGTAAATAAATATACTTACTTCTGTGTAAATATATATATTTATATAAATAAGTAAATATATATATAAATATATAAACATGTATTTATATATTTATATATATTATTTAATTATACATATTTAGTAATATATTAATATTATACTATACTAATATAGTTAATTAATATTATACTATATTAATATAGTAATACATATATTTCGAAGTAAACATTATGTTTATATACATTATATAAATACAATATTTGCTTCTGTGAAAATATATAAATATATATTTACTTCTGTGCATATATAAATATATATATTTGCTTCTGTGTAAATATAAAAGAAACAGATGTAAACAATTACAGCCAAGATGTAATTAGCAGAAAAGAGAATTTTTCTTCATTATCACTTGTCGCTAATTGCAGCTCATGCAAATTTTGCCACACCTGGCATTGAATAATTCACGTTATTATTGCTCATCCCCACGGCGGCAGCCAGAAAAAACAACCAATAAAAGGAAAAAAACAATCAATAAAAAGGCGTTTTATTGCTTCAAATCAGCTGAGCGCTCCAAAACACGCCCTGAGCCCAGGATGACAGAAAAACCCAGGAAAAAATTGATTTTAATCCTTAATTTCGTTATTATTCCTGGGATATTTACACTGGATTGGGCTTGGGGGAGAAATTCTTCTCTCTGAGGGTGCTGAGGTTTAACAAGGGTCCAAGCACACGGGAAGTTGTCCCTTCTCAGGGCACGGAGGTGGAATTAAAGGATTTTTAAGGTTTTTTTTTCCACCCAAATCTGTTTTTAATTGCATTTAATCCTCAATTCCGGGCTATCCTCAATTGCGGGCGTCACTCACTCACATTGGCCATGGCAGACGCTGCTCTCCCCGCAATGACAGCCCCGGACAGCCCTGCAAAAGAGAAGGGAAAGGGCAAAGAACGGAAAAGGAACGAGGAAAAGGAAGGAAAAAGGAAAAAGGGAAAATAAAAAAGGAAAAAAGGAAAAGGAGGCGCTGAACTCCCCAGCCCCAGAGCCCCCTCACAGCCCGCCCGGCCTCCCCGCGTCCCAGCAGCGGCGCTGCCGCACACATGCAGCTGACGGGAAGGGAGCAAAAAATGGAAAAATGGGAGAAGGAAATGGGAAAATGGGAGAAGGAAACGGGAAAAGAGAGAAGGAAACGGGAAAAGAGGAAAAGCAAAAGAGCCCCCGGCCGCCCTCACCTCTTCCTGCAAAATGGCGGCGTCCACCGGCCCCCGCCGCGCCCTCACCGCGCGTCCCCAGGCTGAGCCAACCGATCTGCCAACACCTCGATGGGCGCAGCGCGGTACCGTGAGGAATCCGCCGCTCGACGTTCGGTTGCTCAGGGCTGCGGGAGGTGCGGTGGAGGCCGTGAGGGGAGGCGGTGATGGCGGCGGGGCCGGCGGGGCTGGGGAGGTTCCTGTGGAAGCGGCGGGGCCGGATCGGTGGTGGCGGGGCCGGGATCGGTGGTGGCGGGGCTGGGGTGTCCCCTCGGTGCTCCCAAGGCGGTGTTGCCCCGTGTGAGGGGCGCAGAAGGGCCGCCGTGGGTGCTGTTCCCGTGCGGGGCACCAGGGGGCAGTCACGGACCGTCAGCCGCCCTCATCGCCCTCAACATTGCCGGGGATCCGAAAAGGGGAAAATGGGGGAAAAAAGGGAAAAATGGGGAGAAAAAAAGGGGAAAATGGAGATTAAAAGGGGAAAAGGGTTTTGTTGAAAGGAATTGAAAGGAGGAGAGGGTGTTTCCTCTAAGGAAAAGCACAAAGCCAGGTGTTCGCTGGGAATGGGGAGCATCAGCGGCACTTCTGCCACAGAACTGTGACTTCGAGGGTGATACTTCAAATAACTTTACAAAATAATAATAAAAATATTTTAAACCTGCTTCAATTACTTCTTTCCGTGTTGATTTTGTGTGTTTGTTGGCTTTTTGGTTTTGGGGGTTTTTTTTGTTTTATTTTTTTTATGGAAGAGTTCTGGACAGGTTCCCCAGAGAATGGTCACAACCCCAAGGATTAAAGTTTTCTGTCTCATTTTTTGCCATTTCTTCGCTGTCTGTTCCAAGCAGCGTCGCTGGTGAAGAAAAAGGAATTTTAATCTCTCCTCAATAAAAGTTTGGGCGTTCCCATCCCTCAGTGACTTCGCACAAGGGCTTGAATTTATTTTCCTTCTAAACCAGAGGTTTCTGCACATTTATTTTGCTTTGTCACTGGTTTATTAGCAGAAATTTATTAACAGAAACCAGTGCCAGAGGTTTCCATAGCTCAAAATCAGAGCAGGACATTGGGTTTGTGGCCAGGGTAATAATATTCAGCCTTACAACGTTCTTACTGCATTTAATAAAGTCTTGGCTTTATTTTATCAGGATCAAGAGGAAATGGTGATATCAGTTCCTAAACAATGTGATGTATTAAGTAGCTCTAATGTTGCAATTTTGATTTTTGGACTTTTTGCTCACTATTGGATGCCACTCAACTCTTTTATTAATTCAATGTTAGCACACTTAATTCTCGTTTGCTTTTGAATTAAATATTCATGTGAAATCCCTGAACTTCAGCAAAAAAAAAAAAAAAAGAGAGAGAAATGAGAAATCAGAGAAATTTAACTCTTTACAGAATGTAATTTCTGTCCTCTAATAGGAAGCACTGTGGATTAAATCCAGCCTGTATTGACTTGTCCTTAGGCAATCCCAATTTATCTCCTCTCCAGGGCTGCCACTTCCAGATACTCCAATCAATCCTTGCGTTATCAGCCCCTCAACTTTGTGCCTTTGAATTAATAAAGATTCATTTCAATAAAGTTCCTATTCAAAGGAGACTGCAGAATCAAACGATCCAATTACAGATTTATCAAATATTAATAAGGAAAAATCTTCCAGATCTTTTGGATGCCAACATCCGTCTCCCCTGGTGTCAGGAAAGTAATTAGCAGCTGGCTTTGATTAAATTCTTCCCTCGGAGATTGCTGCTCTCAGTTTGAGGGAGAGGAAGAAATGCACACGACAGGATTTCCTAATTCCTGCTTGGAAAGCCTTTTTGGAAAGATCCTCGTGCCTTCAGTTCAGGGAAACCACTCAGTGTCCAAAACCTGGGGCTGAAAGCTGAAGTTCATGCCCAGGTGTTGTTGTGGTTACTGAGATGATTTTTTTCCTCAGGGATCTCCAGCATGGAAAGGACCTGGAGCTGCTGCAGAGTCCAGAGGAGACCATGGAGAAGATCAGAGGGAAAGGCTGGGAGAGCTGGGAATGTTCCCCTGGAGAAGGGAAGGCTCCAGGAGACCTTTCCAGGGCCTGAAGGGGCTCCAGGAGAGCTGAGAGGGACTGGGGACAGGGATGGAGGGACAGGAGCCAGGGAATGGCTCCCAGTGCCAGAGGGCAGGGATGGGTGGGACACTGGGAATTGTTGGGAACTGGGAATTCCTGGCTGGGAGGGTGGGCAGGCCCTGGCACAGAGAAGCTCTGGAGCGAGTCCTGAGGAGGCCACGGAGATGCTCCAAGAACTGGAGATTCTCTCTGGGGACAAAATGCAGCAAAATAATTGTTCCAAAATCTCCTTTTCTTACCCCTCCCTGCCTTCTCCCCATGGTGTCTCCCAAATCCTGATGCTGGGCCAGAGCAGCACATGGAATTGTGGATGATGGCTGGAGCAGGGAAGGCCCCAGGCAGAGCTCAGAGCCCCTGGCAGGGCCTGAAGGGGCTCCAGGAGAGCTGAGAGGGGCTGGGGACAGGGATGGAGGGACAGGAGCCAGGGAATGGCTCCCAGTGCCAGAGGGCAGGGATGGATGGGACATTGGGAACTGGGAATTCTCAGAGCAGCTGTGGCCGCCCTGCATCCCTGGCAGTGCCCAAGGCCAGGCTGGAGCAGCCTGGGATAGGGAAGATGTCCCTGCCATGGCAGGGATGGGATGAGCTTTGAGCTCCTTTCCAACCCAAACCACTCCATGATTCCAGAATTCTTCTCTCTCTCTTTGGAACAGGAATTTTGGACCTTTCCCAGTCACCAGCACCCCCTGCCTGAAAACTCCAGACCTCACCTGGGATTCTCCTTCCATGCCCAGATTCCCAGCTGGATTCCCTGCTCTGGAAGCAGAGGAGCCAGAGGTGCCCCTGAGGAGCTGCTTTGGTGCCCAAGACAAGCAGAAAGTGAATTTTCAGCTGTTTCCTCTCAGCTCTTCCAGGAGCCCAGAGAAGCTGTGCAAACTCCATCCTTGGGGTCTTCAAAACTCTGGGACGAGATTCTAGAACTGGACTGGAAGCCCCAAACCAGGGTTTCATCCTCAGTGTGGGTATTTGCTGGTTTTATTCCCATTCCCACCCTGGGAACTGTGGGAAATGGAAAAATTAAGAAGATTTTGAGAAAGCTGGGAAAGCAGAAACAGAAAGAACAGAAAACTCAGAGCTGGCTGCAGCTACCAAGTGTGAAAGCAGAAAAAGTTACAATAGTACAGCAAGCAGGGACACAAAACAATAGCCTAAATTTCAGGCATTTTCCCTGGTGGTTTTCCCTTTGGACACAGAAGATGCTGGTGAAGAAGTGCTAAAAACCCCCAAATATTCTTTATTCCCATTTCCCATGTATCTGTGCAATGATGAATTATGCTGGTGCTCCCAATTTTCCTAATGGCACCCATTAAACTTCATTAGGACTGTGTTAAACCCGAGTTCCAATCGTTGCCATTGATTTTGCATCTCGAAAAGCTGCAGGAGCATTCCCAGCCCCCTTCCCAAGGGCAGCAGAGGGATGGGATCCCAGCCTGTGGTTCAGGGAATATTCGGGATCACCCCACAGAGCTGGCAGCTCCCAGCCATGCTCTGGCACTGCCCCAGCCAGGGAATTTTTAATCTCCATGCTCCAGCTCAGCTATTTTGTTTATCCATTCCATTCCCTATATTTATTTTTCCTCACGTTTTCCTTCACTGGGGCTCCCCCCTTCCCTAGACCTGCTAAACCTGGGGAATGAGGAATCCCTGAGTGCCAGGGGTGGAAAGGTTTTAACGTGCTCTTTTCCACAAAATAAGCATTCCCTGGCATTCCAGCCCCATTCCCAAGGGCAGCAGAGGGATGGGATCCCAGCCTGTGGTCCAGGGGATATTCGGGATCACCCCACAGAGCTGGCAGCTCCCAGCCATGCTCTGCCACTGCCCCAGCCAGGGAATTTTCAACCTCCACGCTCCAGCTCAGCTATTTTGTTTATCCATTCCATTCCCTATATTTATTTTTCCTCACGTTTTCCTTCACTGGGGCTCCCCCCTTCCCTAGACCTGCTAAACCTGGGGAATGAGGAATCCCTGAGTGCCAGGGGCGGAAAGGTTTTAACGTGATCTTTTCCACAAAATAAGCATTCCCTGGCATTCCAGCCCCTCTTTTCCACAAAATAAGCATTCCCTGGCATTCCAGCCACATTCCCAAGGGCAGCAGAGGGATGGGATCCAGGGGATATTTGGGATCACCCCACAGAGCTGGCAGCTCCCAGCCATGCTCTGCCACTGCCCCAGCCAGGGAATTTTTAACCTCCACACTACAGCTCAGCTATTTTGTTTATCCATTCCATTCCCTGGATTTATTTTTCCTTCACTGGGGCTCCCCCCTTCCCCTGACCTGCTAAATCTGAGGAATGAGGAATCCCGGAGTGCCATGGGTGGAGGAGAAGGGAGGAAAGGTTTTAAAGTGCTCTTTGCCACAAAATAAACATCCTCTGGCTGTAGGAAGAGTAAACTTCCCCTGGAAATGGATGTGTTTATATGAACAATCCCTTTCTTCTGGCATTTCCAGAGATTTGCTGGCCACCACTGGGAAAAGAGGCTTTTAGGGGAGCAGATAAGTCTTTGCATGATTTGTTTTCTTTTTGGCAAGACATTCCCCCCTGGATGGATTGCTGTGAACCTGAAAGGGATTTTTTCCTTTATCTCCTGCGTGTCCCTGCCCTCTGCAATGCCCACCAAAAGGACAGGGAGGGAAAGGGCATTTCCCACAAAACTGCTGGGCTTGGACTCGGCTTTACTGGGGATTTTCTGGGAATCCTTCACCAGCACAGCCTGGTTCTGTCATCTCCCAGGTTTTCACCAAAGAGAGAAATCAGGTTTTAAAAGTTTTACAATTTGCTTAAACAGGAATATTTTAATATAATTTATTTTAATTTAATTTAATTTAATTTAATTTAATGATATGATATGATATGATATGATATAACATAACATAACATAATAGTATATATATTTATATTTTATCTTTATATTTCTATTATAAAAAATATATATTGTAATATTACAGAAAATATATTTTTTATATTTTAATATGGGCTTTATATATACTTATAGATTATATTTATATGTATTTATATTTATATATTTCTACATTTATATTTCAATATTTCTAAATATTAAATTATATTAAAATATATAACATATAAATATATAAATATATTTATATATTTTTAAAATATAATTTGCTTAAACAGGAATATTTTTCATATAATTTAATATAGTAATGTAAAATTAATATAATATAATAGAATGTAATGTAATATATCATATCATATCATATCATTGTATATATATTTCTGTTATGTATTTATATTATATAAAATATATTATATTATATAAATTAGATATTATATATTATAATATGTATCTATATATTTTATATTTATATTGTATTTCTATTATATGTATTTCTATTATATGTATTTATATTATATATTTATATATTTATACATTTATATATTTATATATAAATATATTTATATATATTTTAAATATTAAATTATATTAAAATATATAATGTATAAAAATATATAAATATATTTATATATTATATATTTTAAATATAATTTGATTAAACAGGAATATTTTAAATATAATTTAATACAGTAATATAAAATAGAATAGAATATATAATTACATTAGATAATTATATTATAATTTTAATATGTTTTACTATAATTTAATATTTTAAAATATAATTTGATTAAACAGGAATATTTTTCCTGGGAAGCATGAGCTGCTCCCTGTTGCTCTCATGGGCTGAGTGAGGAGATTCCCAACTCCTTTTTCCCCAGGTCCCTTCCAGCAGCACCTCAGGGATGCTGCCACCTCCAACACAGCCACATCCAGCAGGGAATGATTGCAGCTTGGGTGTTTTGGGAGATATTTCTATTTACCACTGGTCCCACTCCGAATTTATGGAATTTAGATATCAATAATTTAGTGCTGAGGCTGTCACCAAAGGTGAAGGCCAGAAATAGTCTGGATTGAGTTTAATGTGGTCTGAATTTGGTTCCAAATCTGGGAATTGATGGAATTTAGGTATCAATAATTTAGTGTTGAGGCTGCCACCAAAGCTGGAGGCCAGAAATAGTCTGGGTTGGGTTTCATGGGACCTGAATGTGGTGGCAAATCTGGGAATTGATGGAATTTAGATATCAATAATTTAGTGCTGAGGCTGTCACCAAAGCTGGAGTCCAGAAATAGTCTGGATTGAGTTTATTGAGGCCTGAGTTTGGTGGCAAATCTGGAAATTGATGGAGCTTAGGTATCAATAATTTAGTGTTGAGGCTGTCTCCAAAGCTGGAGGCCAGAAATAGTCTGGATTGAGTTTGTTGAGGCCTGAATTTGGTTCCAAATCTGGAAATTGATGGAATTTGGGTATCAATAATTTAGTGTTGAGGCTGTCACCAAAGCTGGAGGCCAGAAATAGTCTGGGTTGAGTTTACTGAGGCCTGAATTTGGTGGCAAATCTGGGAATTGATGGAGCTTAGATATCAATAATTTAGTGCTGAGGCTGTCACCAAAGCTGGAGGCCAGAAATAGTCTGGGTTGGGTTTCATGGGACCTGAATTTGGTGCACACTGCAGCTGAAGTGGGAACAGGACTGATTTGTATCAGATCTGCATTTTCCTGAGCTCACAACTCTTGGATGCAGAGGTCCAGGAGGAGCAGGAGGACGTGGGGCTCTCTCTTGGGACCTGCTGGTGGCACAGACACCAGGCCTGGAGGCCTGGAATGCTCCAGGTGATCCTGAGCCCTCTGGAATCTGCTCTGGAATGTGCCACTGCAGGCTCTGGCTGCCAGATGTGCTGGGTGCCAGGTGGGGAGAAAGTTTCCCCTCAGAACTGCATCAAAATCAGCTTTTTATAGGCTGCTTCTATTTCTGGTCAAGCTTTATCCATCTGGGAAGTGTTAGAAACCCTGAGGGGGCAGAATTCCATCTTAGACCCAGTGCCATGCTTAATGGGCTGCTTATCCCACCAGATTCCTCATTTATTGGTGTTTTTTTAAAATAGATGGGGTTGTATTTTGTATTTTGTGACGATGGGAAGCGTGTCTCATGGCCTGGGGGCTGCCTGTGAGGGACGGGGCTGTTCCTGTCTGGCAGGCCATGAAAGAGCCCAGCATCTGGCACAATGTGAGGGCAGAAATCACACAACCCCCATCGGAGGAGCTGATGGATGTTGTGATAAAATGGCTCTCCTGACGTGTGAGGCCCTTTCTGGCCAGATTTATGGGCTTTAACCAAACCTCCTGGCTGGAAATTTCGGGGGATTTATCCCACAGATTAACCCCTCTGATTTTCCCTATTTCAGCTTTGGTGGCAGCCTTAGCACTAAATTATGACACCTAAGTTCCATCAATTCCCAGATTCGCCACCAAATTCAGGCCACATTAAACTTATCCTGACTATTTCTGGCCTCCAGCTTTGGTGACAGCCTAAGCATTAAATTATTGACCCCTGAATTCCATCAATTCCCAGATTTGGAACCAAATTTTGCAGCATGCTGCCTTTGCGGGGATGCTGAAAATCCCTGAATATTCCTCTTTTGCCCCGTGTTTTAGGAATAAATCCTAACTCAGCTCTGTGAAAAGGAAGGTCAGAAACTGCAGAATTTCAGGATGCAGTCCAGAAAATCTTCTTGCAAAGCCTCATCAGGATTCTCCTTACCCACATCCCGAGCTCAGTGAAGTTTATGGAACACTTTCCAATGCCCTTAGTGAAATCTGGGATAAAAATTCCTATTGGGAGATATTCCATATTTAATACCTGGGAATATATTGCGAATTCCTAAATATTTCCCCCTCTGAGACACTGAGGGAGGCAAAATCCAGGTGTGAACTCCCTGTTTGGGGTTTTCAGCATTGATTTTGTACTTGGGGGTAAAATTATTGCTGTAGAGAGGCCTTGGGTGGAGTCATGAGGTAAATAATTATTCCAATTGCTGCATTTTGCTCTGTCAGATATTTAAAATTAAACCTTTTTACTTGAGAGCATTTTACTGTGGAGAACAAAACCCTTCTGCTGACAAACCTGGTTAGGTGCTGTTACCTAATTCTGTCACCTAACAGAATTTGTTCATTCTGTCCCCAAAATCGTGTTCCTAGTTTGCTTTTTTTTGCTGATTTACCTCATTCCATGGCACAACACTTCAGGAAGAATAAGGAACAGTGGAATTTTCAGAACACATTCCTGGTGGGTTTAATATTCTCTTTTTCACCAGTTCAAGAATAACAAACAACCCCCTGACTTGTCACTGACAGGTTCTCTTTTTTCTGCGCTGGAATGACTCAAACAAAGGAGTGAAAACTCCATTTTGCATGTGCCAACCTCCTCCTTTCTAAAGGTACCTTAAAATAAAGGCTCTTCACTTTCTCACGTCGACTTCAGAAGGAAAGATCAGACATTCCTCTTCAGAAGTTCTGATAGGAACAGATGAGGCCTGTGAGATGATCAAAGGCAGAGGGAATTTTGCTGAGGTTCCCTGTCTGTGTGATGGAGCCATGAAATGCTCTGGGTTCCCATCCTGCACGTCAGATTTCAGCCTGCAAAAGCTGCCAAAAGCTTGTTTGGTGCCCCTTGTTTGCATTTTTATCAGTCAGGGCCTTCCAAACAAGTAAATCAGAGGGGTTAATCTGTGGGATAAATCAGTATTTTCCTCTGGGATAAATAAATACTGATCAGGAGAAATGGGATCATTCCTGGTCCATTTTGCTGATTTTTTTTTAAATTTTAAATGTCACTTACCTCCCAGACTGATGCACAACTTTGACAGCACCAGGATCATTTAGCTGGAGTTGAATTAATTTTCTTGAATTATTTCCTTCCAACTTGTAGATGAACCACAAAAACCCAGACATGCAGCAATGCGCACACGGATTTTCTCGAATTTTTAGTTTTGTTTTTTTTTGGTTTTTTTTTTTTTTTTCAACTCCACACAGCAGACCCAACATTTTGTGCTGTCTCCCAAATCTTTAGCTCCGACAGAAGGTACAAATCAGTGTCTGCTGTGTCTAACAAAAGGCAGCATCAACACATCTCTGTGCACTTGAATATTCAAATCCACATCTTTATTCATCTCCCTCCGAAGTCGCTGGAGCTGGGAGCTCAAGAGAGGTTTCTCAGCCCTGAGGTGATGGTGAGAGCATCATTTCATCACCCCAAACCTCAGCATCCCCTGCGAGCAGCCCCAGCTCAGCTGCTCCCAGCCAAGCCTGAATAGAAAGCAAAGAGGATCCTCCGTCCTTTCTGCCCTGAATAAAACAACTCTTGGAGTGAGTCAGTCTGAGGCAAGAGAGCCTCGGGGCTGAATGTTTAGCTGAGTGAATCAGTTTGGTGTGGAAAAGCAGCAGAAGGGATGAATCTCCTTTAAAACTTTTATTTTTTCTGTCGTGCTCGCTTTTTTCACCAGGGAGAAGCTGCTTTCAGGGGACCCACTTTGGGCTCTGGTTATACCAGCGGCTGCAGCCATTTCCCTGTTCCTTTGGGAGTGAATGAATTTGAGGAAAATTTGGCATTTCTCCTTAGTTTGGGCTCTGGCTACACCAGAAATGGTGCAGCCATTTCCCTGTTCCTTTGGGAGTGAATGAATTTGTGGAAAAATTACCATTTCTCCTTAGTTTGGGCTCTGGCTGCACCAGAAATGGTGCAGCCATTTCCCTGTTCCTTAAAAATTGGCATTTCTGGTTAGTTTGGGCTCAGGTAACACCAGGGGCTGCAGCCATTTCCCTGCTCCTTTGGGAGCATTTTGGGAGTGAATGAACTTGCGGAAAAATTGCCATTTCTCCTTAGTTTGGGCTCTGGCAACAGCAGTGGCTGCAGTCATTTCCCTGTTCCTTTGGGAGTGAATGAATTTGTGGAAAAATCAGCTTTTCTCCTTAGTTTGGGCTCTGGCTACAACAGTGGCTGCAGCCCTTTCCCTGTTCCTTAAAAATTGGCATTTCTGGTTAATTTGGGCTCAGGTAACACCAGTGGTTGCAGCCATTTCCCTGTTCCTTAAAAATTGGTATTTCTGGTTAATTTGGGCTCAGGTAACACCAGAAATGGTGCAGCCATTTCCCTGTTCCTTAAAAATTGGTATTTCTGGTTAATTTGGGCTCAGGTAACACCAGTGGCTGCAGCCATTTCCCTGTTCCTTAAAAATTGGCATTTCTGGTTAGTTTGGGCTCAGGTAACACCAGTGGCTGCAGCCATTTCCCTGCTCCTTTGGGAGCATTTTGGGAGTGAATGAACTTGTGGAAAAATTGACATTTCTCCTTAGTTTGGGCTCTGCAGAGCTGCTGGAGTGAGCGGGTTTGGAAAGGTCACCGAGGCAGGGTGGCTGTGGGCTGTGCACTCTCTTTTGTAGCACATCACTGCCTGCTGTGGGCATTGCTGTCCCTCCAGATCTCCCGAGGATGTCGGGGCAGTGTCCTGGCTCCGGAGCTGTCAGGACAGGGCACAGGAAATGAAGGCACAGCTCCCTGGGGCGCCTCCTGAATATTTATGGTGGCAGGGAAGGATTTCATGGAGCTGCTCAGCCCGAGGGGGGGGATCTGGAGCTGATTTTGCTGCTGCTGTTTGATTTGCAAGCTGCCAGGAACCATCCTAAAGGCCAGATGAGACCCCTGAGTGCACAGCAGTGACAAGGCTGTGACAGCCAAGGCCACACGTCCCTCACTGGGCTGTGACAGCTGCAGCTCCTAAAGAGCTCTGGGGCTGGGGACAGCAGGGCAGAGCTGATCATAACTCACTGATCACCCCAAAAACAGCCCAGGGACGAGAAAAACAGGGAAAGAATCAGCTCAGATCATCCAAAGAGCTGCTTGGCCAACCCTGAACTGTGGTGGTCCCATGACAAGGGAAGAAATGAGAATCTTGACTCCATGTTTCAGAAGGCTGATTGATTATTTTATGATATATATTATATTAAAACTATACTAAAAGGACAGAAGAAAGGATTGCATCAGAAGGCTTGAAAGGAAAGGAATGGAATTATAACAAAATCTCGTGACTCTGAGAGTCTGAGCCAGCCAGACCGTGATTGGCCATTAATTAGAAACAACCAACATGGACCAATCACAGATGCACCTGTTGCATTCCACAGCAGCAGATAATCATTGTTTTTCTTTTCCTCTGAGGCTTCTCAGCTTCTCAGGAGAAAAAATCCTAACAAAAGGGATTTTTCATAAAACATCATGGCTACACTGAACTCTTTGGAGAGTGCCAGCTGTGGCATGGTATGCCCAGAAAAGCTGTGGCTGCCCTGGATCCTTGGAAGTGTCCAAATCCAGGTTGGAGCAGCCTGTGGAAGGTGTCCCTGCCCTTAAATGGACTTTAAGATCCCAACCAAACCATCTGATGGCTTTGTGCCCCCTCTGCTGCCCGTGCCCCTCTCTGGCCCTTCCAGCCCCTCTCCCTGCCCGTGCAGTGATTCAAACCCCGGCCTGCATTCCAGCTGAGCCCAGCAGCCCTGAGCAGCAGCAGAAGCCCTGGCTGTGTGTCTGTGCACTGACTGCTGATTGCCTGGCTCCCAGAAAAGTGGGTTACCCTCAGATTATTGCCTTTGTCCACGTCCCTGACCTTTTGCCCCACATATTGCGTGGCCCGCGGGTGGAGGAAGGAGGATTAAAGGTTAAGAAGCCTCTCTTGAAAGAGTTAGGATGCCTAAATGTTTAAAATGTTTCCTTTCCCCAGTAATTCCAATCTATATTAAAGCTAAAACCCTTCTGAGAGGTAATAAAACAGAGCAGTGGAGGAGATCATTGGGAAGATTAGGAAGAAGAGACTTAAGGGCTTACTCTTGATGCTTCTGGGTTTATACTTTGTTCTTGTTTTACTCTGTCAATCTCTTCTAGTGTTTCTCCCAGTGATTTTATTGTGTTTTTATGGAGCAGGGATGGTGCTGCAAACTACCAGGGAAAAGCTTGTTGTCGCTGAGGGGAGGGGGAAGAACATTCCTTTGCACATTTTTCGGTGTTCCTGTTATATCTCAAATTTAGAAAGTAACAAGAAGCAGCATCCAGTTTTCATTAATGCTTCAGGGTTTGGTTTTTTTTGTTGGGGTGGTTTTTTTTTTTTTTTTGGCACATATGTTTTTGTTTCCAAAGGAGAAGATGAAATTCCTCCCTCCCAGCCAGCACTGGAGGACACCAGGACCAGCAGATTCCCTGGATTTTGGTGCCAGCTAGGAGCCTGGTAACCTCCTTTGTCCTAAACCCAGCAGAGTGGGAAGTGCAGTGATGTTTTTTTGGGACAAAGGGTCGTGCTGTGACTGCTTCCCTTATGTGAACATTCCTCTTGACACAGCCTGGCTGCTGGCCCACGTTAATTTGGCTCCAAAAAAAAAAAAAAAAAAAGGAAAAAATACATGATATTCACGTTCTTGGAGGAGTTGTGTGTTCCATCTGGATACTGCAAACCTGTGAATCCTGTCCAAATAACTCCTGTGTTCTCCTTGCTGGGTTTTTTGTGCGTCTTGTCAGTTAAATATATCTGAGAACTCCCAGGCAGGAGCGTGAGGGCGGCTTGTGCCCATCACAGCCCAGGAATGCCCTTGGGAGCTGCTCCCACGGAACATTTGCTCCCTGATGAGATCCCAGCAGTGGAATTCTGCCTGAGACAGTCGGTGGTGGCAGGAATTCCGTGGAATTCCCACGGAAATGTGTTTTGTCAGCTGGGGTGTGAGCAGGCCCCGGAGCTGCGGGCCTGGGGGCACTGGGGGGTGCTGGAAGGCTCCTCTCCCTCCTAATTTTGGTGTTTCTATGGAAACACATCCCCAGCAGGAATCCTGCTTCCCTGCTTTGTCTCATCCTTTGCTTTGTCAGTGGGGAAAAGTGAAATTTGGGATGAAAGCCAGGGCAGGCAGCAGTGGGTGTTGCTGTGGGAGCAGGACCAGGCCCTTGCTGCTCACATTCCTCTTCACTTCCAAATCAAACCTCGTGGAAATAGGGACTCCAAAAGCCTCAGTTCTTACCTGGGAGAGGATTTCTGAGTTTTATTCCAAAAGTGACTCGTGTGACTTCAGGCAGAGCATTGCCATAGGCTGGAAGGGAAGGAAGCTGCAGGGTTTTCTAGGTTTCTCCTAACCCTCTGACCTGGAGCACCTCCAGCTTGAGTTTCAGGAATAAAAACCCAAACTTTGAGCACTGTGATGTTATGAGAATAAAATATTCATTTTGGGAAAGAGAATTTGGATGAAAAGGGCTTGAGGCCTGGCTTGTGTTTGTCAGGGAGATGAAAACCAGCAGCTTTTTTGCTGTCTGAGGCATTTGGGTCTTGTCTCCATCACCACCAGAAGTGCAGGATAAGGAGGTGCAAGCTGGGGCTGAAATCCCTCTACAAGTCATCAGTGAAGCAGCTCCTTGGCAAGAAAAACTTCAGGAATTGTTTTCCCTAAACTTGGAAGTCTGGATGTTGAGTGCTTGGCTGGAGAGGGACATGGACCTCTGGGGGTGGCAGGACCTGGTGCATCCAATGGGTTTGGTGCTTCTGAGGTATTTCTAAAGTTCCTGGTGGCTGTCACTCAGTGTCACAGCAAAGTCACAGGTTCCACTGTGCTCCAGCTGTTCCTTGTCTTTACTCCAAGGTGTCTCCACTAACAGATCATGTTTTGTTTCACACATGTCTGGGTGAATCTTTCAGGCCCAGCTATCCCAGCACTTGGCAAAAATGAGGAATAACTCCAATAATTCAGGTTGTTATTAGTCAAACTGGGCTGAACCTCTGGCTGCATCCAGAGGGGACAGGGTGAAAAGGGAAGGAGGATGGTGAGCACATGGACAGCTTCAATCTCAAACCAAACAGGGGAGTTTCTCAAAGGTTGGCTTGGGAATAATTCCCTTTTTGGAAGATTACTCCTCTCTGTGCTGTCAGAGCTCAGAAAGATGACCTGTCCTGATATCTGTGGCAGGAGGGAGAGCTGGCCTTGCCCCGCTTGTCACCCTAAGAAAGGAAAGCAGAACTGTCCAAGGATTTTGAGGCTTTTCCCAAATCTCCCCATCCAGAGCTGGGCTGGAGCCCTGATGGGATCTAGGCTGGGTGTAACTTTCAAGTTCAGCACCTTGTCATGCTCTTCTTGAGCAGCCAGCTCTGCTCTGTGTCCCTGCTCCCATCCTCTCAGATCTAAGGGAGACTTCACTGGAAAAATCTCTGCTGCTTTATTCACACAGAAAAGAAAGAGTTAAACTTTTTTTTCCCCTTTTTTCTTGAGGGCCTGCCTTGCTGTAAGTTTTGGTATTTAAAATTAATGAAGAAAATGAGAAAATAATGTGGCTCGGATTACTCCTCCTCAGCTGTTTTGCTTTTTCTGGCAAATTGCTGCTTGTAGACGTCTGGCATTTTATTTCTTTTTGGGATTTTTTTTTTTTCAAGCACTGACATCTCTCATCATGCTCTATATAACTCTTTCTTGGGAATTATGTGACGGGTGGATGGCCCCTCATTCCTGGTCCTGCTCCTCAGGGCATCCTTTTGCAAAGCCCTTCTCCCCCTCTTCCTTCCCTCCTCCAACCTGTGGGCGTCTGACTCAGAGAGCTGGAGACTCATTCTGGAGTTTTCACGTGCAACTTCTCATTAATTAACTTCTGACTCAACATGTTCACATTAGAAAGGATGGAATTTGCAGGCTTGCTTTTGCGTCCCCTGTTTTTGATGCCTCACGGGTGCGTGGTAGAATTCCTCTGCAGATGGTAACGTTTGTTGGACAGATGGAGATGTGGTTGCCCCACTCCTGAAAATGTTCCAGATCAGGTGTGGAGCAACCTGGTCTAGTGGGAGGTGTCCCTGCCCATGGCAGGGGCTGGATGGGATGGATTTAAGTTCCCTTTCCACCCAAACCTGTCTGGAATTCTCACTGTAGGGCTAAAGAAGGTTCTGGCACTGGACCCAGGCTTGAAAGGAAAAGATCTTCTGGAAGCAGTGGGGTTCTTGCATGAGCGCAGCTGCAGTGGTGGGAACCCATCTGCCCGCATTGCCCTACTCAGTGGGGCTGGCCGTGCCCCCCAAATTCTCCAGGACAAAATCCTGGCACTGAGCTGGCTGTGCCAGCGTGGCTGGGTTGGGCATCTTCCATCACGTTCGGTTGAGTGTCTTTATTCTTGTTGTGGTGGGCATCTTCCATCATACTGGGTTGGGCATCTTTCATTGCATTGGGTTGGGCACCTTCCATTGTGTTGTACTGGGCACCTTCCATCACTTCGGGCATCTTCCACCATGTTGGATTGAGTGCCTTCCATCATGTTGGGTTGAGCGTCTTCCATCACGTTGTGTATCTTCCATCATGTTGGGTTGGGCATCTTCTGTCACATTGGGTTGGACATCTCCCATTACGTTGGGTATCTTCCAACACACTGGCTTGGGCATCTTCCAGCACGTTGTGTGTCTTCCATCATGTTGGGTTGGGCATCTTCCATTGCTTTGGGTTGGGCACCTTCCATTGTGTTGGATTGGGCATCTTCCATCACTTCGGTCATCTTCCACCATGTTGGGTTGAGTGTCTTCCATCCTGCTGGGCTGGGTCTTCCATCGGGTTGGATTGGAGGTCTTCCAGCACGTTGGGTTGGGCATCTTCCATCACATTGTATGTCTTCCATCATGTTGGGTTGGGCGTCTTCCACTGTGTTGGGTTGGGTGTCTTCCTCCATGTAGGGATGGGTGTCTTCCATCCTGCTGGGCTGGGTCTTCCATCACATTGGATTGGGGGTCTTCCATCACGTTGAGTTGGGCATCTTCCATCACATTGTATGTCTTCCATCATGTTGGGTTGGGTGTCTTCCATCCTGCTGGGCTGGATCTTCCATCATGTTGGGTTGGGTGTCTTCCACTATGTTGGGTTGGGTGTCTTCCTCCATGTAGGGATGGGTGTCTTCCATCCTGCTGGGCTGGGTCTTCCATCACGTTGGATTGGGGGTTTTCCATCACGTTGGGTTGGGCATCTTCCATCAGTGACAGGTCCAAATTCCCACATGTCCCACATGCAGAAGGTCCAGCCCCTCCAGCTGCCAGACTTGCAAATGACGAAGTGTTAATGAGCATGAGGGCTCCTGGTGCAGCTCCTCAGTTCTCCTGAGGTTTGGGAAGTGCTGGGTGTCCTGACACCGCCTCCATCGGAGGAGTGTAATGGTGACCATTCCAGGAGACTTGGATCTGTCCAAAACAGTTTGGAATTCAAAATTCCAAATTTGGATTTTTTCCAATGGATTTGTCCCATTCCTACAGCCGCACTTGACCTCCTCAGAGGGTACCTCCCTCCTCATGAACTTTAAATGTTCATAAACCCCCCAGGTTTCTCTTTCTTCCCCTTTGCACTTTAGCAGCTGTTGGAAAACTGAAGGAAAAATTGTTAAACCAAAGCAATTGAGTTGAGCATCCAACTGCAAGCCCAGGGCCAAACCTCTAACGGGAAAAACAACTCCAAACCATCCTGCACCCAAATAAATCCAATAAAAGCTCCAAAGTTAATCTTTAACTTGAGCTCACAAGATTGGGGTCATTAAAGTTATTAAAATCCAGTTGTTGGAGGGCTGGGGAACTCCATAAAGGAATCTGTGGTTCAAGGAGGAATTCTGCCCAGGAGGATTTCCTGGTTAATGCAGCTGTTGACTGGCAAATTGCTTTGCTGGCTGGGCAAGTGCTGGGATGCTTCCATATGGAATTGCTGCTGCTGCTGGAGGTGAAGGCAGAGAGTGGGAAAAACTCCCAGTAATTCAACCCCTGTGTGGGATTCAGGCTCCTGGTGCACTGTCCCAGCTATAAATATTAAACCTGGGTTTGGGATGGGGTTTCAGCGTGGGTGCTGGCTCCTCTTCCCAACACCATCCATCTCCAGGCCGGAGGGGTGGGCTGCAGGATGCTGCTCTCCTCTCCTTATCCATTTTTCCTCTCCTTATCCACTTTTCCTCTCCTTCCATTAATCACTCTAATGGCAAACTGGGGGAAAAAGGAGTTTAAAAATCCCTATTTATCTGTAGGAACACGTCAGAACCAGAGCCAGCTCTGCCCCACAATGCCTGGAGGGGTGGAAAAGCTCTGGATTTCGGGATCTGGGAGATGTAAGATCCCCCACCACTCTGTGTCTGCAGGGAGGTGACTTTGCAGGGTCACAGAGAGCTGGGTTTATTCCTCTGAGGGCTCTAAACCCTCTTTGCAAGGGGCACGTCTGAGTTACGAGTTGCAGCCCCGCCGAGTCCCCACGTCTGGGCAGAAACGATCCCCCAGCTCATTGTAAATGCAGGCAGGCCTGCAGTAAATGGGATTCAATTAGCAGGGAAAAGCTCGGAAAAGCAGAGGTTCCTTGCAGTTAGGAAGGCTGGAGGAGGGGGGAGAGGGCAAGCCTGGCGTTGCTGAGCCAGACCTGGTGCCTGATTCATGGTGCACTGGGGAATTTGCTCTGGTTTGCATTAAATTTCAGATTATGGAAGGTTGGAACTGAGTCTGACTGATTTAAGTTGTACCAGGCTGAATTTCAAGCCCCAGCTCTGATAACTTTAAATATTTTTTGCCAGGCTGCCAAGAACTCTCCTGTTAGACAGGAGATATCACCTGGTAATCTTTCCCTTCATGAGAAAATCCATCTATTAAACCAGAGTTTTTCACTATAAAAATGTATTTTATGTTATTTTTTGAGTGGGCAACAAGTTTTTTATCAACCTGCCTACCACTGCTGTGGCTGCCTCGTCCCTGGAATTGTCCAAGGCTGGTTTGGACAGGGCTTAGACAGCCTGGGATAGTGCAAAATGCTCCTGCCCATGGCAGGGATGGAACTGGATGGGCTCTGAGGTTTCTTCCACCCTAAACCATTCCATGATTCTACTATTTGGAGTTTTCACTGAAAACACAAACACTTTTTATAAACCCCAAAGTCACTTCATTTATTGGAAGGCCTTTTCAGAGAAGGGGGGAAAAAAAAACATTGGAAGAGCTTTGCTGGCTAAACTGAGAAAAAGTCAGGTTTATGTTACTTAATTCCCTGGCAGAAATGTGTTTAGTTCCACAAATGCAAATGTGCCGGCGCTGCAGGTGTGTGAGGGGGTGATAAGTGCTGTTCACACACTTAGTGAAGCAACGTGGAAATAAATGACCACATTCCCGACGATTTGGATCTCCTGACGGATTCCTTATGCAGGGGAAACAGCCAGTCCAAACAGACTGTCGGGTTTTCGGCTGTTTGAAGGGCCTGGAAAGGCTCGGAGTGGCCTTGGGGCAGCCCGCGTATCGAAGGACGAGAAGAGGCTTCAGTTCTTCTTTCTTTTTTTATGTTTATTAATTGTTTATCTAAAAGATTTTATTTCAGCCCGACAGAGCTCTGCTCAGCAGCCAGCCATGAGCACACTCCCTGCCCTCCGGGCGGTCACCTATCTTTATACCCAAAGTTACGTGTACAATATTTATCATTTTTCCCCAATACCATTTATTCTTATTACCCGGTGCACTTTCAGTAATAACCAATCCCAAAGTGCCACCATCACCACAGAAGATGGAGGAGAAGAAGAAGAAGAAGAAGGACAGGACACACCCCAATTCCTCCATCTTACTTCTCTAAACCCCCCTGTACAGAAATCCTAAACCCTGTGTTTCACTCTCTAATTAACCAATCCCTTCACCATTCACCCCGGTGAAACCCTCCTGTCCTCATACAGGTGTCGTCTCCTGTGTAGGATCAAAGTGCAGCCACCAGACACTTCTGGAACATTCCAGGACTCCCGAGCCCCCCAAGGGTGGTCTCGGTGGCACCTCAGTCCTGAGGTGCTGAGATCCGACAACAGACCCAGCCCTGAGCTCGCGTTTAATGGATGGAGCTCCGCGAGGCGCTCGGAAAACGCAAAATCCCACGCGTTCGAACGGAAAAGTCACAACTTTGCAGCCAGGAATTCTAACAATCATCGCACAGGGCTGCTCTCCTTCCTCTTCCCGTCCTGTCCGGGCTGCTGTGATGGATGCACCTCATTCCAAGGCGGAGAGCATCTCCAGCAGGAGTGAGATCCCCCCAGCTTTGGCAGAGCGCAATCATTAGGCTGATTTTGCTCCATAATGAGGTGTTGTGGAGTAGAGCTCCATTGAAAAGCCTTTAAATAATGTTAGCATTGAATATAATAACCTTCCAGGGAAATCAAATCCCTCGCCGCCTCTGGTTCTGCCTCTGAAAGGGAATCAATTTTCTTTGCCTGATAGCTTTCCCCAGCACTTAGCACGGATGGGGGAAGGCACTCATTGTGAGGGTTGCCCAGGAATTGCCTCCTGAAGGTCAAATCTTGGGGGAAAAAAAAATGAAGGAGAAGAAAAGAAAACAAGGTTTGGTGACCCCTATCCTGATGGGAAGGACCTGCTGCAGCTGCTTGAGTGGGGAGAGGGGCCGGAACGCTCATGGTGCGGTTTGTTTGTGGGTTTTAATTGTAGATACAATGGGTCTGTGTGTGTGTCTTCCTTAAAATTCCAATCAGGAAGGCAATCCCAGCCTGGGTTTGGGCTCGGTGGCTGTTTGGGTGTCCCTGGTTTAGCTGCTGCCTCCTTGGCGTGCACGGTCCGAGCCAGCTGGAGCATCCAGCACGTCGCTTCCCTGGCCTTGGAGACAAAGCAAGGAATAAATCCAAAAATCCCACATTCCTGGCTGGCTGCTCCCTCCGTGGCTTTGCAGGGAAATTCCCAGCAAAGTGCAAAATCAGGGAGCCCTTTAATGATTACACACTGAATTCCCCTCCTTGTGGAGCATCCATGTGGCTGCTCCCTGGGTCTGCTCCTCTCTGCAGCTGTGAAAACCAGGAATGAGCATTTTGGGGTGAAACCAGGAGTGTTCGGGCCACTCTCAATTCCTGTAGCACAAATCCCAGGAGGTCTGGATGGATGAGCTCCCAAGGATGACAGGATGACAGGATTTGGCCCAGGGTGGATCCTCCGCAAAATGCAAATCCCAGGGATTGAGCAGCACAGGGAATGGAATGGCAGAGGTGGGGTTTGGAACACTGGCCAGGAAAATCCCAGGAATTATGCAGCACAGGGAATGAAATGTCCAAGTGGGGGTTCAGGTACTGAGGGGGAACACTGGCCAGGAAAATCCCAGGGATTGAGCAGGACAGGGAATGGAATGGAATGGAATGGAATGGAATGGAATGGAATGGAATGGAATGGAATGGAATGGAATGGAATGGAATGGAATGGCAGAGTGTGGTTCAGAACAGTGCCCAGGAAAATCCCAGGGATTGTGCAGGACAGGGAATGAAATGGCAGAATGGGATTCAGAACAGTGCCCAGGAAAATCCCAGGGATTGTGCAGGACAGGGAATGAAATATCCAAGTGTGGGTTCAGGTACTGAGGGGGAGCACTGGCCAGGAAAATCCCAGGGACTGAGCAGGACAGGGAATGGAATGGAATGGAATGGAGTGGAATGGAATGGAATGGAATGGAATGGAATGGAATGGAATGGAATGGAATGGAATGGAATGGAATGGAATGGAATGGCAGAGTGAGGTTCAGAACACTGCCCAGGAAAATCCCAGGGATTGAGCAGGACAGGGAATGAAATGGCGGAATGGGATTCAGAGCAGTGCCCAGGAAAATCCCAGGAATTGTGCAGGACAGGGAATGAAATGGCAGAATGGGATTCAGAACAGTGCCCAGGAAAATCCCAGGGATTGTGCAGGACAGGGAATGAAATATCCAAGTGGGGGTTCAGGTACTGAGGGGGAACATTGCCCAGGAAAATCCCACTTGGAAATAATTTCCCCATAAAATCCCAACTGCAGTGTGTCACCATAATGCGCCCTAATGACAGGGGGTGGCGGGGGGAGTTTTAGAAAGTGGTTTTAAAAAAAGCTCAGGAATCCATCTGGATTCTCTTAGGAGCAAGGAAAACCTCATCAGGGACCACTTCAAAGCCCATTTCCTCCTGCTTAAATTATCTCGTGCGTGCCTGCTGCTGCATGGACATTGCTCCATTAGGGATGATTTTTGACTCTGCCTAATCTGAACAAACTGCACAATATTCCAGGAGTGATTTCCAGTGTGTTGGGAGCCCTGATTCCTGCAGACAGCCTGGCTTGCCTTTGGGGGTGGATATAGCAGGGAATTCACAGCTCCTCCTGCTTGATGTCCTGCCCAAAGTCTTGGAAAATTGAATTAATTGGGGTATTTTAGGAAGTATGGCACTATTATATTTATAATAGTATGAGTTGTTTTAATGGTATTGAGCTTTCAATTATATTTGTTTATATATTTAAATATATTTTTTATATATATCAATTTATATTTATATTTATATCTTTAGTTTTACTTTAGCTTTAGCTTTATCTATGTCTATTTTATGTCTATTTTTATGTCTATATTTATATCTATGTATCTATTTTTCTGGAAATAATATCTATGTCTGTATTTTATCTATAGACCAAAAAAAATAAAATGTTAAGGAGGGGTTTATGCCCCCCAAAACTCTGCTAGTTCATAAAATTCATAACAGGGGGGGGTTTAAATCCCCAAAACTTTGCTAGGTGCTAAAAATTGATAATAGGGGGGTTTATATCGCCCTAAAAAACTGTGCTAGGCCATAAAAAAATCATAACTGGGGGAGTTTATACCCCCAAAACTTTGTTAGACCATAAAAATCCATGTTGTGTGGATGCTTAAAGAAATTAGAGTTTCAGGGAGCTGAAGTTTGCTCCTACTGGAAATAAAGTAAAGCTTTGTGGATAATGAATTTTTAAAGCAATTAATGGGTCAAACTGAAAGTGGATTCAAATGAAATTTTTTTTTTCTTTAGTGTCAACATAAATAATTTCCTTATATCCTAGAAGAGTTCTGGAGGGGAATTTTGGGGTTGGTTAATCCTATTGATGTTCAGCGTCTCTTTTTTTTTTTTGTTTCCAACTGGATCAATTTTGCCATCGTGGAACGAAGCATCAGGAGGAAACATACTGATTCTGCTAAATTCAGAATTCACATCTCATCCCTTCCCAAACACTGCTCTGCTAATTTTAAATTAATCCCTAAATTTATGCTCCACAGAAGGGAAGCAAGTGGTAGGAACAGACTTGAATTTTTGGCTGAGAATTTGGAGATGCAGCCCTGGGGAGGAGCTGGAAGATGCTGATGGAAGCACCAGAGGTGACACCTGGGACATCTTGGAGAGGTTTTGCACATTCCCTGCCCCTTTCCCACACAGATCCAACCTCTCTCCTTGTCCAAACCCCATTTGGGAAAACAAAGAAAATAAAAACCCAGCAGCACAAAGCCTGTCTTGAAATCCACACAGTGATGAGGCCATCCCTTGAAATAATCTGAAATAATCCACTGAAAAATTCCTGAATTTTCAATAACGTTTCAGGTGTTGTTTCAGACCTGGATTTTTGCTAATTCTGTGCAGACACAAAAAAAAAAAAAAAAAAAACCAAAGCAGGGATGAGATTTTCCACAGCCCTTTTTGCTCAGTGAAGGGAATCGAAGATGAAGCATTCACGACGTGCCACAAATCAATATCAGCCTGGCAAGGCTTTGACACGTTTGTACCTTTTAAGAAGGAGTAAAGAGGATGGAAAATACATGGAAAAACAATATTCCAGAGCACAGACACCTCTGTGTGTGATCTGATGGGCAGGGAGGGATGAACCCCAGCTGGGAACACGCCAAACACGACCTGAAAACAAAGAATTCCGAGCTCAGATCAACCAACTCCCTGTGGGCCCCCTTTTATTAAAACAAATGATATTCGCGTTTTATGAAGTTCATTTAGTCTACAGCTGAGGAGTGAGGTGGTTTTTATTCTCTGGCTTGAAAATACAGTTTTATTGAAGTGTCTGAATGGCCAAACCATGGTGAGGGCACGTAGCAAAGCCTCCCATATCCAGGATTTTCCGTGGGCACAGCTGGGTGCAGAGTGTGATGCCAGGAAAAGGCCAAGGGACCATGGCAATAAATAAAATGTGGGGGTTTTTGGAACACGTCACGTAAAACATAACTCCTGCTCCGCTGGTTTGCTGTTAAAAATGTGGTTTTCCACAGTTTGAAATCAGACAGGGTTTTCACAAGGTTTGGGAGAGATTTTTGGCAAATTGTTGGTGAGGTTTAAGAAGGCTTTGGCAAAGAACCAAGGGAAAAGCCTGGATGTGGCGCTGGGTGCCAGGGTTTAGCTGAGGTCTTGGGGCTGGGTTGGACTCGATGATCTTGAAGGTCTCTTCCAACCCAGTGATTCTGTGAATTCTGTGAAAATCAGTGGGTTTGGCTCATATCTGGATTTGCACAGAGAGCAAGGACGCACAAAGACGAGGACATTTTGGCAAGAGCCAAATCCCTGCTCTTTTGGCCCCCTGCAAACCCCAAATGGGAGCTGCTGACCATGAAGAACCTTTTGGGAACGAGGGAGAGCAGGGAGCAGATCCCGCTGTGCTTGATGGAGGAAGGCAGGGAAGCAGAGCGGTGGGCAGGGTCTCAAATGCTCCTCAGCGTCCCATAAACTCTGTTAATATTTAATTAATCCAGGAAGGATAATTATTTAATTAATTTAGGAAGGATTTCTTCTCTGGGAGGGTGAGGAAACCCTGGCACGGGTGCCCAGAGAAGCTGTGGCTGCTCCTGGACCCCTGAAGTGTCCAGGGCCAGGCTGGAATAACCTGGGATAGTGGAAGGTGTCCCTGTCCATGGCAGGGATGGGCTTTAAGGTCCATATTATAGGATTCTGTGATCCTACAATATAATGGAAAAGGTTGGAAACCATCGCAAAGTTCGATGGAGCTGTCCCGTGCCTGCTTTTCCCTTGGGATTTTAATTCAGGGGATTCTGGGTCTTACACAACTAGTTTGGTGTTTTAAAGCACGGAGAATTCAGGTGGCTGTGGTGTGTGCTGGGAATTTCCAGCATCCCTCACCTCCCTGTGACATGAGTGATTTAAATAAAGCCACGATGGAAAACGTGATTCTTAGGGAAAGCAGGATCTGCGTGGACGGCATCAAGCCCCTCTGATTTACCCACATTACTTACAGAAAAATGGAGTCTGAAGAGCCCGGGAGAAAATGAAGGTGTGATTTCCTCAGCTGCCACTCCTGGGCTTCTCCTCTATAATTTCAAAAGGCACAAAACCACTTCAGATTCTCCCACAATCGCCCGTCTTTGTCTGCTGTCGGAGCCGCCTGCGGCTCGTCACGCTCCATCCTCCTGCCTTCCCTGCAATCTTCGGGCTGTTTAGCCCTGGAATAATGTAATCCAATTTTCTTTGTTGTCATAAAGGCCTTAATTACAGCTTCACAGGATATTGTAATCAGAACACGTTGGGTTTTTTCATGTGTCAAAGCTCCAGATCCATCAGTGTCCTTGTGGCGTTGGAAGCGCTCGGAAAGGCTGGAGGTCGTGAGTTGTGGGAACCCTGGATGCTGGGAATTTCAAATTTTCTGTGCTGGGAATTTCAGATTTTCTGTGCTGAGAATTTCAGATTTTCTGTGCTGGGAACTTCAGATTTTCTGTGCTGGGAATTTCAGATTTTCTGTGCTGGCAATTTCAGATTTCTGTGCTGGCAATTTCAGATTTCTGTTCTGGCAGGCACTGACCCCCATGAGAACACTGCACTGACCCGAGGCCCTGGAGAAGCTTCCAGAATGGAATGGTGGAACTGGGATTGTGGGTGTGGAGTTTGGATAGAAGTGTGTGATAGCACAGGGTGGGAAACTCAGAGTTTAAGGGTTTAGAATACAGTAATGGATATAGAGCAAGGTGGAAGGTTTGGGGTGGAGGCTGCTCCTTTTCCTTCTTCTCCTTCTCCTTCTCCTTCTCCTTCTCCTTCTCCTTCTCCTTCTCCTTCTCCTTCTCCTTCTCCTTCTCCTTCTCCTTCTCCTTCTCCTTCTCCTTCTCCTTTCTCCTTTCTCCTTCTCCTCCTTCCCCTTCTCTCCTCCTTCTCCTCCATGGGTTTGGGTGGTTTTGTGTAATTGGATAAAAAGTCCCCATTGCAGGCCATGAGTGATTGGTTATTGGGTTAAATTGAAAATAATTGAGGTGTCATTTCTTAATTGGACAGTTTATCCTTAAAAGGCCCTGTAGAAAAAAATAGGGCTCCATTTTTCGTTTGTTAGAGTGAAGTGCTGTAGAGCTCACACTCTGTGAGACTGTGACAGAGATAAGAACTGATAAACACCTGAGTCCCAACAACAAATCCCATCTCACACATTTAATCCTGACCCTGGCAGAAAAAAAGAAGCAAAGAACCCACAATGTGTGGGATGAATTTACCCAGCACCAGTTTTCCTCCAGCAACACAAACTATCAGCTGGCTTGGAATTTCTGCCTTTCTCTCCAGGTGATTGCTGCAGGAATGGGATGATCTCTCGTTTGTGCCAGTGTTGGTAACGTCATTCCCACGTGGATTTTTCCCATTGGCATTTGGAGGAAGAGTTTTCATTTTGCCCAGCCCTGTGTAGTTGGTGACCATAAATTGAGCAGAGGCCATTGGGGTGTGACAAAAGTCACCCTGGTCGCTCACAGCTTTGCCTTATTAACACTGGGCCTGTGTCTGAAGAAAAAAAGAAAAAAAGAGAAAATAACATTTTTGGATGTTATCCAGGGAAATTTGAATTTTCCAGGGGAATTTTTATCAGAAATATATTTTTTTTTTATTGCAAAGCTGCTGTTTGCTGGTGTCCTTGTGTGATTTCAAGATGTCTTTGTCTGATTCCCCTCCCCAGGAGCAGAAGGGATGGGATGGAGCCAGGATTTGGAGGTGCCTGCAGCCTCTGGCATTTTTGGGATCAGGAGGATTTCTGGCCCTGGTGAATCACGGAATCAGAGCATCAGGGAATGGTTTGGGTTGGAAGGACCTTAAAGCCCTTTTCATTCCACCCCTTTCCATGGGCAGGGACACCTTCCACCATCCCAGGTGGTTCCAACCTGGCCTGGAGATGGATCCAGTGCCGAATGTTTTCCTTGTGGCTGTGGATTTGTGTGAATTCCCAGCATTTTGTGTCCAGCCTGGCTGAAGGCAGGAAGCAGGAATGTGCGGGGAATGCTGTCCCAGGAAGAAGGAATGTGCAGGGAATGCTGTCCTGGGATGTCCTCCTGCTCCACCTGAACATTGCCAAGCTCTGCTGGGGTTGGGAGCTCTGGGCTGGTTTCTCTGCTGGAAAAGCAAATTAAATCTCTTCTGTTATTGGATCATTCCCAACATTTCTTTCCAGTGTGGCTTCCACAGACAAAGAACCTGAGCTTATTCCACCCATCCAACCTCCAGTCTGCCCAGGCTGGCTGAAGGTGGGATTTATCCTCCTGTGAAATGTTCCTGTGGGATTTCCCAAAAGGGTTTCCAATGCTGCTCTTTTAAAATAAAAACCGAGCATAGATTATAGCTCTTTCCCAGGTTTAATCCCTAAATACATCGGGAATTATTTTGTTTTCCCAGAAATACCATTTGCCTGGTGTGTGGATGAGGCCGGGGAGCCCTTTTAGGAGTGTCCTTCACAAAGGGAATCCAGCTGGGTGTGAAATGAGCCCTTTTGTCCGTCAGAAATGCGGGATGGGGGTCGGGATCGATGCATCCCTGCCTCTGGAGCAGCCCGGCCTCAGACCTGGCAACAATGGGGAAAGGGGTTCAAAAGATTCCTGCTGGATGCAGCCCAGTGGCAAATAATAATCACCATTTTAGCAGGAGATTAAATTGCTCGTGTTTTAGTGCTTCAGCTGCAGCCCTGAGCCGGGAATGGTGCCCTTGGATGTCGTTCCTCTTCTCCTTAAACCTCACAATAAATATCCTAAAACCTCCATGCAAATTCCAAATTCCAAATTCCAAACCTTTGGAATCTCTGTGAGCAAGGCTCTTCCGTGGCTCCGAGTGCTGTTATCCATCCTGGGAATAACCAGGGCAAAGCAGCCCCTCATGGCTGGGGGCTGCTCACTGCCCTCAGATCTTTTTGCCATTTCAAATTAATTAATCCACGTTTCTCCAACCCCTAATTCCATGTTCTGTTCATTTTCCTGCAGTTTCTGCTGTTTGCCAGCATTTATGGCCCAGTGCAGGAAAGGCAAAGCTCTGTCTCCAGCAGGGAAAACACTCAGCAATATTTGCATATATGCAAATTGAGTGACTTTGCTGAAATTTCGAGAATGGGAACAATTTTTGGGGCTGGAAAACTCAGTGTCAATGGGGAAAAAACAGGCTGGGATCTCTTTTGCTCCACATCTCCTCTCCATTTGGGAGCCAATCCATATAAAAGCTGCCATAACTGTTTCCTCTGCAAAAAAAATTAAAATAAAATAAAAAGAGGTTGAATTGTGGCGCTTGTGCTGTTTGTTTTTCCCTGAACCTGGCATTTATTTCCCCATTTTATTGCCTTGCAGATGGAGAAAGTCTCTTTGCACAGAGCGTTCACTCGGTTTCCAACCACAGCCTTTGTGCCTTCCCAAGTGGAACTGCACGAAATTCCTTCATCAAATATTCCCAGAAAACGTAAAACCTGCTCCATCACTGTTATTTCTCTACTTGCACAAGTGTGTTTTGGAGGCTGGAAAGCAGCCTGGAAAGTTCACTGCAGCATTACCAAATTCCATGGTTCTGATGTTTGGGCTGGATCTTGAAATGCCATCGAGGAGTCGTGCTGGAGCTGCTTCATTTTCTGGGGAAAAAATTTCATTTAGCAGTGAAAATGGGTGAATTTGAAAGGGTTTTTCCCCTCCTGTTTTTTCAGGCTGACAGGAAGACGAGAGCCCAGCCCTTCCCTTCCCAGAGCTCCATGCCGGCAGTGTCAGGGAACATAAATCCCACTCACAGCCTCATATGGATGTTGCCCCCTCCCTGCTTTATGGTGGATATAATTTAAACCTTCCCAGGCTGAATATTCCCAGTTAATTCTCATTCCTGCCTTTCCCTCTCATTCCTACTTGCTGGAAATGCATCCCTGCTCCCGGCAGCTGTGCCATCCCTGTACCTCATGGATATCTCCATGAAGGATTTTCCAATTGAATTTTGATTTGGAAGCTGCCAGCCGAGAGCTTTGCATCGAAGAACTCAGCTTTTGGGAAGCATTCCCATCAAAGCATCCCGAATTTCCTTGTCTTTGTTTCTCCCACGGGCTCCCAGGGTTGTTTACTGGGATCCTTTTTGCTTTGGTGTCACGACCCTGCCCTTTCCTTCCTCCTTCCGCGCGCTCTGCTCGCCGTTAAATCTCCAGATTATGACACAAAGTCATTTCTGCTCCGTGCCTCGTTCCCTCAGCTCCTCTCCTCAGGGATAAGGGATCTATCCGAGGACTGACCATCTCTTAAATAACTCTCAGGGTAATACTTAAAGAGAGCCATCAATGGAAGTGCATTGGAACTCCGGAATGTGCCGCGAGTTCCTGCTCCGATGGCGTGCCCGCAGCCACAGCTTCCCAATATCCCACTCCTAGGTTGGGTTTTACATTTTTTCATGGGTTGGAATGGATGTTCCCACTTCCACAGGGTGCTCACAGTGACAGCTTCCCAATATTCCTTTCCAGGGCTGGTTTTTACAATTATTTCATGGAATTCCAGGGTTGGAATGGATGTTCCCACTTCCACGGGGTCCTCACAGTGACGGCTTCCCAATATTGATTTTCTGGATTAGTTTTCACATTTATTTCATAGAATTCCAGGATTGGAAGGGACATTCCTACTCTGACTCCCTCAGCTCCTCTCCTCAGGGATGAGGGATCTATCCAAGGACTGACCATCTCTTAAATAACTCTCAGGGTAATGCTTAAAGAGAGCCATAAATGGAAGTGCAGCCGCCAGCTCCGGAATGTGCCGCGAGTTCCTGCTCCGATGGCGTGCCCGCAGCCACAGCTTCCCAATATCCCACTCCTAGGTTGGTTTTTACATTTTTTTCATGGGTTGGAATGGATGTTCCCACTTCCACAGGGTGCTCACAGTGACAGCTTCCCAATATTCCTTTCCTGGGTTGGTTTTTACATTTATTTCATGGAATTCCAGGGTTGGAAGGGATGTTCCTGCTCCGATGGGGTGGTCACGGCCACAGCTTCCCAATATTCCATTCCTGGATTGGATTTTACATTTATTTCATGGAATTCCAGGGCTGGAAGGGATGTTCCCACTTCTACAGGGTGCTCACAGTGACAGCTTCCCAATATTCCTATCCTGGGTTGGTTTTTACATTTATTTCATGGAATTCCAGGGTTAGAAAGGATGTTCCCACTTCCAAAGGGTGCTTGCAGTCACAGCTTCCCAATATCCCACGGCTGGGTGGGTTTTTGTATTTATTTCATGGAATTCCAGGGTTGGAAGGGATGTTCCCACTTCCATAGGGTGTTCACAGCCACAGCTTCCCAATATTCCTATCCTGGGTTGGTTTTTACATTTTTTCATGGAATTCCAGTGTTTAAAGGGATGTTCCCACCCCAATGGGATGCTCACAGCCACATCTTCCCAATATCCCACTCCTAGGTTGGGTTTTACATTTTTTTCATGGGTTGGAATGGATGTTCCCACTTCAATGGCGTGCTCACAGCCACAGCTTCCCAATATCCCACGGCTGGGTGGGTTTTTGTATTTATTTCATGGAATTCCAGGGTTAGAAAGGATGTTCCCACTTCCAAAGGGTGCTCACAGCAACAGCTTCCCAATATTGCTTTCCTGGGTTGGTTTTTACATTTATTTCATGGAATTCCAGTGTTGGAATGGATGTTCCCACTTCCACAGGGTGTTCACAGCCACAGCTTCCCAATATCCCACGGCTGGGTGGGTTTTTGTGTTTATTTCATGGAATTCCAGGGTTGGAAGGGATGTTCCCGCTCTGACGGGGTGCTCACAGCCACAGCTTCCCAATATTCCTATCCTGGGTTGGTTTTTACATTTATTTCATGAAATTCCAGTGTTGGAAGGGATGTTCCCACTTCCACAGGGTGCTCACAGCCACAGCTTCCCAATATTCCACTCCTGGGTTGGTTTTTACATTTATTTCATGGAATTCCAGGGTTGGAAGGGACATTCCCGCTTCCACGGGGTCCTCACAGTGATGGCTTCCCAATATTGATTTTCTGGATTAGTTTTCACATTTATTTCATGGAATTCCAGTGTTGGAAGGGATGTTCCTGCTCTGATGGACTGCTCACAGCCACAACTTCCCAATATTCCTTTCCTGGGTTGGTTTTTACATTTATTTCATGGAATTCCGGTGTTTGAAGGGATGTTCCCACCCCAATGGGATGCTCACAGCCACAGCTTCCCAATATTCCACTCCTGGGTTGGTTTTTACATTTATTTCATGGAATTCCATGAAATATTGGAAAGACTGGAAGGGACCTTAGGCTGATCTAATTCCAAGGGATTCCTTGGCAGGGACACCTTCCACAATCCCTGGCCTTGGACGATTCCAGGGATGCAGATGGGATGTGCAAGGTGGATTTTTTTTCCCTCTAAATGGTGGATTGGGCATGCAAGGGGGGCAGCCTCTGAAAGATTAATGGAGTTATTGATCCCAGCAGTGCCGTAACAGCTCGGCATTGCTCAGACATCTGAGGGCTGCCAGCATTCCCAGAGATAAAAGCTGGAGCAGGAATGTTCATCTGTCTCCGTGACATCGTTCCTTGTGGGGTTTTATTTTTTTTTTTTTTTCAAATCCCTTTTTATTTTCCCTCCTCTTCTGCCTATGTAAAATAAAGGAAGAGGAGAATAATGAGGGTCGGGTGGTGGCAGGGTTGTTATTTAGGCTGAACCCCCCTTGCAGGCTTCCAAATAATTTCCGGAGTTATTGGGTAATCAAAGGCAGGAATAAAAATGGGAAGATCAAATAAATAACGTGGAGCTAATGAAGCTCCATCCACATGCCAGAAAATGTCAGGGAAAAAAGGGTTGGACATGCAAATTCCTCTTCATCCTGCTCCCCAGGGAAAGGTTCAGACAGACTGAAGGTCATCTTAGACATTGTGATGTAGGCATAAAGTAGTACTGGAAGAAAGAATCCCAATGGGAATCTTTCCCTTGTTTGCAGGATTTGTTCCCCAAGGAAGCCTCAAATCTGAAATGAGCCAGGACAGAAATGGGGCAGAAATTCCCAGTTCTGAGCTGGAAACTGGAGGGTGCCCACATCTACTGGGGATGAACTGGTGGCACTGGCAGCACCCCAAATGTACCAATAAAAATGACATTGTATTAATAAAAATTACATTATATCAATAAATATGATATCAGATCAATAAATGTGAGGGAAGGGAGAAATCCTCATTTTTCCTGGATATCCCAAACCAGGATTTGTGATGTCCTCACACACAGCCCCAATTAATTGTATTATTTAGTGGGGCACTCTCAAAAATACAAGGAGCAATTCAGGCCTGACAGAGGGATGAATTAGATGATCTAATTCCCTAAAATATGAGGGTTTGGAATCCTAAATCATCTCCATGTCCTAAGGCAGGATTGTCCTATCTCACTCTATCATACTCTGAGTTTTTCTGAGGCTCCCTGTGTTGTTTGGTGTCCAACAGGAACATTTTCCTGTCCAGTTTCCACCTGGAACTCTGGAAATACACCTGCATTCCTCTGATTACTATTATTATTGTTATTATTATTATTATTATTATTATTATTATTATTATTATTATTATTCAGAGGATAATAATAATATTATTGATATTATTATTATTATTATTCAGAGGATAATAATAATAATATTGATGAGTGCCTTGAGTAATGCATTAAACTTTAAATTCTCTCATTTATACTCAGAGAAACATTGATGGAAAATGTGTAAGATAAGACTTAAACAATTGAATATCGCATTCAATAAAGTGTTTGCACAAATAATCATAAATTTCTTGTAGGAAACATGTAAAATTCTATGTATGAGAAAGAAATATGGATTGCAGAGGCATCAAAGTTTATTGAGAAAAAATATGTTGGTGACCATTATTTAAGTCTGAGGGATCTGCTGAGATTTGTGAGGATCAGTTCTCCTCCCTCTAACTCATGGAAGATAATTGGAAGAATTGTGAGGAATTCCTTCAGCTGGAACTGGGAGGTGGGGGAAGCTCTTTTCTGCTTGTTCTATTTAAAAACCACATTTTCCCTTCCTGAAGCAGCTCCGGTCTCTTCCTTGTGGGAGAATCATCAAACCACGGAATCAGCAAGGCTGGAAAAGCCCTCCAAGGTTGAGTCCAACAATTCCCCTGCACTGCTGAGGCCACCGAGTGCCACCTCCACATTTTAAATTGGCTTATCAGTCCCTCCAGGGATGGGGATTGCACCCTGGGCCAGGGCTGGGCCGCCCTTTCCATGAAGGAATTTTCCTGATATCCAGCCTGAGCCTCCCCTGGCACAGCCTGAGGCCATTTCCTCCCATCCTGTCCCTGCTCCCTGGGAGCAGAGCCCAGTCCCCACCCTCGTTTTCCTGACATGAAGGACTCTGTTCATGGCTGAACTCCGTGGTTTTAGGAGGCCTTTTCCAACCCTGATGATTCCATGATCCTGTGCCTGGTCGCTTCCCTGTGTTTCCCATCCTTCCAGCACCATTCCTGCTGCCCGGGGATGGCTCTCCTTGGATTTAACTCCACTGAGGATCAACAACCGGACAGGTCTGGGGGTTGGAAAAGCCAAACCCGTCCCCTTTAGCTCATGGAGAAGGGCTGGAGCTTCAGAGATTCCCCGGAAAGGAATCGTGTTGCCTTTAGCTCATGGAGAAGGGATGGAGCCCCAGGGATATCCCGGGAAGGATTTGTGTCGCCTTTAGCTCATGGAGAAAAACGGAAGCTGCATGGATTTCCCAGGAAGGAATTGTGTCCCCTTTAGCTCATGGAGCTCCAGGGATATCCTGGGAAGGAACTGTGTCCCCTTTAGCTCATGGAGCAGGGCTGGATCTCCATGGATTTCCCAGGAAGGAATTGTGTCCCCTTTAGCTCATGGAGAAAAGCTGGAGCTCCAGGGATTTCCTGGGAAGGAATTGTGTCCCCTTTAGCTCATGGAGCTCCAGGGATCTCCCAGGAAGGAATCCTGTCCCCTTTAGCCCATGGAGAAAAACTGGAGCTCCATGGATTTCCTGGGAGGGAATTGTGTCCCCTTTAGCTCATGGAGCTCCAGGGACATCCCAGGAAGGAATTGTGTCCCCTTTAGCTCATGGAGCAGGGCTGGAGCTCCATGGATTTCCCAGGAAGGAATTGTGTCCCCTTTAGCTCATGGAGCTCCAGGGGTCTCCCAGGAAGGAATCCTGTCCCCTTTAGCCCATGGAGAAAAACTGGAGCTCCAGGGACATCCCAGGAAGGAATCATATCCCCTTTAGCCCATGGAGAAAAGCTGGAGCTCCATGGATTTCCTGGGAAGGAATTGTGTCCCATTTAGCTCATGGAGAAAAACTGGAGCTCCGGGGATATCCTGGGAAGGAATTGTGTCCCCTTTAGCTCATGGAGCTCCATGGATTTCCCAGTAAGGAATTCTGTCCTTTTTAGCTCATGGAGCCCCAGGGATACCCCAGGAAGGAATTGTGTCCCCTTTATCTCATGGAGCAGGGCTGGAGCTCCATGGATTTTCCAGGAAAGAATTGTATCTTCTTTAGCTCATGGAGCCCCAGGGATTTTCTGAGAAGGAATCATATCCCCTTTAGCCCATGGAGAAGGGCTGGATCTCCATGGATTTCCTGGGAAGGAATTGTGTCCCCTTTAGCTCATGGAGAAAAGCTGGAGCTCCATGGATTTCCCAGGAAGGAATTGTGTCCCCTTTAGATCATGGAGAAAAATGGAAGCTGCATGGATTTCCCAGGAAGGAATTGTGTCCCCTTTAGCTCATGGAGCTCCAGGGATCTCCCAGGAAGGAATCCTGTCCCCTTTAGCTCATGGAGAAAAACTGGAGCTCCAGGGACATCCCAGGAAGGAATCATATCCCCTTTAGCCCCTGGAGAAGGGCTGGAGCTCCATGGATTTCCTGGGAAGGAATTGTGTCCCCTTTAGCTCATGGAGAAAAGCTGGAGCCCCAGGGATTTCCTGGGAAGGAATTGTGTCCCCTTTAGCCCATGGACCCCATGGATTTCCCAGTAATGAATTCTGTCCTTTTTAGCTCATGGAGCCCCAGGGATACCCTGGGAAGGAATTGTGTCCCCTTTAGCTCATGGAGCAGGGCTGGAGCTCCATGGATTTCCCAGGAAGGAATTGTGTTCCCTTTATCTCATGGAGCCCCAGGGACATCCCAGGAAGGAATCATATCCCCTTTAGACCATGGAGAAAAACTGGAGCTCCATGGATTTCCTGGGATGGAATTGTGTCCCCTTTAGCTCATGGAGCTCCATGGATTTCCCAGGAAGGAATTGTGTCCTCTTTAGCTCATGGAGCTCCATGGATTTCCCAGTAAGGAATTGTGTCCTCTTTAGCTCATGGAGCCCCAGGGATATCCCTGGGAAGGAATTGTGTCCCCTTTAGCTCATGGAGCAGGGCTGGAGCTCCATGGATTTGCCATGAAAGAATTGTATCTTCTTTAGCCCATGGAGCCCCAGGGATTTTCTGAGAAGGAATCATATCCCCTTTAGCCCATGGAGAAGGGCTGGAGCTCCATGGATTTCCCAGGAATGAATTGTGTCCCCTTTAACTCATGGAGAAAAGCTGGAGCTCCAGGGATTTCCCAGGAAGGAATCGTGTCCCCTTCAGCTTATGGAGCTCCATGGATTTCCCAGGAATGAATTGTGTCCCCTTTAGCCCATAGAGCCCCAGGGATATCCCAGGAAGAAATTGTGTCCCCCTTAGCTCATGGAGAAAAGCTGGAGCTCCAGGGATTTCCCAGGAATGAATTGTGTCCCCTTTAGCCCATGGAGCCCCAGGGATACCCCAGGAAGAAATCCTATTTCAACACGGATTCCTTACCCACTTAAGCCACCTCTTGGCTGCTCTCCAAAACACAAACAGACTTCAGGGCTGGGACCTGGGGAGCCATTTCAGATGTGTTAGCTCGGATGTTGGGAATTTGGGACTCCTGAAGCCCCAGGCCTAAAAGGAACATTGTTTTCCCTCTCATTAGTCCTTTTGCTGAACTCCAGCCACAGCCTCCCTGGATTTTCCCACCAGTATCCCTTTATCTGATGGGGCTGAGAAGGAAAACCTGTTGCAAGCATTAAATATTTTCTGATGGCTCATCTGCTTAATTGTGGCTCTGCAGGATCAGATTTCTGGGATTCAGAGCAATTCCAAGTGTTTCTCATATTACAGCTCGGGCTCTGAGGACGCTGCCAGCTGTGGAGGTGACTGCCTGGGGACACACCAGGGGAGTTTTCCAGGGAAAAGCTCTCCTTCGCTGAAAGCAGGTGATTTCTGGTGGAGGAACATTTATGGAACAGGGATTGTCAGCTGCGCTTTGGGGAAAAGCAGCACTGAGGTCTCTGCAGGAGAGGCTGGGGAGGAGTTTGGTGTCCCTGCCTTGATGGCCACGTGCTTTTCCTGCCAAAATTCAGATTTTAACATCAGTATTTGTCGGGGATCTCTGGGATTTTTGGCCATTCCCACTGAGCTTGGAGCAAGGACTGTGCTGCCCATGAGGAGCTCTAGGCCTTGGGAAAACCCTTCAAAAATAGGTAAAACCTCCTCCAGCACAGACCCAAATTCCCATTTTGGATCCTTTGGAAGAATCTGCCTCCAGCAGTGGAATTCCAGGTGTAACAACCCCCTGGCAGGATCTGCAGCAGGGATGTGCAGCACCACGGGTGTGAAGGAAATGTTCTCCAGGTGTGGATTGTCCTCCTGCTCTGTGTTTTGGGAATTCTGTGAGGATAGAGGGTGAAAGATGGAGGATGAAGGGAGGAGGATGAAGAATGGGAGGTGGAGGATGAAGGGGGCAGAGTGGAGGATGGAGATGGAAGATGAGGATGGAGGGTAGAAAACAAAGGATGGAGGGTGGAGAATGGAGGACTGAGGGCAAAGGGGGAAGAGGGGAGGATGAAGGATGAAGGATGGAGATTGGGAGATGGAGGGAGGAGGATGGGAGATAGAAGATGAAGAATTGAGGATGGAGAGTGGGAGGATGGAGGTCAAACGATGGACGGTGGAAGATAAAGGACAAAGGGTGGAGAAGGCAGGATTAAGGACAAAGTCTGGAGAGGGGAGGATGGAGGATAGGAAGTGAAAGGTGGAAAATGGACGATGAAGGATGGGAAGTGGAGGGTGGAAAACGGGGGGTTGAGGATGTAGGGTGAAGGATGGAGGATGGCAAACCAAGGGTCGGGGTTGGAGACCGGAGGGTTGAGGACAAAGGGAGAAGAGGGGAGGATGAAGGATGGAGATTGGGAGATGGAGGGTGGAAGATGGGAGATGGAAGATGAAGGACTGAAAATGAAGAGTGGAGGATGGAGGTTGAACAACGCACAAGATTGAAGGTGGGGAAGGAGGATGGAGGGTGGAGGAGGGAAAGTGGAAGGTGGAAAATGGAGGATGAAGTATGGGAAATAGAGGGTGGAAAATGGAGGATGAAGGATGGGAAGTGGAGGGTGGAAAATGGAGGATGAAGGATGGGAAATAGAGGGTGGAAAATGGACGATGAAGGATGGGAAGTGGAGGGTGGAAAATGGGGGGTTGAGGATGTAGGGTGAAGGATGGAGGATGGCAAACCAAGGGTCGGGGTTGGAGACCGGAGGGTTGAGGACAAAGGGAGAAGAGGGGAGGATGAAGGATGAAGGATGGAGATTGGGAGATGGAGGGTGGAAGATGGGAGATGGAAGATGAAGGATTGAAAATGAAGAGTGGAGGATGGAGGTTGAACAATGCACAAGATTGCAGGTGGGGAAGGAGGATTGAGGGTGGAGGAGGGAAAGTGGAAGGTGGAGAATGGAGGATGAAGTATGGGAAATAGAGGGTGGAAAATGAAGGATGTAGGATGGGAAATAGAGGGTGGAAAATGGAGGATGAAGGATGGGAAAATGGAGGGTGGAAAATGGGGGATTGAGGATGTAGGGTGAAGGATGGAGGATGGAAAACAAAGGGTTGGGGTTGGAGACCAGAGGGTTGAGGATGAAAGGTGGAGAGGGGAGAATGGAGGATGGAGATTTGGGGATGGAGACTGGAGGATGGGAGAATGGGAGGATGGGAAGATGAAGGATCAAGAATAGAGAGCAAGAGGATGGAGGTCGAATGATGGATGGTGGAAAATAAAGGACTGGAGGGTGGAGAAGGCAGGATTGAGGACAAAGGGTGGAGAGTGGAAGGTGGAGGATGCAGGATGGAAAGTGGAAGGTGGAAAATGAAGGGTGAAATATGGGAAATAGAGGGTGGAAAATGGACGATGAAGGATGGGAAGTGGAGGATGGAAAATGGGGGGTGGAGGATGTAGGGTGAAGGATGGAGGATGGCAAACCAAGGGTCGGGGTTGGAGACCGGAGGGTTGAGGACAAAGGGAGAAGAGGGGAGGATGAAGGATGAAGGATGGAGATTGGGAGATGGAGGGTGGAAGATGGGAGATGGAAGATGAAGGATTGAAAATGAAGAGTGGAGGATGGAGGTTGAACAATGCACAAGACTGAAGGTGGGGAAGGAGGATTGAGGGTGGAGGAGGGAAAGTGGAAGGTGGAAAATGGAGGATGAAGTATGGGAAATAGAGGGTGGAGAATGGAGGATGTAGGATGGGAAGTGGAAGGTGGAAAATGGGGGATTGAGGATGTAGGGTGAAGGATGGAGGATGGAAAACAAAGGGTTGGGGTTGGAGACCAGAGGGTTGAGGATGAAAGGTGGAGAGGGCAGAATGGAGGATGGAGATTTGGGGATGGAGACTGGAGGATGGGAGAATGGGAGGATGGGAAGATGAAGGATCAAGAATAGAGAGCAAGAGGATGGAGGTCGAATGATGGATGGTGGAAAATAAAGGACTGGAGGGTGGAGAAGGCAGGATTGAGGACAAAGGGTCTCCACCTTTGGAAGTGGAAGACGGAGGATGCAGGATGGAAAGTGGAAGATGGGAGATGGAAGATGAAGGATTGAAAATGAAGAGTGGAGGATGGAGGTTGAACAACGCACAAGATTGAAGGTGGAGAAGGCAGGATTGAGGGTGGAGGAGGGAAAGTGGAAGGTGGAAAATGGAGGATGAAGGATGGGAAATAGAGGGTGGAAAATGAAGGATGAAGGATGGGAAATGGAGGGTGGAAAATGGGGGATTGAGGATGTAGGGTGAAGGATGGAGGATGGAAAACCAAGGGCCGGGGTTGGAGACAGGAGGGTTGAGGATGAAAGGTGGAGAGGGGGGAATGGAGGATGGAGATTTGGGGATGGAGACTGGAGGATGGGAGAATGGGAGGATGGGAAGATGAAGGATCAAGAATGGAGAGCAAGAGGATGGAGGTCGAATGACAGATGGTGGAAAATAAAGGACTGGAGGGTGGAGAAGGCAGGATTGAGGACAAAGGGTCTCCACCTTTGGAAGTGGAAGACGGAGGATGCAGGATGGAAAGTGGAAGGTGGGAGATGGAAGATGAAGGATTGAAAATGAAGAGTGGAGGATGGAGGTTGAACAATGCACAAGATTGAAGGTGGGGAAGGAGGATTGAGGGTGGAGGAGGGAAAGTGGAAGGTGGAAAATGGAGGATGAAGTATGGGAAATAGAGGGTGGAGAATGGAGGATGAAGGATGGGAAGTGGAGGGTGGAAAATGGGGGATTGAGGATGTAGGGTGAAGGATGGAAAACAAAGGGTCGGGGTTGGAGACCGGAGGGTTGAGGATGAAAGGTGGAGAGGGCAGAATGGAGAATGGAGATTTGGGGATGGAGACTGGAGGATGGGAGAATGGGAGGATGGGAAGATGAAGGATCAAGAATGGAGGGCAAGAGGATGGAGGTCGAATGATGGACGGTGGAAGATAAAGGACTGGAGGGTGGAGAAGGCAGGATTGAGGACAAAGGGTCTCCACCTTTGGAAGTGGAAGACGGAGGATGCAGGATGGAAAGTGGAAGGTGGAAAATGAAGGGTGAAATATGGGAAATGGAGGGTGGAAAATGGAGGATGAAGGATGGGAAATGGAGGGTGGAAAATGGAGAATGAAGGATGGGAAGTGGAAGGTGGGAAACGAAGGACGAAGGATGGAAAATGGATGGTGGAAAATGGGAGATTCAGGATGTAGGGTGAAGGATGGAGGATGGAAAACAAAGGGTCAGGTTTAGAGACCAGAGGGTTGAAGACAAAAGGTGGAGAGAAGAGGATGGAGGGAGGAGGTTGGGGATTGGGGGATGGAGGATGGAGGATGGGAAGGACCGAAGATGAAGAGTGGAGGATGGAGGTTGAACCATGGACAGTGCAAGACAAAGGATTGGAGACTGGAGAAGGGAAGATTGAGGACAAAGGGTGGAGAGGGGAAGTAGGAGGGTGGAGGATAGAAAGTGGAAGGTAGAAAATGAAGGATGAAGGACGTGAAGTGGAAGGTGGAAAATGGGGGATTGAGAGTGTAGGGTGAAGGATGGAGGATGGCAAACGAAGAGTCGGGGTTGGAGACAGGAGGGTTGAGGATGAAGGGGGAAGAGGGGAGGATGGAGGGAGGAGGATGGAAGCTGGGGAAGTGCCGGCGGGATTTCGGGCTGGATTTTCCCTGCAGTTTTCCAGAGCCATCCTAAGGTGGCAGAGTTGCCGTCTGCGCGGGGCTGCTTTGCGATGCGAGGGGAGGAAAGGTGTTCCAGGGAAACGATCATTTGTCTTGCAAAGCAGCCTGAGCTGCGCAGGAGAGAAAGATCTGAGAGCAAATTAGCGAGCACTAATTACCAATGTGCCCGCGCTGGAATATTCAGGTCATTACAAATTTGTGACTCGCTTTGAATCGCTCTGCGGCAGCGGATGAGCAGATGGCGAGGGATCCTGGCAGCCGGTGTCCCACCCTGCCGGGAAAACGGGGCTGGAATTGTGCCCTGCCCGGGCCAGGTGCCACCCCAGGGCATTCCCAGCTCCTGGGGGACACCGATGTGCCACCCCCTCCCTGGTCCCAGCAATCCCTGCAAAATCCATGGCATTGAAGGCTGGAGGGAGGGATGTGATTGCACACAGCATCCCTGTGATCTGGGAGCTGGAGTGGAGTCAGAAGGGATGGAAATGGCAGCGGAGCTGAGTGGGGGTCACTGGTACCTGCCAGGGCACTTCCAATCCCTTCCCAATCTTCCCGGAGTTGCCAGAGCATGAGGGACGCCTGAATCTGGGAACATTTTGTGTCCTCGAGGGGAAAAATGAGGTGGAATTGCTTGAGTTGTGCTGTTGTTTTCACTGGAATTTTAATTTCAAATAGCTGGAGCCATTTCCATTAATTTTCTGCATTTCTGTGCTTGTAACATTTAGGATAAAAATGAATCCAGTGGGAGATTATCCTTGGCACTTCCATGGAGCTTTTGATGGATGGACATGGGAGATGGCCTGGTTTTGGAGGAGGGCAGAGTCACACCAGGACATGGAGGAGATCTTCAGCTGCTCCTCCTGGTTTATGCAGCCCATGGAAGGCAACACTGCCTGGACATGCCTGGCTCACCCTTTGGAGCGGGAAGTTAGGCAGGGCCAAAGCTGCTCCCAAGGAAAATTTTACCCCATAAGGAGAAAAATGAGGAATAACTCTGTTTGAGTAATGATTCCTCCTCCCCACTCTCTGGGAAGCAACACAGACGCATCCATTGCTGCTGCAGCAGCTCCAATTCCCTCCTTCTGGAAAACTTGGTCCTAATCCTTGAATCCCACCTGGAGAAATCCCAGGGGGGCAGCCACGGATCTCCAAATGAAATGCAAAATGGGAAATCCCTCTGAAAGCTGTGCTCCTTGGAAGATGCCACCAACTGCTCGTGGGGCTGTGGGAATGTGGGAAAAAAATCCAGAATTCCTGGATTTTAGGAAGTGGGGAGAGCTCCAGGAGGCAGAGGCCTCACTCACCCTTTGGAGCGGGAAGTTAGGCAGGGCCAAAGCTGCTCCTAGGGAAAATTTTACCCCATAAGGAGAAAAATGAGGAATAACTCTGTTTGAGTAATGGTTCCTCCTCCCCACTCTCTGGGAAGCAACACGGACGCATCCATTGCTGCTGCAGCAGCTCAAATTCCCTCCTTCTGGAAAATTTGGTCCTAATCCTTGAATCCTACCTGGAGAAATCCCAGGGAGGCAGGCACAGATCTCCAAATGAAATGCAAAATGGGAAATCCCTCTGAAAGCTGTGCTCCTTGGAAGATGCCACCAACTGCTCGTGGGGCTGTGGGAATGTGGGAAAAAATCCAGCATTCCTGGATTTTAGGAAGTGGGGAGAGCTCCAGGAGAGCTCCAGGAGGCAGAGGCCTCACTCACCCTTTGGAGTGGGAAGTTAGGCAGGACCAAAGCTGCTCCTAGGGAAAATTTTACCCCATAAAGAGCAAAAATGAGGAATAACTCTGTTTGAGTAATGGTTCCTCCTCCCCACTCTCTGGGAAGCAACACGGATGCATCCATTGCTGCTGCAGCAACCCCAATTTCCCCCTTCTGGAAAACTTGGTCCTAATCCTTGAATCCCACCTGGAGAAATCCCAAGGAGGCAGGCACAGATCTCCAAATGAAATGCAAAATGGGAAATCCCTCTGAAACCTGGGTTCCTTGGAAGATGCCACCAACTGCTCCTGGGGCTGTGGGAATGTGGGAAAAAATCCAGCATTCCTGGATTTTAGGAAGTGGGGAGAGCTCCAGGAGAGCTCCAGGAGGCAGAGGCCTCACTGACCCTTTGCAGTGGGAAGTTAGGCAGGGTCAAAGCTGCTCCTAAGGAAAATTTTACCCCATAAGGAGAAAAATGAGGAATAACTCTGTTTGAGTAATGATTCCTCCTCCCCACTCTCTGGGAAGCAACACGGACGCATCCATTGCTGCTGCAGCAGCTCAAATTCCCTCCTTCTGGAAAACTTGGTCCTAATCCTTGAATCCCACCTGGAGAAATCCCAGGGAGGCAGGCACAGATCTCCAAATTCAACGCAAAATGGGAAATCCCTCTGAAAGCTGTGCTCCTTGGAAGATGCCACCAACTGCTCCTGGGGCTGTGGGAATGTTGCCAGGACAGCATTCCTGGATTTTAGGAAGTGGGGAGAGCTCCAGGAGAGCTCCAGGAGGCAGAGGCCTCACTCACCCTTTGGAATGAGAAGTTAGGCAGGACCAAAGCTGCTCCTAAGGAAAATTTTACCCCATAAGGAGAAAAATGAGGAATAATTCTGTTTGAGTAATGATTCCTCCTCTCCACCCTCTGGGAAGCAACACGGACGCATCCATTGCTGCTGCAGCAGCCCCAATTTCCTCCTTCTGGAAAACTTGGTCCTAATCCTTGAATCCCACCTGGAGAAATCCCAAAAAGGCAAGCACGGATCTCCAAATGAAATGCAAAATGGAAGATGCCACCAACTGCTTGGAAGATGCCACCAACTGCTCCTGGGGCTGTGGGAATGCTGCCAGGACAGCATTCCTGGATTTTAGGAAGTGGGGAGAGCTCCAGGAGGCAGAGGGCAGGGATTCCACCCTCTCCATGAGTGTATTCCACCCAGTTCCCAGCCCTGGGAGGAGGAAAGCCAGCCTGGCTTTGCACGACAGGAATTTCCTCCTGAACGTGTAACAACTGCAAGACAAAATGAATTAAATAATTTGGGGGCCGTGTCTTATCTGCTGTGACGATTTGCTGTGCTCAATAAGCCGTGAAATTCCTCATTTCTCAGCAGGGATGCAGTGGCTGCCTGGAAAACACCCATGGCTCCTGCTCTGAGCAGGGAGAAACCAGGGAGAGAGGAGCCTGGATTCACCGGATGGAGAGGAAAATGTGGATTTGGTCTTCAGGGAGTTTTGGGCTGCTCCAGGGCCTTCCTACACCAGAAATATCTGATCCCAGGTGGAGGAAGGAAGGCTGGGGAGTGATCCCTATCCTGAGGGTACAAATTCCCTAGGAAAAGGGCACTGGACAATTGTTTATGGATTTAGGACAATTGTTTATGGATTTAGCTGTGGTTTCTTTGCTGTGGTGGGTGCTGCTGCAGCAGCAGTGGGAACACAGGTTAATCTGTGGGATATCCACATCTCCAGGGTGTTTAGGTCCTGTTCTGCTCATGCAGAGAGCCAGAACCACCCAAATATCCCAAATTCCAACTTTGTGCTGCTCCTGATCTTCCTTGGCTGCTCCAGGGCTTTCTTGCATCACAAATATCTGGTCCAAAGTGCAGGAGAGAAGGTTGGGCATCCCATCCCTGCCCTGCTCCCACTGAAGGTACAAATTCCCTGAGAAAAGGACACTGGACAATGGTTTATGGATTTAACTGTGGTTACTTTGCCCTTGGGAGGTGCCTGCTGCAGCAGCAGTGGGAGCACAGATTAACCTGTGGGATATCCTCATCTCCACGGTGTTTAGGTCCAGTTCTGATCATGCAGAGAGCCAGAACCACCCAAATATCCCAAATTCCAGCTCTGTGCTGTGCCTGATCTCCCCTGCCCTGGGATAACCTCTCCTGCTCATTTAATTAGCAGTGCCCTCTGGAGAACACATCCAAATCCTTCCTGTGGAGGCAGCTGAGGTGCAAACACCCAAAAAACCCGGAGCAGGAGGGATGGGGCATCCCGGCCCTGATCCTTCCTCAATACCTGGAGCAGGAAGGATGGGGCATCCTGGCTCTGATCTCTCCTCAAAACCTGGAGCAGGAGGGATGGGGCATCCTGACCCTGATCCCTCATCAAAACCTGGAGCAGGAGGGATGAGGCATCCCGGCCCTGATCCCTTAGAACCTGGAGCAGGAGGGATGGGGCATCCCAGCCCTGATCTCTCCTCAAAACCTGTAACAAGGGGGACTGGAGCATCCCATCCCTGTTCCCTCCTCAAAACCTGGAGGAGGAGGGATGGGGCATCTCGGCCCTGATCTCTGTTGAAAACCTGAAGCAGGAGGGATGGGGCATCCCATTCCTACTCCTTCCTCAAAATCTGGAGCAGGAGGGATGGGACATCCTGGCCCTGGTCTCTCCTCAAATCCTGGAGCAGGAGGGATGGGACATCCCAGTTCTTATCTCTCCTCAAATCCTGGAGCAGGAGGGATGGGACATCCCAGTTCTTATCTCTCCTCAAATCCTAGAGCAGGAGGGATGGGGCATCCCGGCCCTGCTCGCTCCTCATTATGCATTTCCAGTGGCTTTGGAGCAATCAGGCGTCCCATTCTCAAGGACATTGACGGATTAGCCTCATCAGTCCCCCGCTGTGGCCGCCAACTTTGCCCATATTAATCAGAAAAAAACAGCTCCCTGATTGCCATTTAAATCGCACAAAAGATATATTTGTCTTGGGGAGGTCGGTGGCATTTCAGCGCGCCTCGAAGGAGCTTTGCTTCCCGAGGGGTTGGAAAAGCAGGAATGAAATGTTTTGCTCCGTCCCGATGGTCTCCTGCCGGAGTTTGAAAATGCAGCAGCTCCTTGAGGCTGTCCTGGGGAGGTTTTGCTGGGTGATATCAAACATAAACACTCCTTGCTGTGACTGGGGCCTGGTTCAGGCTCTCCACGGCCTCCTGCTTCAGCCGAGGGTGCTGGGCCTCATTCTTCCCTCTGAGGCAAGGAAAGTCTCAGGTTTCTGTGGTTGAAATACCCCCAGGTATTAAAAAGTTTTTTTTTCCCAGCCCCACCACCAAAGAAGAAGTAGAGATTCATCTGTTCTGCTTTTATTTATTATTGTTTATTTTCTCTTATCTGTTACATTCTTTCTCTGACCTGCTGAGATCTGTCCAGCAGGTCGGGTTGTGGCACAGTCCCTGCCCTTGGGGTGGTGTTGGATTTTTATACTAAAAACTACCGGTACTTTATTTGCAATAATTTTCCAATACTTATCACCTACGTTAGACAGTCTGTCTCTACCCTAAACCAATCCAGAAGTGTCACCATCACAGCAGAAGATGGAGGACAAGAAGAAGAAGAAGACATCTCCCAGCAGGATTCCTGTATCCCCACTCACCCTGAGGATGCCAGGCAGGGTGATTTTGTTTTTCCAGGGTGTTTTCACAGCCTTCCAGCCTATTTAAAGCCTGCAAAGCTAAAAAAAGCCCTGTTACTCTCCAGCACATGGTGTGTGTGTATCACCTCCTGCCAAGCAGGGCCTGTGCTCCCCTCAGGCGAGGCTGGGAGAGGAATTCCAGCCCAGATCCAGGGATGCGTCCTTAGAAAGGACTCATTTAGGGAAGTGATGCTTTGTCAAGGCTGACCCAGAGCAGGGGCTGGGCAGAGTCCCAGAATAAAGCAGGGATTCATTCCCAGCATCTCCTCCATGGATCCACCTTGGGCAGCACCAGAGCCCAGCCAGGGCTGCACCCAAGATGAACCAAAATGGCCCCAAAATGCACGAGCGCTCCCGGGCTCTGTCCCTGGGATCAGTTCTGCTCCATTTGCACCTTGCAGTTCATTGTCCCATCCCAGCTTCAGCCCCTGCAGTCCCACCCTGCTTGTTTTTCTCTCTGCAGCCCACGGGGTTTGTTGTAGTGGAGACAGAGACAGCACAAAGCAACACACTCCGTTTTCAGAAGGCTTCAAACTGTTTTTATTATATATATTTTATTGTTTGTATTTTATTGTATATATTTTTATGTGTGCTTTTTATATATTCCTACAAAACTCCTAAGTTCACTCATTGGTCACAAGAAACAAACAAAGCACTCATTGGAATAGGCAACTGCAGGTTTCTCTTATTGATCCTTCTTCCTTTCTTGGTTTCTATGTCAAAGACCTTGGTGGAAAATTCTTTCAGGGGTAAAAATGGATCCTCTTGTCAAACTTCTCTGTGGCTCCCAGAAGCTGCTGTAAAACCTCTCCCACAGCTGTTTGTGCTCCTGGGCTGAGATTTGGGTCATTTGTCCTTGGTGCCCAGCTGGAGCAGGAATTGTTTTGTCTCCCTGCTCTGTGCACGGAGCTCAGCAACGCTGAGTGTGAAGCTCAGAGCTGCTCACTAAAGCAGCAGAGAGCCTGAAAAATATAAATGCTAAAACTTAAGGCATCAGAATGCCCCTCCAGGAGCACAGCGTTAATTACTGTGCCAGGTAACGAGCTGCTCGGCATTAATGGCTCTGCCAGCTCAGCCTTTCCCAGCTCTTTTCCCAGCTATTTATTCCAGCTGTTTGTCCTGCCCCGGAGCTGATTTGCACCAGCCAAGGAGCTGCCCACTGCCAATTTTCTCGTGTGTAAATGTGAATAATTTTGGAGGTGTCTATAAGAGGCTGATGGGGTTTTCCAAGCCCCTGTGATCCCCCTCATTCCCACTTCTCTCCCTGCTTCTCCCACGACTCTGGGAATCCTGGTTTCAGCCCTTCAGGAATTTATTTTCCCTCCTTTCTCACTGATATTTGCTTTCTTTATTAGGTGCTGATCTGCTCTCATCTTGTTCAGGCAGTGACCTTGCAGCCTCCCATCCTCTCCAGGAGATTACAACCCGATTTCTATCAAAGATCTCCCTCAGAATGTTCAAATTATGCATTAGACCCAGATAGAGCACGAGAACATTTATTTTCAGAGAGAAAATAAAGCCCTCAGCAGACCGTGGAGTGATGTGAGAGGAGAGGAAAGATCTGTTTCCATGGAATTTTCTTTCTTTCTTTTGCATAAAATTTGACAGGAAGCTGCAATTGATTTTCATTTTCTTGGACAAATAATCATAAATCATAAAATGGTTTGGGTTGAAAGAGACCTTTAAATGCCATCTAATTCCAATGCCTGCACGAGCAGGGACACCTGCCACTACCCCAGGTTGTTCCAAATCCTGTCCTTGGGCATTTCCCGGGATGGGACAGCCACAATTTCTCTGGGAATTCCATTCCAGGGCCTCCCCAGCCTCACTGCAAAATCTCCTTCCTTAAATCCAATCCAAATCCAGCAAAATCCTTCATTTTAAAAACATTCCCTTTATCCTGTCACAGCAGCCCTGCACAAAATCTGTCCCCATTTTTCTCATCCCTCCTCTTCCAGGATTGTCTCCTTTTCCTTCTGGGATTTTTTCCTGTGCTTATTTAGGGAAATTTGTGACAATTTAAGGGATTTTCCTTTTTTTTTTTTTTTTTTGTAGAAAGATTTAAAGTTTCATCAAGGATTGAGATGCCCACGTTCCCCAGTATGGGATTTCTGCATGTTTGGGTTTGGCCAAGAATTCCCAGCCTCGGATTCCATCCTCTTTATCCCAAATCTGTCCTGCTGGACACAACCAGCCTGTGACAACCCCTCTGCTTTCCCCAGAAATTCTGTTTAAAACTGCTCTGCAGGCCCTGCTTGCTTTAGGAACTGCTCTCCCCGTGGCTGCCAGACAAAAATCAGAGATGAGAAATGGATTGAGCCCAGCAGAAAGTGCGGAAAGCTAAAATTAGTTCAAATTTTAGCACAGAAATTTAAAATATTATGGATTTTTTTCCCTGTTTTCTGGGGGAATCCAGGGATGCCAAGGCTGCAGTGTTGCCTGGAGCCCCCAGGGTGATGGATGTGCTGGGGCAGGGGATGGTGGAGCTCCGGGGGCAGCTGGAATTGGGAATTGCTGGGGGATGCAGAGGGAGCCCCCGGAATGCGTGACGCTATGTTAAATGGACAGGCTGCACTCCCAGCACGTCGGGAATTCCTGGAGCTGCAGATGCCACAGCAGCCAAATCCCGCTCTTGTGAAAGAAACCAGAGAAAATCCAGTGAAAAGTGGGATCCCAAAAGATTGAGGGGCTCAAAGAAGAAAATTCCTGGGGAAATTTCCCCAGGAGGGACCTCCAGTGTGGATTTAGAATTGTGGAATATTTTGGGTTGGAAGGGACCATAAAAAGTCACCTCATCCCTCCCTACCTGGAGGACACCTCCCACCAATCCCAATTTTAAAAATAATTTTATATTTGCTGCAGATGATTCCAAGGACACGAAATAAATGGAGCTGTTTGCTTCTTTATTTTTATTTTTTTTATTAAATATTCCCCAGTGCCCACACCTTTTAATAACCTGACTGAAATGGAAACAGGGATTCTAAAAACGTTGGAATTGAGTGCTTAATGGGTTTGTGTGAACACAGTTATTATTGTCCTCGGAAAATAACACTGAGGATGTGAAAAGCTTGGGATCATCACGGAGCATCACCCTGCCCACGCATCTTGAAATCTGATTTTGTTTTACCAGGAAAATATTCTGCCTTCTACTGAATGGGTTTTTCCCGAGCTGGAGAATTGGCCACTGGATTTTAAAGGAGAAAATGGGTTGGGAAATACTGTCAGGGCTGTTTGGGCTGTATGTGCATCCTGAGAGGAATTCAGGACTTCAGCTTTGTGGGAAGTTATTTCGGTTCATATTTATATTTATATTTGTATTTATAGTTGTATTTTATATTTATATTTGTAGTCATAGTCATAGTCATAGTTATAATCATAGTTATAGTCATAGTTATATTTATGTTTTATATTTATATTTGTATTTATAGTTGTATTTTATATTTATATTTATATTTATATTTATATTTATAGTTGTATTTTTATAGGTATATTTATAGTTGTAGTAATATAATTTAATTTATATATTTATTATATATATTTGATATATTTAATATACTTAATAGATTTAACATTAAATTAATATTAATATTAATATTAGAATTAATATTAATATACAAAATTATATACTATTATGTTAATTTAATATTATTATATATTATTATGCAGATATAATATTTCATTACATATTATTATATATTATGTATATATTTGATATATTATTAAAATTAATATTGATATACTTAATATATAATAAAAAAGTATATTTATTGAATTTTTATATTAATATTTCTGCCCAAAGAAGCTGTGGCTGCCCCAGCCCTGGAAGTATCCAAGGCCAGGCTGGATGGGGTTTGGAGCACCCTGGGATAGTGGAAAGTGCCCCATGGCAGGGATTGGAATTAAATGGGATTCAAGATCCTTTCCAACCCAAACCATTCCATGATTCTGTGATTCCATGACTATTCCATTGAGGCGCGTTGGAATGAGTCACAAACACACCTCCAAAACAATTAAATCCAGGGTCAAGACTACATTGCAAGACATCAGAAAGACAAGAAAATGTTTGAAGGAGCCATAAAAAAAATTTAAATCTGATTAAAATCCCTTGCTGTTGATCTCTGCTCCGTTTGTTCCTGAGCACTCCTCTAATTTAATTAGAACTTTTAACAACAGCACAAAACTAAGGATGATTTTCCAAGAGCTATTTTGGCTTGCTCGGTACCATTTCCAGCTGTTTATTTTTCCCTGGAGATGCTCTGAAGAGGAATTCACCGCTCTGGATAAACGAGGGAAGAACCAGGTCTCCATCAGCAATGCAGGGCTGGAAAGTCATTCCCATTCCTCACCTGGAATTTGGGGTTTTTTTTGGACACACAACCCTGTGATGCTCCTGGTGCTGTCAGGACTTGGATAAAACAATTTTCCATCAGCAGCAGCTCCTCATTAGGAACCCGAGCAGCTCCAGCATCTCCCCTGCCCTTGCAAACTGTTATGCAAATAACTCTTGCTGACAGCACAAATACATTCATTTGGGTGTCGCACTAATTGATTTTCGCTCATTAGGATTGCTTTCGCCCTAATTTGATAAGGAAGTGTGAAACTCTTTCTCCCGGCAGCAGGTTTGGTATTTGTGGAGGTATTAAGGAGGTGTTAATTAGCCCCGGCTCTCCTGTCACGTTGATGGTTTGGGGAGCAGTCCCGGCGCCTGTTGCTTGTAGGGCTCGGGCTAATTAAGTTAATTAGTATGGACGTGTGGCACAGGCAGCGGCGTGGCTGCTGTCCCTGTCTGAGGTGGATTTGGGAAGCTGGAAGCCCAAAATTTGGTGGGATCCATTCCTGAGCACCTGTGGAGCGAGGTCTCCTTCCTTCGATCATCCCACTGGAATCTCCCTTCCCTGAAACTCATCCAACATCTGATTCCTCAAGTGCAGGAGAGACTTTCTTCTGTATTCATCTCCTGAATCAGAAGCAGCAGCATGGATTCTGTCCCTGTTTTAGGTGGATTTAGGAAGCTGGAAGTTGTTGGGATCCATCCCTGAACACCCTTGGAGTGAGGTCTCCTCCTTTAGATTGTCCCACTGGAATCTCCCTTCCCCGAAACTCATCCAACATCTCATTCCTCAGGTTAAGGCTTTGTATTTATGTCCTGAATCAGAAGCAGCAGAGTGGCTTCAGTCCCTGTTTTAGGTGGATTTAGGAAGCTGGAAGTTGTTGGGATCCATCCCTGAACACTCTTGGAGCGAGGTCTCCTCCTTTAGATTTTCCCACTGGAAACTCCCTTCCCTGAAACTCATCCAACATTCGATTCCTCAGGTTAAGGAGAGATTTTCCTCTGTATTTATAATTTCCTCTGTATTCATCTCCCGAATCAGAAGCAGCAGCATGGATTCTGTCCCTGTTTTAGGTGGATTTGGAAAGCTGGAAGCCCAAAATTTGGTGGGATCCATCCCTGAGCACCTATGGAGCGATGTCTCCTTCCTTCGATCCTCCCACTGGAATCTCCCTTCCCTGAAACTCATCCAACATTCCATTCTCCAACTTAAGGAGAATCTTTCCTCTATATTTATTTCCCATTATTTTGGTGCTGAGAGTCCAAAATCTTGGGAAAAACAGGGTTAGGTTTGCTGGATCCGTTGTTTGCACACACAGAACAACCCCCGTGCTTTGGGAAACCAAGAGAGGTCCCAAAATTCCTCCTTTTTTTTTGCCACTGGAATGGCAAAACAGCTGCTCGGTGTCTCCAGGGTGGGTTGTCCCAAGTGTTCCTAAGGATTTTCTGGATGCAGAGCTGTGTGGAGGCTGGAATGTCTGTTTTACTGTAAATCTGGACGTTTCAAAAGCTGTTTTTATTGCACTTGAACTCGAGCCAAATATTTTCAGCCTGACACGAGCAACGGCACTCTTTAAAACAAGAGTTTCAAAAGCATTGTTTTCCTTCCAAAAGACAGAGCTTCCCCCCAAAAATTTATTTATTTTATTTTAATTTTTATCCTTAGCAAATGCCATGAACATGCTTTTTTTTTTTTTTTTAATGGAAAAATGATTACCATATGTGAGGGAAAAAAAATGGAAGAATTAAAAATGTGGCATCATTTGGGCATTTGTGGCAGAGTTTTTTTCAATATAAACCATGGAAAAAAGCCATGGATGTGGTTTGGTGGCACTTGGATGGTGCAGGAAGACACACAAGGACATCTTGGGCTCTCATGAATCCGAATTAATTCCAATTTTCAAGGAATGCCCTAAAAAATTCCTGCTGTGGCTGAGAACAAAGATTGCTCCCAGATGGAGACAGGAGCAGTGGTGGGGCATGGACTAATCAAGTGAAAATAATGGGAAAAAAATGCAAAATCTCCATGAAGTTGGGGAAAAGTTGGTTGAGTTTTTGGCCAGACATCAGGCTGAGGAAAAAACGCAGATTTTTTTTTTTTAATGCCATGCTATTTTTTATGCCATTTAAAACCCTAAATTTCTCCTCTAGATGTTCCCCACGTCCTTTTGTTCCTTTGTCAGCTGTTTTTTTTTGGGGGGTTTTTTTTGTTTTTGTTTTTTTTTTTGATTCTGTTGAACTTTATATTTAGGTACAAAAAAATTGGAGGGCTCCATCCTTCCTGTGCAAATCCCTCATCCCAGCGTGTGGAGAGATCCATGCTGGGCCATAAATCCACGTTGCAGGCTCATGTTGGAGCTAACCAGGTGTGACAGCTCCTGCAGCTCAGGATTCTCTCTGAAATCCTTTGTTTGGGATTTTTTCCCTCCAAACAGTTTTTGTTCCAGGCTGTTTGAAGGGTCTGGAGGCACAGATGGGCTGAGGTTCTGATCTCAGGAGGGTCTGGATTGAGTTTTTACTTCTGATCACTCACAGGTGAGGGCTCCGACTCACAAAAAACCCAAATTTCATTGATTGCGTGCCAGGAGGCTGAGCCAGGTGTGGGTCACGGCCTTGCAGGGCGTGAGGGGATGGAATTGTCATGGAATCGTCATGGAACCGTCATGGAGTTGTCATGGAATTGTCACAGAGTCATCATGGAACTCTCATGGAATCGTCATGGAGTCATCATGGAATTCTCATGGAACCGTCATGGAATCCTAATAGAGCTGTTACGGAACTGTCATGGAATCATCACGGAGCTGCTATGGAATCATCATGGAATTGTCATGGGATAGTCATGGAATAGTCATGGAATTGTCATGCAATCATCATGGAGCTGCTATGGAATTGTCATGGGATAGTCATGGAACCGTCATGGAGTTGTCATGGAATTGTCACAGAGTCATCATGGAATCGTCATGGAGTCACCTTGGAATTCTCATGGAATCGTCATGGAATCCTAATAGAGCTGTTATGGAATTGTCATGGAATCATCACGGAGCTGCTATGGAATCATCATGGAATTGTCATGGGATAGTCATGGAATAGTCATGGAATTGTCATGCAATCATCATGGAGCTGCTATGGAATTATCATGGAATTGTCATGGGATAGTCATGGAACAGTCATGGAGTTGTCATGGAATTGTCACAGAGTCATCATGGAACTCTCATGGAACCGTCATGGAGTCATCATGGAATTCTCATGGAACCGTCATGGAATCCTAATAGAGCTGTTACGGAATTGTCATGGAATCATCACGGAGCTGCTATGGAATTATCATGGAATTGTCATGGGATAGTCATGGAATTGTCATGGAATCGTTATGGAGCTGTTAGGGAATAGTCATGGAACCATCATGGAGCTGTTATGGAATCATCATTGATTCATCATGGAATCATCAAGGAATTGCCTTGGAATCATCATGGAATCATCGTGGAATCGTCATGGAATCATCATGGAGCTGTTATGAAATCATCATGGAATCATCGTGGAATCATCTCAGAATTTTCATGGAGTCATTATGGAATCATCATGGAATTGTCTTGGAATTGTCTGTTGTGGAATCGTCATGGAATTGCCTTGGAATTATCATGGAGTTGTTATGGAATCATCATGGAATTTTCATGGAGCTGTTATGGAATCATCATGGAATCGTCATGGAATCATCATGGAATTATCATGGAGTCGTCATGGAATCGTCGTGGAGCTGTTATGGAGTCATCATGGAATCATCATGGAATCAGGGGATGGTTTGGGTGGAAGGCACATGAAAGATCTCTCAGCTCATGGGCAGGGACACCTCCCACCACCCCAGGGTGCTCCATGGATCCCAGGCTGCTCCAAGCCCCGTCCATCCAGCCTTGGAACCTTCCATGGATCCAGGAGCAGCCCCAGCCTCTCTGGAAAAGCTGAGCTTTCCTTTTTCTGGGGCTCAGCCTCCATTCTCCAGCTTAAAAATCTGTTTTCCGCCACCCAGCAATGATAATAAACATTTAACACCAGCAGCAGCTCCTTCAGTCCTGTTTATTACCAGACTCCAAAAACCAGGAGGTTTTTAATCAAATTTCCTGTGAATTACCTCATTTTATCTGAAATTACTTGAATGAATCATGGATCTGTTTGGGTTTGAGGATATATTTAAAGGTCTGAAATATTTAAATTCACCCCTGCCATGGTGGGAGCACCTTCCCCTCTCCCAGGTTGCTCCAAGCCCCATCCATGAATATTTGCACATCCAGGGATCCAAATCCATTTTAAAACTTCATTTTCAGCCCAGATTTAATAAAATCTCCATCTTCAGCAGGAGGAGCCTGCCCAGAACCCAGCCCTGCAGCCTGAGCTTGTGCTCACAAACTCATCCCTGCTGCACAACAACCACAAAGTTTAAATAAATTCAGGAATTTTTTTTGTGTGTGTTGTAAAGCGCTGGAATGTTTAAAATCTTTGTCAGTCAATATTTTGGGAAGTCTTTTCCAAGAGTGTGTGCAGAACACAGGCCATGGCTCAGAACCCAAGTGTGGCTTTCAGGGTTGAATTCTTCTTCCAGTTGCTGTGGCTGTGGGAGGAGAGTTGGGCTCTGGAAATTTCTGGAATGTTTTTGGGGGAAATCCACCCTTTTTGGTGCTTAACCTCCCCAGTCATGGCAGAGATGATCCAAGCCAAAGGTGCCTGATCTGAGCTCACCCCAAAAATGAGAATAATCCCTTAAGAGGAGCAAAGCCCTCACTAGAGAGAGAGAGTGAATTGTGAATTTATCATCTCTGAAATGTGAAATTCCTGAATGTATTGGGGTTTTCTCTAACTGAGAGCTTAAACCCCATCTTTTTTTCCAGACTGGATATTCCTCCTGTTTCTGCAGTGCTGATCCAAAGGCTTGGAGAGCCCCCAGCCATCCTTGCCCCACTTTCCCCTCAGAATATTTATTTTTTCCAGAGAATATTCCACCTACATATTGATCTTAAATCTTATTACGAGGTGCAGCAGGTCCAGCCACGTCTCAGAAATTAATTTTCACCTTCCCCTTGCTTGATTGTTTTTTTTTTTTAAATTCCTTTTTCTGCATCAGATTAAATCTAAAAATAAACGCTGTGTAAATACCTCTCTGTGCCCACACATAAAATCATATATTTGTGTTTGAACTAAAACAAAGTGAAAGCCTGAGTTCAATGTGGCTCCCAAGATAATTCCATCTGGGACAGGAGGCTGCTGGTGCCTTTCCCCCGGAAGGTGGATTTAGCTGCTGTGAGGGTGAAATCCTCTTTTCTGCACAGCCTGAGGAGAGGTTGCACTGCTGGAATTTGGAGCACAGAGCTCTGCTCCAGGGAGGAGATGCCCTAAATCCCAGAGAATTCAGCCCTGTGACATAAATACACCCCGGCGCATCATTGTCCCAAAAAACCTCCTGGCCCTGCTCGAGAAATTCATTTAATCGCAACTTTTCAGGGCTTGTGAGCACGGAGCAGATGGAACAGATTTGCCCTGGTTTTGTGGCTGATGCCAGAAAGGTGATGAAAATTCACTCTGTGCTCTGCCACCAGCGAGCCTGACCCAGGGCAAGAGGCTCTGTGTCCTCATCATTCCAGGGATGGGAATGGCGCTGGGAATTGGGGATGTGCCAGGGGAAATTCAGCTCCGTTCCCTGTGGGATGCAGATGGAAGAGCCAAGGCTGAGCCTCCCATTGCCTGAATTTTCTGCAGACATCAACACCTCCTAAAAACCTCAGGGTGGGATCCTCTCCTCTCCAGGCCTGGGATACTCCCTCTTTTTCTTATTTGCTGCCTTAAAATTTTATTTCTTCATGTTTTTAACTGCTTCTTTCATCAGAACTCTGGCATCTGTTTAGCCCCTTCCTAAGCACTTTACTCCAGTGGCTTTTCCAGCTAAAAATCCCACTGACCTGAGCTTGATGGAGTGAAATTGGGACAGGATGATGCCCTGGATCCAATCCATTCCTGCTGCACCCAAGACCTCCCAGTCAGGAATAGCAACCCTCATGCACAGCCACAGTGACCAACCCACCAAATGATCCCATAAATGGAGAACCTTTTTCAGGTCTTGTTTCATCTGAGATGTCACTTCCTAAAATTTGGATATTAAGGAAAAATTTCTCCATGGCAAGGGTTGTCCAGTGGGGGAGTCGCCATTCCTGGAGGAATTGAAAATCCATGTGGATGTGGCACTTGGGGACATGGTTGGACTCAATTATTTGGAGTTTTTTCCCCAACTTTATTGGTTCTATAATTCCATTATTCTATTCCCAGATCAAAAGCAGCCTGAGACCACAATTATCCCTTCCAGACAGCCCAGTCAGGGATAAAAAGAATATAATAATTAAATAACATCCCTTTCCTTTCCTTTCCTTTCCTTTCCTTTCCTTTCCTTTCCTTTCCTTTCCTTTCCTTTCCTTTCCTTTCCTTTCCTTTCCTTTCCTTTCCTTTCCTTTCCTTTCCTTTCCTTTCCTTTCCTTTCCTTTCCTTTCCTTTCCTTTCCTTTCCTTTCCTTTCCTTTCCTTTCCTTTTCCTTTCCTTCCCTTTCCCTTTCCCTTTCCCTTTCCCTTTCCCTTTCCCTTTCCCTTTCCCTTTCCCTTTCCCTTTCCCTTTCCCTTTCCCTTTCCCTTTCCCTTTCCCTTTCCCTTTCCCTTTCCCTTTCCCTTTCCCTTTCCCTTTCCCTTTCCCTTTCCCCAAATCCACCACAAAGATGGAAAACAGAGATGGAAAATTGAGGTGAAAATGGGAAATGTTCCCAGTGAAGATGCAGGGAAGAAGGACAAATTTGCCTGGATTGTTGGGAAATGTGGTGTTTGGTGCTTTAGGAGGATTCATCCTTTTGGGTGGAACAGCCCTAAAAACACCCCCTGCCTGTGGGGTGTTCCCTCAAACCTGCTGTGCCCTCGAGGACATTGGGAATTCACGGCCATCGGGAATTGTACATCACTAATTTCATGACATAAATCTTGGGAAATGGGCATCTCATTCCACAGCCAAAAAAAAGAAAAAAAAAAAAGAAAACAGGACTGAGGAGATGCAAGCATTAAAAAAATTATCATCAAACCCCCCTGAACGCTGCCCCTGTCCGTCCCCATCTCCGTGCTTCCCTTCAGAAGGGGCTGGGGATGATAAAAACATGATAAAAACCATGGATTAAAACGTGATAAAATCTCCGGGTGACCTATTCCAAATGACAAGGTTAATGCTCTCCCCATCCATCCCCATCCATCCCCCAGCTGCAGGAGGGATTTGTGCATCCATCACCGGGGAGGCAAAGGCTGTTCCCCCTCCTGGCTGGGCCATCTGGGTCTCATCTCCAGCTCGTTCCTGCCCCCCATCCCTGCAGCCTTCTGCTCAATAATGCATCTCTGCGGATTTTAAAGCGCTGGAAATTCTGGATTTTCCCTCTGGAGCCTGGTGTGGGTTGTTCCTTCGGCAAGCTGTGCTTGGACAGGACTGGGACAATCCTGTAAATATGGTAAATTGTAATGTGGAGCCCAGCAGGGCAGGAATTTAAGGATATAATCCCACATGGCTAAAAACCCTTGAGCATTAGCCACGAAAATTCCTCACCACTGGAGAGAAGGATTTGGGTCCCAGCTCTGTTTCCTCCATGCCAGACTTAAAGAAAAGAGGAAATGAACTCAAGTTGCACCAGGAGAGGTTTAGGCTGGATCTGAGGGAAAATTTCTTCCCCAAAAAGTGCTCAAGCCCTGGAACAACTTAAATCCTTCCATGGTGGAGTCCCCATCCCTGCAGGGATTTAAAGCCCTGTGGATGTGGCACCTGGGGACAGGGGCAGTGCTGGCCTGGGCAGTGATGGGAATGGTTGGACTTGATAAACTTTAAGGGTTTGCATCCTAAATTTCTCTGACTGTCACAGACATATTTTATGAAAATCCTTTCCTTAGGATCATTTCTTCTGAGAAGCTGAGAGGCCTCAGGAACAAAATGCAAACAATGGTTATCTGCTGCTGTGGGATGCAACAGGTGCATCTGGGATTGGGCTCATGGGGTTGTTTCTAATTAATGGCCAATCACAGTCAGCTGGCTTGGACTCTCTGGTCAGTCACAAGATTTTTATTATCATTCCATTCTTTTCTATTCTTAGCTAGCCTTCTGATGAAATCCTTTATTCTATTCTTTTAGTGTAGTTTTAATATAATATATATCATAAAATAATCAATCAGCCTTCTGGAATATGGAGTCAGATCTCCATCTCTCCCCTCATCCTGGGACCCTGTGAGCTCCCCCACATGTGACTCCCCAAGGAGGGCTGGGAATCCTCTCCTGCTGGGGCCACATGGGCTCCATGACTCCCAAGGGTTTCTCTGGCTCTGAGAAATTCCCCTGGGGGGTTGGACCAGATCATAAAATTGATGGAATCTGACCACAGGTGGATCCCCAGAACCCCACAAACCAGAATCCCAGAAGAGTTTGGTTGGACGGCACCTTAAAGCCCATCCCATCAATCTCATCCCATCCCATCCCATCCCATCCCATCCCATCCCATCCCATCCCATCAATCCCATCCCATCCCATCCCATCAATCTCATCCCATCCCATCCCAATCCATCCCTTCCCATCCCATCCCATCAATCCCATCCCATCAATCCCATCCCATCCCACCCCATCCCATTCCATCAATCCCATCCCGTCAATCCAATCCCATCCCATCAATCCAATCCCATCCCATCCCATCCCATCCCATCCCATCCCATCCCATCCCATCCCATCCCATCCCATCCCATCCCGTCAATCCAATCCCATCCCATCCCATCAAACCCATCCCATCCCATCCCATCCCATCCCATCCCATCCCATCCCATCCCATCCATCCCATCCCATCCCATCCCATCCCATCCCATCCCATCAATCCAAACCCATCCCATCCCATCAATCCCATCCCATCCCACCCCTACCAAGGGCAGGGACACCTTCCACTGTCCCAGGTTTCTCCAAGCCCCATCCAACCTTTAAAAGTCCCTTCCAAACCATCCCCTCCATGATCCCACAACGCTCTGGAGAAGTTTGGGACAACCCTGCTGGAGTCCTTCCCTCCTGCAGCTGGGAATAAAGGGAGATGAGACTCCTAAAATCCAATTTTACAATTCTGAGCTCCCCAGCCCACACCCCATGGATCAGATCCTGCAATCCCAGCTGGAATATGGAGGAGATGGGACACGTCCTGACCTCCATGCCTGTGTGCCAGCCAAGCCAGGGGGAAAATGGGGTGAGACACCTCCAGCAGCTCTGGGATGTGCAGGATTCCCGATGGATTGGCAGAGTTAATCGCTGTCCCCTGGATTGTGCACGAATCCATGGAATTTTCATGGATGAAAACGCCCGAATGGGTGAGGATCTGTGGCAGGAGGGACATGGAGACAACAGCTTCCCTGCCAAGGTGCCCAGAGATGTCCCAGGGGACACATCAGCAGTGAATTATCCCGTGTTTATCCCTCAGCCAGCAGCTTTTAGTAGTTCATTGTTGTTTATCCTCTTTTTAACCCTTATTGTGTATTTTGGGCCCAAAGTAGTGCTGGAGGCCAGGGTGTGCCCAAAGCTGATGGATTCATTTTTATATAAAACCAAAATATTATCGTGTGGCAGAGATTTCTGGGTTTATGGATATGCAGGGTGCCACAAACACCCCAAAACCGGGGAGCTGCAAGAAGATGGGATGTGAGGTTTGGGGGGGATGCACCCGAAGTCAGCTCCTTGAAGTGAAACCAAAACCAAAAAATGAAATTTTTATAGCAAGCAGAGGCAGAATTTCAATCATTATCTGCTTCAAATGAAAATAGAGAGTGCTTTAAATGAAAATAGAGAGTGAATGCTTGCCGGGACTCCGTGCCCCAGCCTTGATCCCCCTCTAATTAAGGTGATGTGTGCGCAGTTAAACACACGCACCTCGAGCCAGATGTTCCGGCACGAATTCAGGCCGGCGCTAAAAGCCATTATGCTGATTTTTGTAAGGCGATGCCCTTTAATATCTGCTCGTCTGTGCAGAAGCACCCGCCGCTGATAAAGGCTTTGATTGCCCGAGGAAATTCCCGGTAATTACCGAGGAATCAAACAGGGGCGGGATCCAGATGGGCACAAAGGTGGCGTTTCACAGGAATTCAGTGGTGGAACAGAACTGAAATGAGAATTGTCATGGATTTTTACATGGAGGATGGGGAGGTTCTGTGGCTCCAACATCCCTGGAAGCGTCCAAGGCCAGGTTGGAGTTTGCGTCCCTGGATCCCGCTCAGAAAATCGGGAAAAAATCCGTAATATTTGAATTTCTGCACTAAAATGCCTCTGCTGGGCTCAGTCAAGAGCACCTAAGACAGGAAAGGGAATTGGAGGATGTGCAGAATTCCAGGAGGATGCAGGGAATGCAGGAATGTGGGCTGTGTGCATTTGACAATTGGAGGATGTGCAGAATTCCAGGAGGATGCAGGGAATGCAGGAACGTGGGCTGTGTGCATTTCACTAGGAGGTTGCAGTATTCTTTAATTCTAAATAACATCATCAAGTTACTATAACATCAGCCATGTCCCTGGCCGGCAAAATCCTACTGGAAATGGGAAAACATCCTTGATTTCCTCCCCCTGAAAAAGACAGAAAAGAGGCAAAAGCTGGGAAATAAACTCAAATAGACACACAGACCATTTACCTCTTTTATCTTAAATTAAAAGAACTTAAATTCATGGAATTAAGGTTGAAAAAGACCTTTAACATCATCAAGCCCAAGCTCTGGTGTTGATAAACCTTTGTGGGTTGGGAAGGACTGAAATTATAAAAGGTAACTACTGTAAAAGATAACTCTAAACATACTCCAGCTAATATCTCTATTAAAGATCCCGGTTGCAGTTGGTGATTATCTAAAGATTACATCCCGCCACTGATGGTCTAATTCTTGTTTTATTCTTTGCAGAACTCTGTTTATCTCTTTTGTACCATGGTGGACAGTAATTAGAGTTTTCTCTCCATTTTTTCTGGATTTCCTTCGAAATTTCAATTAGGTGTTGCTGTTTAATTAATTGTCTTACTAATGTTAGGTCCATTCTAATAGGAATAGGTGACAATTTTCCCAGTTTCCTGGGAAAGGCTGCTTTGGTTTGACGGCTCAAATAAGGCCCAATTCCCTTTTCCTCACCGCAAAACCTGGGAATAATCTGGCAGGATGGAATGCCTTCATATGCAAGACTTTGAATTTCCTGTGAACCTTAATTTAAAAAAAAAAAAAAATTAATCCTTCCTTTCTGGCTGTGCTGAATTTGTTGATTGTTTTGATTCTGGTCCTACAAGGCCTCGCTGATGTCAGGATCAAAGTGGGATTGGGGTGCTTTGTGTGGGTTTAACGTCCCTTTTCCTTTTATCTCCCCTCAGAAGGGAATGAAAGATGAGGCCCCGGTGTTATTCCCAAGGGAAAGCATCCAGGGAAGCAAGAGGCAGAGAAATGAAAATCCAACCCTTTGGGGCTGGGTTTGAAGTGAAAAAAGAGGGAGCCAGGCCTGGGGAGATGTGAGGAGCCAGGGAGGGACAACAGAGAGGCATGAAAGGGAAATGGAGAGCTGGGAATGGGAATGAGGCAATTAAAGACAGGTGGGATCAGGCAGGACCCTCTCCTTCATCCCTGCCTATGGAAAATGCCTTGGAAGGGATCCCCTGTCCCCTCAGCAGCACTTCCAGAGCCCTGTCAGGATTTTCCCCTCAGCAATATTCCCACTTCTCTATTGGGATTTACCCCTCAGCACCATTCCCAGCTCCCTGTCAGGATTTGCAATTTTCCCCTCAGCCGCATTCCCAGTTTGATATTGGGATTTTCCCCTCAGCACCATTCCCAACTCCTGTCAGCATTTTCCCCTCAGCAGCATTCCCAGTTTGATATTGGGATTTTCCCCTCAGGAGCATTCTCAGCTCTTGTTGGGATTTTCCCCTCAGCAGCATTCCCAGCTCCTTTAAGGTTTTTCCCCTCAGCAGCATTCCCAGTTCCCTATCAGGATTTTGCCCTCAGCAGCATTCCCAACTCCCTGCTGGGATTTTCCATCAGCATCATTCCCAGCTCCCTTCAGGATTTTCAATTTTCCCCCCAGCAGCATTCCCAGCTCCATTTAGGATTTTCCCCCCAGCAGCATTCCCAACTCCCTGCCAGGATTTTCCTCTCAGCAACATTCCCAGCTTTTGCATCTTTTCCCTCTTTTTCAGGGGGAGGAAATCAGGGATGTTTTCACATTCCCAGCAGGATTTGCCAGCCAGGGGACACAGATCCCTCCCTGAGCAGCCTCACCCTGCAGAGATGAGCTCCTGGGACACAGCTCAGAATTCCTCCCAGGATAGGGAAAATTCCTGCTGGGAAGCTGTTACAGACCTCATGCCTAATTTAATGCAATTCCCACCAGTTTAGCTCAGAAACATCTGTGATCCAAAGCTGGGAGCAAGGAAATGTAGTTTTCCTGAACTTTTTTGGGAGGAAGGAAAGCAAAACCAAATGGGGAAATGCATTTCCCTCGGAAAAGCTCAGCAGCAGTTGCATTTTCCTCATGGATCTCCCCTCTCTGCCATCCCTTTCCTCCCCTTGGAAATAAACTCAAATTGACACACAGACCATTTGCCTCTTTAAACTTAAATTAAAGGAACTTAAATTAATGGAATTAGGTTGGAAAAGACCTTTAACCTCATCAAGCCCAAGCTCTGATGTTGATAAACCTTTGTGTGTTGGGATGGACTGAAATTATCCGGGGTAAGAAAAACCAGGAATGTCCTTCCCCTGAGGAAGGATGGTGAATGTTAAATATTTCCTGCATTTCCCAGTCCTGACAGGAATGTCATTTCCCCATGAGCAGGCTGTTTGTGGGATTTTCAGCTGCCTTTGTGCTAAGGGGGCAGAGCTGACAGACAAAACATGGAAAATGAAGTAGTTCAGGGGAACTTCTGGAAGATATTTCTGAGCTTTCTCATCAGACGTGGCGATGTTTTAATCCCTTGCTTAATGTTTACACAGTTTTATCTCCATTTTCCATTCTTCAGCAGCTCCTGCTGCGTGGGGCTGGTTGTTATTAGAGCACATCCCAGGGCCTGAGGCACTTCTTTATCCACAGAAAATAGGAAAAATCACCTTTCTTTGCCACCAAGGGGAGAGGAGGTGCTGCACACAGCGGGTTTGACAAAGCAGAGGTTTGTGGAAGCATCTCCTGGCTGGCTGGAGCTGCTTTTGGGGTCCTCATGAGAGGGGGGAAAAAGTGATGTTGAGCATTAAAAATCCCGCTGGAAAAGCCCATCTCGTTTTCACCCCTCCTTGGAAAGGTTCAGTCACTAAAAATAGTTTGTCTTGTTTAAGGAATGGCGTGCAAAAAGCCCTGAAATTCCCTGGCCGTTTGAAAACGCGGAGATAAAACACTGGGAATTATGAGCAGACAATATGAATGGTCTGGTGGAGCAATCCATCAGCCCCTCTTGCCCGGCTATTCCCAGCGTGAGCTCACATTTCCATCAGGGCTGACAGCAGAGCGGGAGAGGAGGGACCCTCACAAATCTCCCTGCTCCCCCGTCCTTCCCTGCGCTGACAGATCCACCACCAGGGATGAGTGATCCCCACATCCCCTTGATTTATACCCCAGCTGCAAAAAATGAATATAAAGCTCCTAGGAGCTCCTCCTGATAAATCCCAGCCTTATCACCCCGGCCCCAGCGAGGCCACTCCTATTTTATTTACTGGAGATTGGCAAGGATATGCTCAGTGGGCCAGGATTTTTAGGGGAATAAATGATGAGGATTAAAGGGGGAAAACTTGGGGAATGATAGCATAAAGGCAACGTTTGGAATCCTTTCAGTAAGAAATTAGTGGTGGTAAAGTCAGCCTGATGCAGGGAGGGAGGGGAGGGAAGGGGGGAAATGCTCCGACGTTTCCCTTGGCGAAGCAACGGCGCTGGAATACCGAGGGCAACGTTTGGGGACAACAGGAGTCAGCCGACACAATGCTCTGGTTTCCAGGGAAACCCAACCTTGGCCTTTGGTCCCATATTTCAGCGGGTTTCATTATCCTCCCTGGGTTTGGGATAATGAATTGGCTGTTGACGGATGCTGCTGCCTCGCAGCCACCCTCCCTCGCCCAGGTTTCCGCTCTTCCCCGGCCCAGCAGGGATTTTGGGATGGCTGGAGGAGGACTGGGAGCTCCCAAAGGCAGGGGTGGCCCCTTGGAGGGGTTTCCTCTCCATACAAATTGGGGAGTTTTTGAGGGGATCAGTTGAGTTTTTTTATTTTGTTCTCTGCATAAATAAGGGAGAGAGAGCTGGGAATGTTCCCCTGGAGAAGGGAAGGCTCCAGGCAGAGCTCAGAGCCCCTGGCAGGGCCTGAAGGGGCTCCAGGAGAGCTGAGAGGGGCTGGGGACAGGGATGGAGGGACAGGAGCCAGGGAATGGCTCCCAGTGCCAGAGGGCAGGGATGGATGGGACACTGGGAATTGTTGGGAATTGGGAATTCCTGGCTGGGATGGGTGGGCAGGCCCTGGCACAGAGAAGCTCTGGAGCGAGTCCTGAGGAGGCCACGGAGAAGCTCCAAGCACTGGAGATTCTCTCTGGGGACAAAATGCAGCAAAATAATTGTTCCAAAATCTCCTTTTCTTACCCCTCCCTGCCTTCTCCCCATGGTGTCTCCCAAATCCTGATGCTGGGCCAGAGCAGCACATGGAATTGTGGATGATGGCTGGAGAAGGGAAGGCTCCAGGCAGAGCTCAGAGCCCCTGGCAGGGCCTGAAGGGGCTCCAGGAGAGCTGAGAGGGGCTGGGGACAAGGGATGGAGTGAGAGAACAACGGGGAAAGGCTTCATCTGGTTTGGATGGGATACTGGGAAAGAATCCCTGGCTGTGGGTGGACAAAGGAGCCCAGCAGAGGATGGAAACACATTCCCCTCCCCAAAATCCCCGCCTGCTCCTCCCCGGCCTCAAAAAGGCCGCTCATCCTTTAAATCTTGGCCACCTCCTCTGCTCTTTTCCTTGCCTTCCTTCCAAACAGCCTCAGGCAGTTTTTTTCCCTGAGTCACTTGGCAGCGTGGGCCAAGCTTTGACAAGTGACTCATCACTCGGAGTGCTGAGGCCGCGAAATGTTATTTTAGAAATTAAACACCCGACACGTTCGCGAAACAAATCCCTTTAAGGTGTCTCCCCGAGTGGCTCCTAAAAGGAAAATGTTTGCAATTAAGTCACCTCCCAAAAATGTCGCCTTCTGCGCCGAGTGGCTGAGCTGCTTTCATCTTCCCTTTGTAAATATTGGGAAGCTGGAGAAAAATTCATCGTTTCACCTCATAAGCGAGCTGACAATGGAAAAATTTGCTGGGAATTTGGTTCTATTTTCCCTGTTAATTACGTGGCTTGTGATGGTTGGAATAATCCATAAAATCCCAAAGAATCCCGGATCAAATTCGGGCCGGGCTTGGATGGGGATGATTGGGGTCTGTGCAATTATGGGAATCCTCGAGCCCACAATTTACTCTTCAGGCTGGTCCTTTTATGCTTCCCACATGTGTTTAATTTTGTGAGCCACACATTCCCGTTTTTCCCTGATTTTTGTATCCTTTTCTTCTAAACCCGGCAAGATAACGTCATTATTAAAGGGATTCTCATGTGATGCCTTCATTCTGAAACAAACCCAGGGGGACAAAGTTCAGAGCAACCCAGAACTGCTCTTGATTTACTGCAAATATGATTAAAATTTTATCTGAGGGCTTTTTTTTTTCCGTGTTTTTTTTTCCTTCCCTCTGTACTTTTGAAACTGCTCTGTGTTTTCATCCAGCACATAAAAGAGGCTTTTTGGGGTTTGTTTTTTTCTTTTTTTCCCAGCAGTTTAGCAGTGCAAAGGTGCTCGTGGAGGATTTAAATTCTCTGCGAGCTTCCCCTCAGTTAATCACGATTTTTATCATCTTAAAAGCAAAGCAGAGAGGGTAATAAAGGGCAAGAAATGCAAAGTGCAGCACGTTTTAAGGGTCACCCTGTGGAACTGGGATAAATTACAGCCAATTCCTCCCCGCTGGGACATCCTGGCTTTTCCAATGGGAAGGTGCCAGGTTTATTTGGATTTGTAGCCACTCCAGGTTCCAGGATAAAGCCGTTTTTCCCTCACATTTTCATTCCCTGTCTCCTTTCCTTGCGCACCACAGCTGTCCTTGGGAAAGGGAGGGTTTATGAACGGATGGAGGGAGCTGTTGTTTCATCTAAACCCCGCTGTAAATGTCATGTAAACAGAGGTAAAATAACAAACAGCCCTGGAAATCACTTAACGAGGCTTCTGCAGCTCGTGGCTGCTCTTCCTGGGAATTTCAAGTTCCTTTAAATGAAACTTAACAGCAAGAAGCCTTTTATTTTCCTAATGCTTCCAACAGCTCTGGCTGTGGATTCATCCTTCACGGAGGGCTTTTACATCCCTGGCATGATGATCCCCTCATGGAAATGATAATATCCTGGCTTTTATGGGCAATTCCAGCTGACTGAATCCTGGTTTTTAATCATTCTTCTCTCATGGAGAAGGAAATTGGTCAAGAACAAAGCCTGGGCAATCCTGATGGTGTTCAGTTTTGGGACAGCTGTTTGTGACACGTGGAATTTCAACCCAGAGCTGTTTTCCACCATGGGAAGGTGCAGTGGTGCTTGCACTGGATCAGGTGTTTAATAATAATAATAATAATAATAATAATAATAATAATAATAATAATAATAATAATAAGAATAAGAATAAGAAGAAGAAGAAGAAGAAGAAGAAGAAAGAAATAATAATAAAAATTTTAAAAAAATAATAATAACAATACAACAACAATAGTAACAAAAGTATTGACACATTTGGAATCCAGAATCTCCTAACTGAACATTCCCAAGCTCTTCAAAAAAATTGATTCCATCCCACACAGGTCCCTTGAGGGGAATATTTCCATGCCAGAACTATGGACGCTTAGGAATTCTGACAATAAACTCTGGAATTGGGTCCTGGCTGGGATATTTGGAGCCTGGCTGGTGGGAGAAGGGGAGGAAAGGGATGGCAGAGAGGGGAGATCCATGAGGAAAATGCAACTGCTGCTGAGCTTTTCCAAGGGAAATGCATTTCCCCATTTGGTTTTGCTTCCCTTCCTCCCAAAAAGTTCAGGAAAACCACATTTCCTTGCTCCCAGCCTTGGATCACAGATGTTCCTGAGCTAAACTGGTGGGAATTGCATTAAATTAGGGATGAGGTCTGTAACAGCTTTTGCATCCCAGTGCTTCTGCAGGGAAGCTCGTTTTCCCTTGGAAATGCTCATTTTCCCTTGGAAATGCTCATATTCCCTTGGAAATGCTCATATTCCCTGGAATAAGTGATCCAAGAGTTGCTGGTACTCCAGCTGCAGCTAGCAGCCCTCGGGAGAGCCCCAAATCCATGGAGATTCCCACAGCCAGAGGAAAGTTTGGATGACAAAGCCAGGGAAGGCTGGGACAGTCCCAAACTCAGCATTCCAGGGCAGATCCCAGCATGGGGAGCTGGGATAAAACAGGAAGCCACTCAGACTCCAATAAACTCATTATTGTTTTAGGGGAAGGGGGTTAATTAGCTCCCTATGGGATAAGCAGCGTGAGGAGCAGCTTCCACATGGAATGGGTGATCCCAAGGCTGTTTCCAGCAGGGTAGGGCTGTACCCTGGGGTTCCACGGAGCAATCCAGGTTGTCACCTCCAGGAATTTGGATTTCAGGGCTCAGGAGTAATTCCTGCCTTGCTGGAGCAACGGGCTGGCTCGCCATGGGTGATCCAGTGGGATTGGGGATGCTCAGGGCTGAGAGTTGGCTGTGGTGTCCCATTCCCGTGTCCATGCCCTGCTAGAGGATCCTAATGATTATTCATTAATTATTAAGAGCTGTCCACGCATTTCCCAGTCCCTGGGGAGCTGGAAATTGTGCTGCCAGCAAAACTCCTTCCTTTCCCAAACGTGGAGAGAAGATCTTGGAAGAAAAACCGCGGGAGGCTGCTCCGGGGGCGGATTCCTGAGCGGAGCACTTCCATGCGAAATGAAAAAACTGGGAAGAAGCATCTCCTCCCAAGGAGATCCAGGGAATGGGCTGTGCCTCAGGAGTCCTGAATGGAAAAGCTGGGGCATCTGCAGGGGTGCCAAGGGAAGGTGGCATCACCTGGCACGTTCCTAACAGGACACCCCAGCTGCCATTCCCGCTTGGATGAGGGATGCAGAGGGCTCAGGAGGGCTGGAAAAGCCCTGGGAAGCTCAGGAAGGTGGCACTGCCCCTGCAAGTGGCATGTGGGGCATGATCTGTGCCCTCCTTTGTCATCCCTGCTTTTCCCAACAGGCTGAGGTGGATTTTGCTCCCAGTTAGCCATGGAAATAAACTGGGAAAACACACAATGGATGTGCAGAAATGTCAGGGTTAATGGAACTGAATTCCAGGCTTCCAGACGAAGCCAACATTTGCATTTTTCTAACTTTAGCAATTTCCCAGACTTTGGATCTGGCTTCAATGAACACACAATTCCTTGTTTTCCTGACGAGGAGTGTGGATTTCAAAAAGCTCCCTCCATGCAGTGAATTCAAGGGGAAATGCTTTTTCTTCATATCAATCAAGCTCTTTTAAACAACTCAAGTTCATTTCACGCTTTTCTCCTTGATTTCTGTACCTCGTGATCAGCAGCAAAAGCAAAGCTCAGAAATAAAACTGAGCCTGTTCGTCAAAAACATAGAATTTGCAGGAGCAAAATGGAATTTTAAAGCTGGTACCTTTCTTTGTCCTGGTTTTCGGGCAGGAATAGGCAGGAGAGGGATGAAATGAGGAGGATTTTATCCTGCTGATCCAGGTGCCCACCTGAAATGATATTTCCAGGTATCTTGGCTGCTCTTTTCATCTCCAAAAGGCAAAGCCCATCCAATATTTTGGCCAGCAGCAGGAAATGCTTAATTCCCTGCGGAGTTTGGGGTGCCTGGCCCCAAACCTTTGGCATCTCCAGGAACTGGTTAAAGCTGATTGGGTTTCTCGTGGAGATGTTGGTGAACCTGCGGGTGGATTCCAGGAGAGCATGGAATTGCAGATCCATTGAGATTGGAAAAACCTCCAAGCATCTTCCATCCCATATATTTGCTGAAGGTGAGGATCGAGGGGCAACATTCCTTTAATCATCCCACAATTCACTGTCAGCCGTGAATTATAGAATATTCCCTGCATCCACTCCCACTGAGGGTGTCAGGAGCTGCTTTCCAACATAAAAACCTTTGATTCCACTGGATCCTGCCATTGGGAAGGCAGATTTGGACTAGGAAGAAGGGGCAAAAGACAGAAAAATATAGGGAGGAAAGTGCACAGAGGAATAGCCTATGGAATGGTGCAAAGGGGCTGAGCGCCCATGGTCATCCCAAAAATCTCTACTCTGATATTGCTGCATTTTGGAGAGGTAAGGAAAGCATTCCAGATCTTTGGATTAAAAGGTTCTGCTGTCTCTTTTCCACAAATTAAAGTCTGTCTTTTTTTTTTTTTTTTTTTTTTTCCCTGGGAAAAGCTCGCTTTGCACGCTGGAAAATAGGATGCATTTCCTGTTTTCCTGTCTTTATTTATCTCGGCACAATTCTAATTGTTCCCATAAACCCCGATTCCCGGAGGGCACCGAAACCAAAGGGACTCTTTCCAATTCCAAACCAACGCTCCTTAAATCTCTTTCTTAACCACTGTTTCAGAAACCTGCCACCCTTTTCTTTGATATTCCCGCTCATTGCTCATGAAAGCAGGAAGGAGAGGCTGCTCCTCTCCCTTTTTCCCTTCTCCAGGACGCAAAATGAGCATCCTCCTTCCCGGCTTTTGTCGATGATCACCGGCTGCCATCTCCTATCAAAGCCCTTCCAGGAGTGACAGGGCGGAAAAAATAGGAAAGGACCAGGAGAGGAGCATCCCATTCAGCACGGAGCACTCAGCACCCACGCCTGGCTGCCCCGGAGGCAGGGAAGAGCCTCCAAAAACAAAGGGAAGAGGCAGGAAAGCCGCGTGGGCCCAACGCTGCTCACTTCAGCAGCGCCGGGATAATCGTTGTGCTCATCCCAAATGGACCACATTTGGAGCTTGGGATGCACATGGGCCAGGGAGCACCGGCGCAGGGAAATTTCCCTCCTTTCCTTAATGGATTGGTGTTGTCAAAGTGTTTTCCCGATGTTTTCCTGGCGGGATCCATCTCGCCGTGGGGTCACGGTGGGGACCCTGGCAGAGCCGAAGAGCAAATTCTTCACGGGCCAGATGCTGCCACCTTTATCCTCTCTAAGTGGTGCCTCTCCCAGCCCCATCCAAGGGGAATGGGCACGGCAGGGATGCGGGAGCCCGCGGGGGCCCCGCGGAGCCGTGGCCTCTCTCGGTTGCTCATTTTAATGGGGATTTATTTGGAGCAAACCGAGGAATTTTTCCTCTTCCCTTGAGGAAAAAACCAGCGACCCAATAACAGCAGTTTCTTTCCAAATTCATGGATATTTGTACGCAGGATTTTTGGCAAATTATGGCATGAAAGAGCAGCTATCCCTTTCCAAAATCTTTCTGCATCCTTCCCTAAATTCATTAACTCCTTTTATCTCAACATTTAGGCAGAACTCCTTTTAATCTGCCATTTTAAATTTTTTTTTTTTTGAAATATTTTTCAGCACTTAAAATATTCACCTCAAAACGTCTCCCTACTTCTCATTGCACTTTTCCAAAGTCTTCCCACAGCCTTTCCCAAAGAAATTCTTAAAAAAAATTAAATCATTGAGATTTTAGCCCTCTGCCTGGAATAAATTCCAGCAAAAAAAGGAAAACAGCAGGAGAGCCTCACTTTTCCAGTGCTGCTGTGGAATATTACCGAAAGGTTGAGTGGAAAATCATCAGATTTCCATTTATTTCCTCATCTACCAGGAATCACGGGGATCATTCCCATCTCAGGAGCAATATGGATGTAAATGATGGAGGAATCCAAGGGATTTCAGGAAATCTTGAAGATCCACCTCATTAGGTGAATTGAGTGATTACAGTTTCTGCAAACTGGGAAGGAAAGATGGAAAAATCATGGAAAACCCATGGAATGGGTGCTTTTTCTCTGTGTTATTTATATGCCTTTGCGGATTGATAAGGGAATCAAGGAAAGAGGGAAAAATGGGAAAAAACCCAGCCAGCTCATGGAAAAGCCAAGGGCTTGGTTGAGGGCCCATCCTTTACTTTTGCCATACAAGGAGATGCTAAATACCTTTATCCCAGGTTGAGGGCAACATTTAGGGAAAACCCTTTTATTCTGCCATTTTCTTCCCCTATTTTTAGCAAATTTTTGGTAGAATTTTGGATATTCACCTTGTAATTGGGCTGCACTTCAATTTTCTGCTCCCCTCGTACTCAGAAGAGACTTGAAATCAGGGTCGGGTAGAGTTTGCAAAGTTATGAAAAAAATTATGGAATTTTTTGCTTTAAAATGGACACTGTTAAGGTTATCCCAATCCAAAGGGAAAGAAAGGACATTTTGGGAAGCAGGACATTGGGTGGCTTTGTATTTGCCACAGCAGATGTTCAGAGCCCTGATATATTTAATAATATAATAATCACAGAGTGTTCCAAGTCGGAAGGGACCCACAAAGGTCTGGGATGGGGATGGATCCCACAGCTTTGGCCATTTTATCTCCAACCAACTGAGCTCATGGGGGATGATGGCCCAAAAAAAGAGGGAAAATGGAGCTGACTGCCCTTTCCAAGCCATTTTTTATGTCCCCAGATATTCCTGTGCTGGTTTCCTGTCCCGTGTTCCCGCTCCCGCTTTCCCTTTGGATCCTCCCCTCAACGGGAACGTTTTCCATGTCTGTCACGGGCCTGCTCTCCCGGAGATTGCCTGGAGGCTGAACCTTTGTGTAACAGATTTTGACACCCCAGATGGCCCTCGCGGCTCTCGGCAGCACGAGCCGCAATCCCGCTCGCGTCGCTGGCAACTCGGAATATCCGGGAGCAGCCTGGCTTTTCCCCTTCCACGGCGAAATCCGCGTTTGGGGAGATTAATGTGCTGATCAGGCGCTGGCAGGGAGCTGCAGTAAATGACCTAATAGGCCTTTCCATCCCTAATTCCCGTGTTCCATGGAGAGGGGCTCTTTGTGGCGGCGGCGCTGATTTGTCGGAGCTGTCACCGCCGAGGGGAGGCGGGAGAGGTGGCACTAACGGTGTCATCTAAATCCATCTTTTTTTTTGGCACCTCTGCCCCTGTGAATCACGAGGACCATCTGGAGAGCGGGCACGCTGCCATGCCGGCAGATGGGCAGGGGTGTAGCGAGCTACGGGCCCGTGGATGATTATCAAACGCGCTGTTGGGGCGAGCGTTTCCAGCAGGAATATCCAACCAACTTCCTGGAATGAGCCCCTGGATCCGTAGGTAGAAATGAGGCGTTTAGCTCCCAAAAAATCCCATCCAAAACTCCATCCCTGGGCTGAGAGGTGACGGGGAAGGTTGAGGAGGAAAAGCAGGGATTCTTCCTGGCTGTTCCGGTTGGTGCCGGTGGTTTGGCACCACCACGGGATCCTCCTGCAGCCACAACGCACATCCCAAGGTTTTAACACCCAACAATTTCACACACAACTGGGGAAAAAGGCTCATAATTCTATATAATTTTATATACATAAAAATATAGAATATATCTAATTATAATTCCTAATTACCATCGCTTCGTTCCATCCCAACGGGAGCATTTGCCTCCAGGCCTCGTTCCTGCAGCTGGGACACAAACACAGACAAGGCACAATTTGCTGCCATGGAATATTTTTAGCAGGTCATCCATTACTCCAGGATTTCTGCTTTCCCACGAGGGGTGGAAAGCTGTTTTTCCCCTCACATCCAATTTATTTCTTTGGAATTCAGAGCAAGCCAAGCTCTCTCCAGCTGGGGACAGCGTGAGTGTCACTGGAGGTGGGTGGGGACACTGGGGGTCATTTTTTCCTTCTCCTCACACCCAACCCCTTCTGTTCAACCGAATTTTGTGGATTTAGCTCCAAGGCACAGGTGCAGGAAGTCCTGACTGCCCGTCCAATTTGGAATTGTGGCAGGGAAAATGGTGAGGATGCTGCTGGTGCTGCACTCATCCAAGGGGGGTCATTAGCATGGGCTCCCTGCCATCCCAAAGCTCCTGGGTTTATCCTGGATCCAAGCTGGAGATGAGCTGGCTCAGCTCTGCCCATGCCATGCTGGGCCTGGCCTAATGAGCTTGGCCTAATGAGCTTGGCCTAACAAGCTTGGCCTAACAAGCGCAGGCCCTGATCGCTCCATGTGGAGCCAGTTCTACTCTGCAGGGCAGGATGCAATTCCCAGGAATCCCATCCCAGTGGAAATTCACTGGAATGGCGTTTTTAATATGCAACCAAGGTGCTCAGAGTTTAGACACTGATTAAATAGGAGGTGCAGCAGGAAAATCGAGTTATTCCCACTGACCTGGAGCTCCTGGAGCCCTCCTGGGCTACGGATCTGGGCCTGTGGGGAGGAGCAGCACCTCCAGCAGAGCTCTGATCCTTGGGAAATGGTAAAAAGTATTGAAAAGTGCTTTATTTTCTTCTGGAATTCCTGAGCAGAGCTGGGTTGACGAGGGAATGACAGTTCTCACTTCAGGACAGCAGCCAGAGGCATGGATCCATGTGGGATGGACAGGATCCTGTGCGTGATGGGAAGCTCTTAATGAATTCCTGATTGGCTTTCCCAACTAAATCTCCTCCATCCTGTTTGATTTTAATTCCAGATCTCAATTACAGCTTAGTCCAAGGTAATTAGAAAAAAAAGCTGGGATGTGGAATTAAATGGGATTTGCCCACACATCTCCAGACTTCAGTGGAGCCCCTCGGTGTGCAGAAGGTTTTTTACCACAAGCTGGGCAGATTTGCTCCTGTTTTTATCAGGACTAATTCTCCCAGAGCCCTTGGCCACAAGCAGAGAGTTTAATTATAATAAACCCCCCTGGAACATCCCTACTCCGAGGGCATTTGGAATTAGGGAAGCCAAGGAAGCGGCTGCTCGTAAATCAGAGGGAGAAGCTGCTGGGGCCCCCTTCATTTTTCCAGTCCCAGCACTGACCTGTGGGATTTGGCACTTCTGGGAAGTGGGATAGAACATCCTGATTCCATGATTCCTAAATCCATGCTTTTAGACATAACAGCAAACAGCCTGGAGTGAAAGAGCTGGATAACCCCATGTGAAGTAATTTATTAACAAAAGTCCTTCCTCTGGAATTTCTTTAAGCTCTGCATGGCTTTTTCTGATGCCAAATTCACTTTGTGCTGTTGAAAATGAATTTTAATTTTTCCCCCCCCTTATCAAGATTGTTATTTTCCACTTGGCAAGCCCTGAGGTTTATCCATTATTCCTAATGGAGCCTGAAATTATTATGGGGTTCTTTATTCATCTCGGATGTTCATCATGATTAAAAAATCAGCTCATTCCTTGGATCAGGATGATTTTGGGGAACATAACATGGAGCTGATGGGCTGGTTGAGCTGCCCAAGGCCCAGAGCTCTTCTCTGCTGTCACCTTCCCTCTCCATGGAAAAGAAACCATGGAATGGTTTGGGCTGGACCTTAAGGGTCACCCAGCAGGCAGATGTTGGATGAAGTTGGACCAAAGGGTTCCTGGGCATCCTTCAGACCTTGGAATGATGCTCATGGAGGTCCCACATTATCCCACATGGGATAATTTGTCCTTGGGATTTGGGAAAATACTCCTCCTGCTCTCCTAAAGTTCCAGCTCCATCCGTTATCCCTATAAAACCTGGAGCTGAGATTTTCGGCCACTTCCCTGCTCCCAGCCCTGGCTCCAGCTCTTGGAGCAGCCACATTCCTGGAGCATTTCCATGGATAAACAGCCAGCTTTCAGCACCTCTCTGTAATTTTTATAAGGGCAGATTCAGAAACTTAGGGATAAACCCCAGCATTCCTGGTGGGACAGATCCCTGACTCCAGCCCTGTGCCCTGGGCAGGATCCAATGCAGACACAATGGATGTCACAGACATCTTTTATGGAAAATCCTTTCCTTAGGATTTTTTCCTCCTGAGAAGCTGAGAAGCCTCAGGAACAAAATGTAAATAATAATTATCTGCTGCTGTGGAATGCAACAGGTGCATCTGGGATTGGGCTCATGTGGTTGTTTCTAATTAATGGCCAATCACAGTCAGCTGGCTCGGACTCTCTGTATGAGACAGAAGCCTTTGTTATCATTCTTTCTATTCTATTCTTAGCCAGCCTTCTGATGAAACCTTTTCTTCTATTCTTTTAGTATTGTTTTAAATGTAATATTTTTCATAAAATAATCAATCAGCCTTCTGAAACATGGAGTCAGATCCTCATCTCTTCCCTCATCCAAGAACCCCTGTGAAAACGGTCACAAATGGATTTTCTGGGAGCAGGATCTGGGCTTTAAACCCTTTCCCTTCCCTTCTCCATAAATGATCCCAGTCCTTTTATCCATACTATCCCTTGTGGAGGGCTTTGCTCTTGGCACCCCGCTCCATAAAGATTTCCCTCCTAAAAAATCTTGAAGAAATGGATAAAGCCCTGATTAAAACTTTGTCCCTGCTCCAATTTACCTTGAAAACTTTTAGGAGGCCTAAGGAAGGCCGTGCCCAGAGCCACCTGTGGTGCCCAGGACAGTTGGTGTTGGCTGCTTCCCATGCCAAGGAATCTCTGGAATGGAGGGCAGAGCCTGGAGCACCCAAAGGAAACCTCAGCAGCTGAACTGAACTGACTTCCATCAGCATCAGCCCATGGAATTCAGCCAGGAATCACCAAATCGTCCTTGCAGGGTGATTTGCAGGCCTGGGATGATCCATGGGAAGTGAAATTCCCAGAATTTCTCCGTAGCAATGGCTGGGATTTACCCTGCATCTCTGTAAGGTTACCAGATGTATAAATGTGATTTATTTGAGGGATTCTCCCCACATCCCTTGATCCACCTGGATCATTTCTCCCATTCCATCGGTGCCCACACCTGAGGAAATCTCAATTTTCTGGAAGCTCCAACAGCTCCTTCATTCCAAAGCCAAGGGCTGGGGTTTGTGCTTCTCCTGGGTGCCTTGGAATGAAGGAGTGTCTTGGAATGAAGACTGGGGGGCACAAGGAGGGGCTCTCCCTGCTGGGAGCTGCATCCCAGGGGTTGTGAGGGATCCCAGGTCCCATCCATGGGGCAGCTCTGGATTTTCCTGGATCCCATCTGGTTTTTCCTGGATCCCTGTGATGCTCCCAGGGATCAGGGATCACTCCAGACAGAGCAAGGGATGCTCTGACCCTCTCTACAGGGATTTCCTGGCACAAGACTTATTTCCCTGGGTGGAAAAAGAGTAATTTGGAGAGCACACAAATCCTTTTATTCCTTTAAGGAATGAGTCACGGAGCAGGAATTGCTCCCTATCCCTTGCAGAGCCCTTTGCTGCCTCATCCCCACCATCCCACGGCCATCCAGGGCCCTGGTCCTTAATCAAAAACCCCAAAAAGCTGGAGTCATGTCTCATGAATTCCCTTTGATCCTCAAAAAACGGATTCACGCTCTTTCAGCCCAAGTTTGCTGGATTTTTATTCTTCTTTCTCCTCAGAAAATCCTTTTTAGCTGAAATTTTCCCCTGCTTGTAAAGTGTCCCATTATAGCACTCCAGGCAGGAGGAGATTAATGTCAGCTCCCATTTATGCTCCCTATGGATCAGAAGAGCCCTTTGTAATTCCCTGCTCTTTTGCGGGGAGTGGGATTAAAAAATTCCAAAAAAATCCCCCACTGTCACTTCCCGGGTTATGGCTTTTAGGGAAATTCCCTGTGCCATAAAAAGTGATTTATTTTCCTTGGCCTGCTGCGAGGCAGCTGAAGGGGCTGAGCCCTGCCAGACTCCTGAAACGATTCCCAACGTTGATGATGGAGGGCTTCACGTTGTGGTTATAAAAGCAGGAGTTTTGGGATGTGCTGGAAAAGCCTCATTCCCCAGGCTGGGAGGAAGCTCCAGCAGGACCCACGTGCAAGCAATAAGGAGAGGAATGCTCTTGGAAAAGGCAGCTTGGAGCAGTCTGGCATCCTTTGGGTGGCCTGGGGAGGGTGGGAAGCTCCTGGGTGTGGGATCTCAGCACCTCAGGACTGAGGTGTCACCGAGAGCACCCTTGGGGGGCTCGGCAGTCCTGGAATGTTCCAGAAGTGTCTGGTGGCTGCACTTTGATCCCACACAGGAGACGACACCTGTATGAGGACAGGAGGGTTTCACCGGGGTGAATGGTGAAGGGATTGGTTAATTAGAGAGTGAGACACAGGGTTTAGGATTTCTGTACAGGGGGGTTTAGAGAAGTAAGATGGAGGAATTGGGGCGTGTCCTGTCCTTCTTCTTCTTCTTCTTCTTCTCCTCCATCTTCTGTGGTGATGGTGGCACTTTGGGATTGGTCATTACTAAAAGTGCACCGGGCAATAAGGGTGAAAGGTATTGGGGAAAAATGATAAATATTGTACATGTAACTTTGGGTATAAAGATAGGTGACTGCCCTGGAGGGCAGGGAGTGTGCTCATGGCTGGCTGCTGAGCAGAGCTCTGTCGGGCCGAGAGAAAATCTTTTAGATAAACAATTAATAAACACCGAGACCGAGAAAAGAACTGAAGCCTCTTCTCGTCCTGGGCTGCCCCAAGGCCACCCCGGGCCTTTCCAGGCCATCCAAACAGCCGAAAATTGGACACCTGGGGAGTGCCAGGGATGGGGCTTTGTGGTTGGTGCCAGGACACTCCGGCTCCTTCCCACCCCTTGGATGCTGCTGGAGGAAAACACCCCACGTTCTCTCCCAGCCAATGGGCTGGGAATGTGCCGTGGGATGTCTCTCCTGGGAATCCTTCACTTGGGAAAACTCTGCTGGCTTCTCACTTCCCCTACAGCTCTGCCTTGGGACCAATCCCGGGGCTCATCCCAGCTGGAAAACTGCTGCCAGCGCCTCCTGTTTCCCCAGCAGACCTGTTCAGTTTTGCTTCCTGCATCCAGCATTGATTTCTGTGGGAATTCAGGAATTCAGGTGTCGCTCCCTTCGCTGCATGGATGGTCCCAGATATCCCCAATAACACCAGGCTCAGAAATCCCAGCAGGACAGAGGGACCCAAATCCAAGGAATGCTCTGAAAATCTGGATGTTGGCCTGACCAAGCTCAGCTGGGTGAATTCCTGTCTCCTCACCTCTCTCAGGATCCTGTGCAGAGCCGGGAGCAGGCAGGAGATGCCTGGAGCAGGACAATGTGGAATCAGGGCAATCCCACCATCCTGGAATTTTGGGATCTGTGGGAGCAACAGCAACAAAGACGCCTCAGAAAGGAAACCTGGCTTGGATAAAGCCTTGATTAAAACAACAAGGATGATCCCAGAACTCTGCTGGTGATGTCCTGAATGTTTTATCTTCTCCCTGGATCCTGATTTCCATCTCTCAGAGATTAATGCCATTTTTTGGCTCTTTTTCTTTCTGTTTATGGAGGGTCCTTTCCTCCCTGCGGTTTTTGGCTGGTAACTGGAGGATCAGGGCTGCAAAATCTCATGGATTTGGAGATGTGCTTGGAAAGGATGCTCCAGAGGGGGAAGGAGAGAGAGAAGGAGGAGGAGGAGGAGGAGGAGGAGGAGGAGAAGGAGAAGGAGAAGGAGAAGGAGAAGGAGAAGGAGAAGGAGAAGGAGAAGGAGGAGGAGAAGGAGAAGGAGGAGAAGGAGGAGGAGGAGGAGGAGGAGGAGAAGGAGAAGGAGGAGGAGAAGAAGGAGGAGAAGGAGGAGAAGGAGGAGAAGGAGGAGAAGGAGAAGGAGAAGGAGAAGGAGAAGGAGAAGGAGAAGGAGAAGGAGAAGGAGAAGGAGAAGAAGGAGAAGGAGAAGGAGAAGGAAGGAACTCCCAGAGATGTCTGGGCAGTGAGGGCTCTCCTTCCTCCTCCCCCATCACAATTCCCAGAGCTCTCCCCAGCCCCTGGAGGAGCTGAATTCCCCCTCTGGATGCATCCACTGGGAATTGGCACCGAGGGAGATTCAGGGACTGCCACAATCCCAGCCCTTGCTGGGGACCTGCCTTGGATTTCCTCCTCCAGGGATTTGTGTCCTTAAAAGAGAGGGAAATGGGGTTGTTATTTTGGGAAGAGGGACTTGGGAACAAAGCTTGGGCTCATCCCTGTGTAGGGAACCTCTACATAATGAGCAGAGACTGGAAAAATCAGCCCCAGCCTGGTCATGGTTGCTTTTTCTCTCTTTTTTTGGGTCCTTTTTTAAATTGCAAATCTCTCCAGTCCTGAACCTTCAAACAATTCCATCTCCATCTTTTTATGTATTTCAATGGAGTAATTTGTATATTTGGAGGTGGGAACTGGGATTTCAGCAGGATGCAACTGGGACATGCAGCAAGGGGGAGAGCTGGCACCCCCTTATCACCCAGCCATCAACACCTCTGCAAATATCAAATAAAAACTAAGAGAAAAATAAAGATTCTAACTCCAGAATACAGCAAATTCCTTGATTGCAGCCTCCCTACAATTCCTCTGGGGTGAATTCCTCGTGGTGTTTGAATTTCATGTAATAACGTTGTGGAAAAGGCTCCGATTGAAAAATTGGGGGGGAAAAAAAAAAGGAAAAATGGCAAGAAATCATCTAAACAAATTGTTCTCCCGAGCTATTTTCCCAATGCTGCTCAGGATGTGATTTCCTTGGCTGACATTAGGAACACTCACGGCTCACTTGAAAGCCAGGAGGAGAATTGCAGTTGTTAACAGCCATCTCCAAAAAGATATTTCAAATTATTCCAAATTACTCGGCTGACAGAGAAATCCAGGGATATTTCCTTTAATGCCAGAGCTGCGGGAGGAGCCCATTCCCAGTTTCTACCCCCCGCTGGAAAAATGAGGAAAATACAAATTGAGCCCATATTTATTGAAGCCACTTCCCACTGCCTTCCCCTTGGTTCCTTGGATCCCTTTTCCTGCTCACCAAAGGGGCTGGGAGGGCTCAGCCTGGAGAAAATGAGGATCAGGGGGATCTTATCCCTCTTTCCAAGCCAACTGATCCCCAAAAACCTGAGGAGAACATGAATGAAACTCAACAGGAATCCATGGAAAATTCACTCCTCATCTCCTTAACCCACTGGAAGAAACCCACAGGGGTTTGGGACAGAAGGATCTGAAGGAATGGGATGTTTTCATGTGGAAAAGGAAGAATCCCAAGGCCAGATCCCAAGATTTGAAGGAATGGGATGGTTTCA